>NC_065510.1:25964696-25985379 GCF_006386435.1 Epinephelus moara | reverse complement strand
TTTGCAGGGTTAAGTGGGGAACATAGAACCCGGAAAACATAGATACGCTCCCCTGCTTTGCACTGTGGTCATACAGCAGTTACCACTGACATTAGAACTTTGTTGTTGCGAAAGCTAAGCTCCCACCATCTGGTCCCCCTTAGTTAACGCTATTAGCTCTGTCAGCACCATAAACTGCATAGTAAAGATCAAACACATGACAGCTCCCTCAAAGTGAGGCCGAAACAAAGATCAAATAGGATAAGATGATGAAGTGATGATATTTCATATCCAAAAGTTCAAAGGGTCAACTTCACCGTGACATCAGAATGTTTGTCAAAAACACTTTTCTGGCCATTATTTCAACACCATATCTCTGGAACAGGAGGGGAGACATTTGTTCAGGTACTGAATTGGTGACACTAATCTTGGGCTTCCATTTGAGACTGTGTGGACTGTATAGATCTTCTGTGCTGTCAGGCTCAAGATGTGTGTGAAGCATTCATGATTTAGAAGTAAAACATTGCAGTTAAAACAATATAGTTTCTTTACAGCAACTGGCTACATATGAGTCTGAGCAGACATGACTATAAACTGTAACTGCGACTTGATTCAACTTGTTCACAGAGGCACACAACCACAAGGTGATAATTCTAGCTACATTGTTGAATTGGTACTTCTACTTAAGTAATAACTCAATTACTTACGTGACCCTTTAGTGAAGTCATATTTAAATGTCCACTGCAAAAAGAAAATGGTATACTCTTGAGACACCGGAAGAATCAAGACTAAGAGTCTACACCCAAAGCAGCTCTGTGAGGTTGTTGCCTTTTTAGGCACAGAGGTGCACACATCAAAATGCTAACATGCTAAAAAAAAATTGACCTGATTGAAAGTCAAAAGATCGAAGTTTTTGCCAATCGTCCTATAGGGGACATGAATGTCTGTACAGAATTTTACAGCAATACATCAAATAGTTGTTGAGATATTTCAATAAAAAACAGAAATGTGACCACATGGTACCACTAATGGAAAAGTAAGGGAATCATCAAAGTCATTCAGACGTATCCTCTGCAGCCATGGATGTCTGTACAGAGCGACAAGGCATTCCAATTCAAATCAGTTCAGTTCAGTTCAATTTGATTTATAAAGCCCAATATCACAAATCACAATTTGCCTCACAGGGCTTTACAGCATACGACATCCTTCTGTTCTTGGACCCTCGCAGCGGATAAGGAAAAACTCCCCAAAAAACCCTTTAACAGGGAAATAAATGGTAGAAGGGATCCCTCTTCCAGGATGGACAGATGTCCAATAGATGTCGTACAGAACAGATCAACATAATAAATTTACAGTGATCCATAATAATTATTATTATTATATAATAATAATTTGGTTGTATATGTTGTAGGTATGTATACTATATGATAGCATATGTATGTGACAATAATCATATAGGAGGCATCTGGCAGGACCACGGCAGCAACACAACCACGATACACCATCCAGGTGTAGCTGCAATTCAAAGGAGCCTGCGAGACAGTGGAGCACAAAGGCTCTGGAGAGGAAGCAGCGATATGCAGTAATAGGACATGGGTGTTAGCAAATGAAGAAGTGCCAACTTTTCAGAAACTGAGGAAGAGAGAGAGAGAGAGAGAGAGAGAGAGAGAAGGTGCTTGGTGTATTATAGGAGGTCTCCCAGCAGACTAGGTCTATGTCAGTCTAACTAGGGGCTGGTCGAAGGCAAGCCTGAGCCAGCCCTAACTAAAAGCTTTATCGAAGAGGAAAGTCTTAAGTCTAGTCTTAAAGCTAAATCATTGTCAGATGATAGGCGATGTGTTGATTGTAATTCTACAAACGGACTACAAATGGAAACCAAGACACTTCAGATACCAAAGTCTTGTCCCATCACCTACAAATTCTGCAAACATATGCAGTATCTGTTAATGGAGATTAATGCTAGCATGGCTGACCACCCCCCAGACTCTGAATCATTTACAATAGAGAAGTCAGTGTGGTGCAAACTCCCTCATGCGTTGTAGATACCTAAATTATGAGTGCAGAGCAGAGTTTGACAAGAAGACAGCTCTGTTTTCCTCAGTGCTGGACCAGATATGTCTTAGAGAGAAAATTATAATGTATATTTTGGATCATTTTGAGTTTGAAAATTGCAAATTAAATCTTCAAAATAGTCTTCTGGCTCAGTGTCAACATACACTCAGTCACCCCAACAAACACCCACTCATTGTTCTTTCGTGATGGGATTTCTCCAAAGTCATGCTACACATTGCAAAGGAAAACCCAGATTCAATGGATTAACTCTAGTTTGAAAAAACAAACTTTCTTCACCTGAATGCTTTCTGATCCTGTTTTAACCTTCTGTATTAAACGTTTATGCCAAAAAGAAATATATTTTATATATTTTTTCAACCTAAATCTAGAATTGGAAATCAAAACTAAATTCCCTCATAAATCAGATTTTTATAATTTAAGAGTCTAATTCCAATTTCAGATGTCATTGCATGTCAAGAATTTATGCCATAAAACCTGTAATTCATAACATTTGCCAGGATTAATCGAGGATGGAGGCTGAATAGTACAATTTCAGTTTCTCAACTCAAGCTTGTCAATCCAAATTTACGGGAAGATGTGATCTTTGCAGCCCCATTTCCCCGAAAGGTGCAATGTGGTTTGTCCTGTTTAAGTTTTATTTTTATTCTTGGCACATGCAGTGTCTCTGAGAATAATAACCCCTCCTCACGCGACACACTGTATAAAAGTGCTGTTAACCTGCAGAATCGACAGTGTCACCACATCCTCGGCTAACACACCCTCCTCATCTCCAGCTCACTTGTTAGAGCCACACCACGAGAAGTCTGTGAGAAACTCTGCTGAGGCCTGAACAGGTAATCTTGCTTTTCATAAATAATCAACGTTTCAACAAAAATAAGTTTGGTTTGGGTGGAAGTTTATTTTATTTGCAAAGATTTTGAGATATCGCTCTGAGATTTCAGCCACCTCAATTTTTTATTGATTGATTTTAGTATTAAAAATTTAATTTTTTAAAATTGTGTAAACTGACCATTTAAGGATTTTTGATATATTTCTAGAAAACTAATGTAGGTTTTTTTTGTTTGTTTGTTTGCTTGTTTGTTTTTTGGGTTACATGTTGACTTATTGAAGACAAATACTAGTGGCTGCATCACCAGGATCCCTTAGCACTCCTAAACTTGTATTGACTTCACTGCAGAGGCTCTAACCACACAGATCAGGCTTTTGAATAGCATACTGCGCCTGGACAGGTTTGACATCTGCTAACCATGTCATAAACTGAAAAGCCTGACCATGTGCCAGAAACAGAACCTTCATTTTTAAATATATGGTCAAGATTTATGCAAATGAACAGACAGACAAATTGCAGACTTCCAGAGACTGTCACACACACACACACACACACACACAGTGTAAACTGCAAGTTTAGTAGTAACTGTATAGTGTTAATGTTATGAAATAATAACAGCTTAAAATGACATTTTCATCCCCATAGAGTGTCATGGAAGAAACAGAAATACTCACTAAGTCTATTCGCCAGAAAATTTGCAGTTCTAGTTAATTACATTACAGCTTAAATTCTACTGACTGATTTCCTTTTCTACTCTCTTTGTCTCTCTCTGAAATACTTCAGTATCTCTCTGACTCCAGTCATACTCTCCTTTTCAACTCCACCCCTCCTCTACCTGAGTCTCCTGCTCTTTCTGTCACACCACTCCCTTGTTCTCGGCTGTCAGACTGGGACCAGCAGCCAGTGCCAGTCTGCTCCCTTCATACCAGGCCACAACCTGGTAGGGGAGGGATTTGATGTGGTCACCCTGCGGCGTAAAGGAGCCTATGTGGTTGACGTGAACACTTTCCTCGCCCCAGATGGCACCTGTACTCTCTGCGCCAACCCTCTTCAAGGCAACAGGCTGCAGAAAGTAATTTAAATCAGCAAGGCAGAAAGACACACTCACACACTCTGACACACACATTGTTAACATGTTAAACATGTTCTCACCTTTTACTTTCAGCTGCCAATGTCTGCAGTGGACTGGCGTGCATTCAGCAGATGCAGTACTCATGTCTACAGCAGTTACCACACCTCCGTCAGGTATCCTGTGCTATAGAAATCATTACCACTCAGAGATTTGTAACCTTTTTTACATTTTAACATATTGCTCCAGTTCAGTCAATACTTCTCAATATCCGCCACCTTTAGTAATTATTACTGATGTCTTTTTATTTTCTGTAGGAAAAAGAAATCTAAACAAAATTAATGTTGAGTATTTTGTGTCCACAGCTCACTGGTCAAAACAGTCACCTATCAGGACAGTTATGACTGGAAGGTAGGAACGTTTCACAGAAAGACAAATTACTTTTGTTTTAATGTGCTGTATTCATTTAACCTGACTTGAGATAGTGTAGTATATTCATATGGAATTATTTGTTCCATAAACAGAGAGTCATTTCACACATTTTACACGTTATTTAAAAAATACCATCACACTGAGGATTTAGAGTCCCACAGGCTCAACTGAACAGGTTGAGGAACTCATTTCCTCAGTCTGTCAACTTATGAAATTAAAGTATGGCTTCTAAGTAGCCTCAGTGCACCTGGGTCGAACACTAATGTAATAGGAATGATTAACATGTTGCACTGCGTCCACTTTTCATAGTGTTAGGGTTTTGTTGTTTGGATGTTGTTTTTATTTTTGTATTAATGTGAAACAGTTGATGTCCTGGGACACAAGACAAATTTCAGATTTTTTTCTGACAATAAAGCAAAATCACTGGATTGATTGGATTCACTGTCTGGGAAGCACCTAGTTTATTATTATCCTGAGTAACCAGGATATTGTTTGTGGATATACATTTTCCAATTTCTTTTTTTTTCATTGCTTTGAGCACTAAAAGCAACCTTTTATAGACCTCTCAATGGTCACAAGGTGGATGGCAGCTGGTAGCTCAACTGGTAGAGGTGTGCAGCACATGTAGACTGAGCAGCAGTCTGTTTTCCAGTTTGACCTGTGGCCCTTTGTTGCATGTTCTCCCCTTTCTGCCCTTTCTATCTGCCCAGTCAATTTTTTACTTCTTTTTTACGCCTCCATTGGATAAAACCAAAACTATCTTCATGGCTACATGTTATCACTAGTGAGTTGGACAATAAGCTATTTGTAATTTAGCTGAACTGACCATTAACTGATTTGCATCACGTTCTATGTTGGCACATCAAGTAGCTAATGCTTCCCTTTTTTATCAGTTTGGACTGGATTTCAATAAGTCTGTCAACCTGGAGGTGGGGGGAACACGTTCTGCTGTGTATGACTTTGCTACAGCCAGGAGCCAAGAGGACCGCTTCACCTTCAGCACACACCGTGCCACCTGTAGACATTATAGGTAAGGTGTGAAGATCTGCAGCCACATCCCCAGACAATGTCAGATCTGTCATGTAATTTAGAAGCAGAGTTAACTTGCTATTTTTTCTTTTTGTGTTTAGTTACCGTGTGTCGAACACACCGCCCCTCAGTAAAGAGTTCCTCAACGATTTGAAGAGACTGCCCAGTTACTACAACCCCTTCACAATGGGCCTGTACAGACAATTCATAGATACCTATGGCACACATTTTATCCGCCAGGTTAAAACACACACACACACACACAAACATCTCTTTTATTTTCTTACTTCACAGGAATAAATATTTTTGTGTCAACATTTTATCGTATGTAATTTCAGGTTAATCTTGGGGGGCGATTCAGGCGAGTCACAGCTGCACGTACCTGTTTGTCCTCACTGAATGGACTCTCCTCAGACCAGGTAGCACACATGTCAAGGGAAGGCAGTAAACACATTTTGTATCACAAATAACATATAATATCCTCTCCTTTCATCTAGGTGCACTCCTGCTTATCACAGGGTGTCAAAGTAGGCCTGGGGAAAAACAAACTGAATGCAAATTATAACTCTTGCAACAAAGTCCTACAGAACCAGGACGTGTCCACGTCTTACAGCTCTGGTCTCCACCAACACCACACTGAGGTGGTAGGAGGTAGGGGTTGGGTGGGTGAGTTTTCTCTCAGCCATAACGACTCCCTGGGCTACCAAAAGTGGCTGAAAAGCCTCAAGGATCACCCTGACGTTGTTCAGTATTCCCTCAGACCACTTTACCAGCTGGTGACATACGGGTCAAAAAGAACAGGACTGAAGGCTGCCACAGAACAGTACTTAAGAGAAAACGCCCTCAGCCCCCCACCTAGCCCACCTTACTGTGGAAACAGTGACNTCAGCCCCCCACCTAGCCCACCTTACTGTGGAAACAGTGACCCTAACCTGGCCTCCAACTGCTGTCCTAAACAGGCCTGGAGAGGAACACTGGTGGTGACTGTTGTCAGAGCCTGGGGTCTGAAAGGAGATCTATTTAGCAAGACTGACACGTACGTAGAAAAAGAGGGAGAGGGTTGAGGTCTTGGCACAGTGGGCACTATGAACATGATTTATCAAAGACAAATGTGAATTAATTAGCCTAATTTATTTTATTTTTGCCCTCTTTATCCAATTAACAGGTATGCTCAGCTGTGGTTCGGTTCCAGCTNCTAAACAGGCCTGGAGAGGAACACTGGTGGTGACTGTTGTCAGAGCCTGGGGTCTGAAAGGAGATCTATTTAGCAAGACTGACACGTACGTAGAAAAAGAGGGAGAGGGTTGAGGTCTTGGCACAGTGGGCACTATGAACATGATTTATCAAAGACAAATGTGAATTAATTAGCCTAATTTATTTTATTTTTGCCCTCTTTATCCAATTAACAGGTATGCTCAGCTGTGGTTCGGTTCCAGCTACCGCAGGACTCATGTGGTCAAGTCGAACAGCCCTTACTGGAATGTTCAGTATAATCTGGGCAAGGTCAGTAAATCTTCTCAGGCTTCATTAGGACCACTATAAGCATTTTGCAGGAGTGCATATACATAGTGTTCAGAATCAGATTAATTGCTTAGTAGATCAAATTTGACACTTAAAGGATATATTTATAAATAACTTTTTTTCCTCTTTAATCTTTATGAAGATGGACACACACTTGGGTCTGAAGGTCGAGGCCTGGGACAAGGACGTGAGCAAGGATGATCGTCTTGGATCATGTGTGAAATACCTGAGGCAGGGGACTCACACACATGTGTGCCCCACTAAAAAAGGTGCCTTCCAATTCAAGTACACTCTGACCTGCGACCATCACTTCACTGGAGACAAGTGCAACCAGTACAAACCATCTCCACAGTGAGAGACACATTTAGGGTGTGCTGCTCACTTCTTTCATCAGAATATGTTGATTACTTTCATTGAACACAATTCAAGGGTTTTTTGGAGACATTCGCTGTCAGCATTGTGTTTGGCAGTGGGGTTAAATTAGAGGTAAATTTGTATTACGAAACTGAAGTTTTTGACACAAAAAAAAGACCTGATTGTGACCAAAACAGGCTGTTTTGTGCTTGTTTTTACCAACATTAATTATGAAATAATTGAGATTTAGTTGTTAATTAAACCATAGGTATAATCGTAGGTTTCAGTTTGGAATTTTGGTGGTGGGATTATCCTTTGGTTTTTATTTGAGTCACAGAATATGTCTTTACGGTTACGGTTAAAATCTTTGTAATGTCTACTATAAGAGCAGCATTTTTGTGTCCTTTCTCATGCAAATAAAGCCTGTGAAAACACCAGCTGTGTCATCAAGTACTTTAAGTGTCTTCAGAGCTCAAAAACTCACCGATTTAGAATTGCAATTTGCAAAGCATCTAAAATGTTACAACCTCTTAAGTTATATCCGTTTGTAACAGTCTTTAATGAATCACTTTGCAAAATACAGATCAAGCAGGCAAGTGAAACAGTGAAAAAGTTCCTGAGGCACAGGCTCAGTCCAAAAGCTCTGGCGAGCCATGCTGAAGCAGAAAGCCGGAGAGTCTCTGGCGTCTGCTGGATGCACACACACACCAAACCATTCAATTATGTGCAGCAGTACCATGAGGGATTAAACAGGAGACGTCATCAGGCGAGTAGAGGATTCAAGCAGCCAGCAACGAATATGAGTAATCTCCGTGGCAGAAAGGTGGTGTATGTGGCCACACAGCGAATCACTCCTCAGCCAGGAAAAACACAGGCAGCCGATCAGCAAAACTCATGTACAGTTGTCAGGGAAAGACTCCACAAAGCCGAGGGGAACAGACGAACAGACACTAGGAACGCAGAAGCAGAACTTGTGGTTGGGGACAGAAGGCTGAGGAGTTTTCCAGGAAGCAGGCAAAGCAGGAGAGTCGGATACAGGCAGGGTCAGCAACGAGGAGTCAGTCCAAGAGTAAACGCTAGAGAGTCTTCTATGAGAATGACAAAGAACAATCTAGCAATGAGAGTCTGTGAGGCTGGAGTATATATATGTACTGACAGAGTGAAATCAGGAGCAGGTGAACTGAGTTGCCTAGATGAGGTGGGCATGGTGGAACAGTAGAGGCAGGATATGTGTTGACAGGTGATTGGCTGGCAGGTGGGAGTTGAAACGAGGCAGAGTGAGTGGAAATTTACCAAATGAGTGGAGTGACTGGCATGAATGACAGGCCAGGAATACACACTGTGACAGAAAGTATCAAAACACTCACTCCACAGAAAAGTTATGATGTCACAACTATATAGACCCAATCACTGTGATGACTTCCCAGTAGATATGAATTGCAGAGATAATCAACAAACTTGATAATTTTGTTACGTTAAGGGATATATACTTAAACATGGTGGCCTGATCTATCTGACATTTCTGCTGTACTTATTTTTTGAAGGCCTACTGTCCTGCTTTGCAAGCATCTATGATAAACCAAGTCAGAGTAAAATCTTGTTTGGTCATCTTAAAAATCAATATCAGTGTAAGAGCATGCTATATTTGGAATATTTTCACTTCTACACACATGAACTGATCAAGGCCCTGGTAAACCAGCAAATACCATGTTCGATAATTACTGTTTTTGTCAATGGAGTGTGGTGGCCTCAGTTTATTGTCGGAGAAGGCTGCCAGACAGTAAGGTAAAGCGGTGAAATATTAGCCTACGCTTAAACTGATACTAATTTCTGAAGATAAAATTGGATTAGCCTGATTTTTCTCCATGGTTACGTAAAGTTACAACAGTTCCTCTTTCCGCCACAGAGAGGGACGTTTGTCCCAAAGCTTGCTGCTGTGTTCATCCCCTGCACCTATCCCTTCAGCTGTGTAGGTGACCACAAACGGAGTGACACTCCGAGACGGAGACAATGTGCAAGACCCGCAAACACTGACCAGTCAGAGCAGACTGAACTCTTTTTGGAAGGGGGCCTAAAGAGACAGAACACAAATATGGAGAGCTTCAGACGGAAGATGAATACAGGTATATTCAAGCAGACAGTATAAGAAAAATAAAGTATTTTTGACCATTAAAGCATTAATGTTAGAAATCCCAAATACAAGTGTAATGAGCATAATATGGGGAATTTAAAACCAGTGAATTCTGTTGGCAGCATTTTTCTTTTGACACGTTCTGACAAGCGGGTTTATCTTCTGTTGTTGTTGTTTTTATATCCCAGGAATTTACTCCAAGGTCATTTCCTTAAACCTGGGCACGAGGGGCATTATCTGCTTAGTTTTTATTATCCTTATCTCTTCTGATTTGTTACTCCCTTTTTTCCTTTATTTCCTCATCACCCCCATTGAGATAATTCATAGGATAAAAAGCTCCATCCTCTGTTTATTCCCGATCAAAGAACAAAGGCTCTTTCTCTTGCTGGTTCTGATTGTGACGACTGGAAGAGAAGCAGAAACCTCAACTTTTTGGGCATTTGGAACAGGTAGAAAACTGTTTAAAATGTTTCAGTACAATATCCTCAACAGTTTTTAGTAGAGCAGACTGATTAAATAATTTTAAAGACTTAAAACCAAAGATGCACCACTGCATGATACAGTAGACAGAGAGCATAATTTGGGCTCCGATGCTGGAAATTTATTCAATGAAAAGACAAAAAACTTCATTAGAATTCTTCTGAGGTTTATAGCTCCACATAGCATGTTGGGATTGGGTGGATTTGCGAAGATTAGGAATTATTTTGTCCTTTTTTCCTTTATCAGTGCAGGTGCACCAGAGTGGAATCACAGTTTGCATGTCATTTGTGTAGTTTTCTTAAGTTGTGCCTCCCTCCTTCTGAGAGAGGATCATGCAGATGACAGGTGTGTTTATTGGGCGTGATTCTGTTTGCAGTTGGATTTACTAATGTCAAAGTCATACCAGAGGCAAGACAGCATCTGTGAATTATTCTGATGCTGAACAAATGAATCAAAGTCCACATTTCCTACAGTCATGAAATTCCTGGAGTTATGAAATTACAAAAACGGCTTTTCCAGGTCTCGAAATGGTTTGATATCAACAGAATGTTTTAGAAAAGTTTGTTCATAAAAATCTCAAAACATGTCTAACGTTATGCAAAATACATTCCCTGTATTACTTAGCAAAAATCTAGTGCTGCGCTGCATGACCACTGAAATATCACTAGTATCACATGATACACATTAGTGTATGCAGCTAGTTGGTGGTGGAAATGTCAGTTGAACAAGTAAAGTTAGCAAGCACTAGGAGTTTGCTTACCTGCAAAAGCTTGGGAAGTACAATAATAATAATGTGGAGACCTATTTTTCCTTCATTAGATCCTTGGGTGATGACTTGGGGAACTTGACACTTGCAGTTGCAAAAATAAAAATAAGTTTAAAAAATTTTTCCAAAATAATGTAGTTTTGTTAAGTGGTTACATACCTGTTCTTTGGGAGCCTTAGTGCCTCATTTAAGTTCATTATTAAGTGCCAAGTGAATAGAAAATTAGTAAAACGCTCCTACAAATAATGTATAGTTTTTGAACAACATGGCCTAAGGCAGAGGCAGATCGAAGCTGTGCCACATGTAGAGTCTGCACCAAAACGTCTGACATTGGCAACATGGGTGAAGCTGCTCTGGTCAGCCATGCTAAAGGGAAAAAGTATCAAGACAACCAAACGTCCGCTTCACAAACTGCCAGCGTCTGCACATATCTCACGCTTGGTGTCGCTAGACCAGATAGTGATTCTGATAATTATATCAGAAGGAAAGTGAGCCAACACTCAACCAAACCACTGCCGGGAAATGGGGTAAAATATTATGGAAAGTTTTTTAAAAATTCATCGGTAGTGTGTGGGAATCTTGAAAGTCAGTGACGTAGTGGTTGAGGGTATCAATAGAATGACAGTAATTGACAATAATCTTGCATTATGTCGGTCTTCAGGAATTAACATCTAAAAGTCATATTTCTTTAAGATATATTCAAGTTATCACAATTGCACCACACCTTCCGGGTAAATTTGTTACAGTCCCAAAAAAAGGTGCTGAAATTTTCTCCACTGTGATCAGTTTATCTTAACACTGTATTTCACCCGCAGCCAATACTAGAACAATTCTTACTCTCAACATGAGAAAACAACAACAATAATAAACGTTGTGTGCAGATATAGTTGGAAGGTGTGGCACTGCCAGGAACAGGCATATCACTACACATATCAAATTTTTTATTTGGGTCATATTTCTAGAAACTGCTCATAAAATTAACACAACACATTATCACGTGGCGAGATGGAACAATGTAAAACATTAACAAGCAGTTACTTAGTGAGCCATTACTTCCTCAACCAGATAGTAACAGCATCCAATGAGGATGATAAACACACTCCTCACAATCGTGTGCACACAACAAAAGCTTCAACTTTTAGGGTAAAGGTTGGCATTAGTTCATATTTTTCTCTCATTGTCTGCAAGATCCAACAAAACACTAAAATTAACAAGTGTTAGTCTGTCTTTTGATGCTTTCCATCTTCTCTACCCTGTCTGAGGCACTTAGCCTCAAGCTTACGGAATCCAACCGAACATGTCAGTTTTTAAAAATGGGTCATGGACTGTGTTCAATGCTGTTTTTGTTTGTTTATTCTGTTTTACTATAACAAAGCCTGTCTTAAATGTATTTTTATCCCTCCTTTTTGCTGTTATCTGCAGACTTGACAGTCACTCTGCATCTTTGGCTGGCACACTCTCGTCAACTCCAAAAAGATATATATACTGCAGCACTTGAGAGACCCTGCTGAAGAGGTAATGTTAAAAAACAAAAACAAACATGTACAAAACTAATATTCAGAGAAATGAATAATGCCCATTTACTTCAGGGGTATTTATTCATGCAGATAATTTATTTTTGACAGAATTATCTTAAAGGTCCAGTGTGGAGGATTTAGGTTAATATATTTCCAGAAATGGTTTATAATTTTCATCACTATATTCTCTATATCTTATAATCACCCAAAAATGAAAATTGGCATGTTTTTGTTACCTTAGAGTGAGCTGTTAATATCTACATATGTCCTCTTGTTCTAGAGTAGCCCAGAATGGTCAAACCAAACACTGGCTCTAGATAGGACCATCTGCATTTTTCACATCTGCCATTGTATTTGTGCAACATGCTTGGCACTTGGGAGAAGTTTCAGTTGGTTGCAATCTGCAACCTCACCACTAGATGCCACTAAATCCTGCACACTCGACCTTTAAGTTCCAATTTCTAGCTTCTGTTTAAGCTTTCAAAAACATCTCATTATCAAAATATAGATGTGTGTTTATGTAAATGTATTTGTGTCTATTTATATTCATAGAAATATTCATATACTACATATTCATTCAATTGACAACTCCAAAGTCCATCCATCAGTCCGGGCGTCATCCTGCACAGTACACTGTCTTTTAAGGCCCACATCAATGATGTTATGATTTATGTTCCTATGAAAAATAATCGTTATTGCCTTTCACGTACACCTCAGAGTGCTGCTACCCTTGTTCACTGTTTGGTTACATCTCCTATCAGCCACCTGTATCGTTACCCCCTCCATAGATTGTGTACCTAATATTTATAATTACCATTTTTGTCTAGTCATTTTATTAACTTTCATTGCATATTATGGAACTGTCTGATTTTTGATCTATAAACACATTGCTGCTTGTTTTTTGTTGTTGTTGTTGTTGTTTTTTTTACTTCAGTATGAGTCTGAACATTGTTTTTTAGGAAAATCCTGCATAGCATATCTTTAATGATACTGATTTCCTTTTCTACTCTTTTTGTCTGTCTCTGAAATACTTCAGTATCTCTCTGACTCCAGCCATGCTCTCCTTTTCAACCCCACCCCTCCTCTACCTGAGCCTCCTGCTCTTTCTGTCGCACCACTCCCCTGTTCTTGGCTGTCGGATTGGGAACCACAGCCAGTGTCAGTCTGCTCCCTTCGTACCAGGCCACAACCTGGTGGGAGAGGGATTTGATGTGGTCACCCTGCAGCGTAAAGGAGCCTACATGGTGGACGTGAAGACTTTCCTCACCCCAGATGGCACCTGTACTCTCTGCTCCAACCCTCTTCAAGGTGACAGCCTCCAGAAGGTAATTCATAAATAAATATGGACTCTACAGCATCTTTACCTGTTGCACAAACTTTATTCATGAATGTTGATCATGGTCTTCTTAACTTTATTTTCAGCTGCCAGTCTCTGCAGTGGACTGGCGCTCATTCAGCCGATGCAATGCTGACCTCTACAGCAGTGTGCACACATCCGTTAGGTATTGTATATCAGCCATGTTTATGTTTTATTGTCACTCCAGAGCAGGGGTGCTGTAGTTGCAGGAGATGTGGGACTGATTTTTCTTTCTTGTGCCATAGCTAAATTGAAATTGGTTCAATAAATTGGTTGAAAGACTGAACTTTGTATAAAAAAACTGAGGCTCTTTGGAGGCCTTCTCACCCCTTCAATGCACAAAATGGCTTTGTCCACCCCACAGTAGGATTCGTCTTTAAATGCAGTCAACACTGAAAGAGTGAGCACCAACGTACGCTGTCATGTCTTTACCTCCCAAAAAGGGGAAGTAGGGGTTTAAAAAAAAAGAAAAGAAAGAAAGCAAAGTGACTTTGAAAAAGAAACAAATTAAATTAGTGTGTGAGAGAGACATGGATCAAACGAGGAAGCATGGGGGGCCACAGGGACTGCTTATGCATAGGGCCCAGATTTTTGTGCTACACCCCTGCTCCAAAACCTCAAGATTGGTCGATATGCACAAGCGTTTAAGAGCAAGAGGACATAGCCTTGTGGCTCCTTAAATATAGCTCCCTATTTATTGTCCACAGATCACATATCTCAGTTTCCTGTCTCAATCATAGCTTAACAGACTATATACCAGTGGTTCCCAACTGGTCCAGCCATGGGGTCCAGATTTCCTCTTAGTCATCAGTTCAAGGTCCACACAGTTTAATATATGCGTCATCATACTTTTGTTTTGGACATGTCATCAAGCTAGTTTGCTGTCTCTGTCAAGTAGCTGTCCGTCATTCAATCTCGCGACCCACCAGTTGGGAACCACTGCTCTATGCTGACCTTTGAAATTAAGGAGCTTTAATGGTGATTCTTTCCTGTAACTTGTGTCCACAGCTCACTGATAGACACTTACACCTCCCAGGACAGTAAGGACTGGAAGGTAGGAGACTTATCACAGCCAGTGCTGATTATTATTATTGTTGTAATTGATAGATGTGTAGATGTTTTTTCTTGTTTGCATTTTACCATTGGAGCATCACCTTTTTCCCTGGAGAAACAAACACATCACAGTAAATAAAAACCCTAGATTGCAAGTTCTGTTTTGATTTTGGAGCACCTTGCTGCCCAAATACAATGCATATACAGTATATGAGTTTCATGACTCTTTACTTTAAAATAAAGTGTCCCTGATGTAAATCCTTAAAGCTAACAGAACAAGTACCAGTGTATCATTTAAAAGTGTTTGTGAATAAATGTTTTTTATAAATAAATGGTTATATTTAATACACATTGTCATGGTCATTATGGGTGAATGTCAATGAGGTTTTTTTATTTATTCATTTTCATTTCATTAGCTTGGCCTAAATTTCGATAAGTTTGTGTCTGCCAACCTGGAGGTGGGAGGAACACGCTCCACTGCGTATAAGTTTGCTACAGAGAGGACCAGAGAGGACCGCTACTTCTTCAGCACTCACAGGGTCACCTGCAGCCACTATGGGTAGGGTGTGAAGACCCCTGCAAAGATTTTTCTGTGAAGTTTGTTAAAGGATGTTTATTGATATATCATTTACGCACCACAAGTTACCTTGAATTCGTGAAGGAAACATTTTCCTCATGTGCCTCCACAGTGAACAGAAAATCCAAAAGAGGCGAACATTCCTAATGAATTGAAGTAAACTCTTACACAACGCCTGCAGTATAACCCAAGTCTGTGCTCAGTGAATGAACACATGCACTTCGCTAAAACATTATGATTTAAAACACATCAGTACAAACAGTCTCATGCACAGCTGAGTTGCGTGCCTGGGAACGTTTGAATGCATTTGAGCTCTGTTCAAGTGGAGCTCATACGTATGCTTGTGATCAGGCACGCTACTCTTCTGCTAATTGTAGGTGGAGGTTCGGGAAGTACTAAGCATACAACTGGTTTACCTCAGAGGCAAATGAGAAAAAATGTTCTCCTCAACAGTCAGTGAGTAATTGATATACAAATGGTCATTTTGCAGGTGAATTATTCTTTTAAGATAATTTACTAATCTGTTGCCCTGTGTCCAGTTACCGTGTGTCAAGCAGACCGCCCCTCAGCTCCGAGTTCAGTAAAGATTTGGCAAGGCTGCCGGATCTCTACAACTCCTCCACCAGGGCTCTGTACAGTGAGCTAATACATACCTATGGCACACACTACATTCGGCAGGTAAAAACACACACACACAAACATCTATTTCACAAATTAAAAAAAGAAGATATTTCTTTCTCTACAACACTGTACTTCATTTCAGGTTTACCTCGGGGGGCGACTCAGGCGAGTCACAGCTGCACGAACCTGTTTGTCCTCACTGAATGGACTCTCATCAAGTGAGGTACATGTAGCACACAGGCCTGTACAGCACACACTGCCACCACTGGAGTGTGAATGTGTTTGTGAGTGTGAGGCATTATGATGCTCTAGTCACTTTACTTCCATTTACAGTATTTTATTTGGCAGTATGGCTCTGTTCTGGGGCCTCTCTGCCTTTACTCTGGCCTACGCAGAAAGCATCTTCCACGCGCCTGTGTGGAAAGCCATGAGGTGGAGAGAGCAAACCTCCCTGCCCTTCCATGTGCCTACATGGAAAGCCTAAAGGCCCTGACACACCAAGCCGTCAACCAAAGTCGGGCCGTCGGTGAGCGTCTGTCGCCCTAGTTTTTGCGGTGTGTCCCGAACCATCGGCACTTCGGCTTTGGCGTCGGCGGCTTTTCGGCCGATTGAGCATGTTAAATCAGCTTGTCGGTGAGTGAGATCACTCTGATTGGCTGGTCAGGTTTTATTTCCTCGCCCCTGTAGCGGGTGAATCTGCCTGTAGTGAAACCAGGGCTAACCGGTGCTTCTAGCGGAGCGTTAGCTGCAGCTTGACCGGAGCAAAGCACAGCCAGTTAGCCTCCGCTAGCCCCTGAGCTAGCCCCGGCTCTCCGTTTGGATCCAACCGGAGCACTGACCCCTGGCTTGTTATTCACGTTAAAGCGGGAAGACGCAAGAATAGGGCGCTCTGAATGAGATTCACCACTTGGTTGCATAGAAAGAAATCATGTGATCTATCAGCTGACTCCCTTCCATCAATCAGTTGATTGGGCTGTTTGAGATCAGCTGATGTAGCTGGGATGTGAGCTGAGCTTGACATCATTTCCTGCCTGAACTAACGGTATGCAGTCCATTAACCATTGACTATAAATAGCATCTTATTTCTCCCCCTGTCCTCCAGGTCCACTCCTGCTTATCACTGGGTCTCTCTGTAGGCCTTGGGAAGTTGAAATTATCTGGTAACCGACAGTATTGCAACAAGGTCCTACACAACCAGGACGTCTCCACCTCGTACAGTTCTGGTCTCCACCAACACTACACAGAGGTGGCAGGAGGCAATGGTTGGTTGGGGGAGTTTTCACTCACTCATAATGACTCCCTGGGCTACAGGAATTGGCTGAGCACCCTGAAGGACCACCCAGATATTGTTTCATACTCCCTCAGGCCAATGTATGAGCTGGTGCCAAATGAGACACAGAAGGCAGGGATGAAGGCAGCCATAGAGCAGTACTTAGCAGACAATGCTGTGACAAAGTCACCCAAAGAACCATATTGCGGGTGGCACAATCCTNATCGGAGAGTTGGAGGACAAGGTAGAAAGCTCCTCCACTGAACTATCCCAAACTACCAAGCAGATTCAGACGCTACATCGTAAAGTGGATGATATGGAAAACAGAAGTCGCCGCAACAACTTAAGGTTGGTGGGGCTCAAAGAAGGTATGGAGGCGGGCGATATCTATGGCGCACTGGACAATATCCTGCGCTACATACTAGACCGACCAAATGACCAGCTGGCTCCGGAGATAGACCGTGTGCATCGCACACCAAGGCCGATGCCAAATCCGGACCAGCCACCTCGTCCCATCATCCTACGCTTGCTGCGCTGGAGAGACAAGCAAGACATCATTAGAGCTGCCACCAGAAAACAGCTCACCTGGGGACGCCAGCGCTTTTCAGTAGCTATATCAAGATTTCTCTGCAGAAGAATCGAGGAGACGTGCCCAATATAACGACGTGAAGAAGCGGCTTCACAAAGCCGGGGTACGATTTGGCATTGTTTACCCAGGAACGCTCATTGTCTCCATCAATGGGGAAAAGTTTACCTACACCTCGCCCAAGGATGCAGAAAATGACTTGAAAAAACATCTTCCAGTGTTTTTCTGACTGATCCCGGAATGTGGTGCCCATGGTGTTACGGAGCTCACAACGTCACAGGTTGGATTTTGAAGCTGGGTTCTAGTCGTGTTTTCGCCGCATCATTGTGGATATGGGAACTTGTGCCCCCAAAACTGGCTTTTGTGCCAGGATTGGCCAATCGGCCGATGTGTTTATGTTTTTGTCGGTGTTTATGTAGGCTACTATTTTTTCCTCTGGTAAATAGTGTTTATTTGTTATTCCCTTCTTCTTTTGATGCAAGAGTGACACCCTTCCTAATTTCTTGTTCACATGTTTTCCCCTGCAGCAGGGTTTTGGGGCGTTAAAGCCCTCTATAGTGCCCCGTTTTCCTCTGTTAAAACTAATGGTTTACTTTCAAAACCTTTCCCTCTACAAAGAGGTGTGAGGCAGGGTTGCCCGGTCAGTCCCCTGCTTTTTATTATTGCTCTTGAACCATTAGCATGTGCAATATGTGCCAGCACTGATATACATGGTGTGGATTTCCCTGGACATAGTTTTAAATTGAATATGTATGCTGATGATATATTGCTCACCTTAAGTAAACCAGCATCTTCCACACCTGCAGTTCTCAGTTTGGTTAATCTATTCGGCAGTTTTTCTGGTTATAAGATTAATTGGAACAAGAGTGTGGCAATCCCACTCAACTCTCACACATTTAAATCTGATTTAAAAGGCACCCCTTTTATTTGTAAGACAAATGGAATGAAATATCTGGGGATAAATATAATTTCTCCTATTGCTAAAATCTTTAGTCTAAATGGCCCCGGCATCCTCCAGTTGATCAAGGACGACATCATCAGGTGGACAGCCTTACCATTGTCTCTCTGGGGAAGAATGGAAATATTGAAAATTAATGTCTTACCTAGACTCATTCATATTATCACATCTATTCCTCTCAAATTTCCTCAATGCTGGTTTAGAGACATCAAATCTCTTTTTATTCAATTCTTCTGGAATAATAAAAAACCCAGAATTGCTCTTAACAAGTTAAGTATACCGAGATCCAGGGGTGGGTTAGGGGTCCCAGATGTATATCAGTATTATCTTTCATACAATGCAAGGTACCCACTAACATGGGCTTATAAACTTGACGTCCTGGTAGGTAGTTGGGAATGGCTGGAGAAAACTATTTTGTCTCGCCATAAAAACATATCATTGTTATCACTGTGGTACTGCCCCAGACCTCCTCCTCTCCTAGATAACATTATTATTAGGTTTTCTTGCTCTATAGTGAAGCAGTGGCACAGGAGACTGGGCATCGAGGGGCTCTCTCTTCCATCGTGTCCTATTTGGTGCAATCCCATCTTTTTATCGGGTGCAGGCACCTTAAACAACAAAACGTGGCAGAGACTTGGTATTGTTTCAGTTGGTCAGATTTTTAGTGACACTCTTCTTTCCTTTCAACAAATTAAAAATCAGTTTGGCATTACAGACTCATCATTTTTAACATATGCACAGATATCATCTGTTTATAAACAGGAAATGTAAAGAGGGCGCCTCTCCAGCCTCATGCTCTGACTGGGATCAGCTTCTGAAAAAGGCAACATTCTCAAAAGGCATGGTTTCTAATATTTATAGTTTAATGTTCAGAGCTATTCCTAATGCATATTCTCCTATTCAGCTGGCTTGGGAGCATGATCTCAATATATCCTTAACTCCTTCTCAATGGAATAGAATCTGGAGATCAGCTTTGTACACTTCTAAATGTGTCAGATTTAGGATTATACAGTACAAGATTATTTGTAGAGCATATATCACACCGGTCAGATTATCCAAAATGGACAATAACTATCAAGACTTATGCTGGCACAACTGTGGTAACCGTGGTACATTACTCCACTTGCTGTGGGACTGCCCAGCAGTCAAAACACTCTGGTTAGAGGTAACATCCCTATTGTCACAATTATTCAATGTTATTTTTCCAGTCTGTCCTTCAGCATGCCTGCTCGGCCATAAACCAGATGATAGTTTTGGAATGATTGTTGATCAGCTTTGGACTTTGGGTTGCCTTACCACTAAAAGATTAATTCTCATGAACTGGAAAGTACACAAACCAGCCTGTTTTTTCAGGGAATTATGGATGGAGGAATATCTAGACTTGTTGAACATGGAACATGCAGCTGGCCTGCTAAAAGACTTTGGGGACATTGTTCGCAACAGCCTTACCTGACTAGGCTTGTGTTTGTATTTTGCTCATTCATGAAATGTATTTATTTATTTTGCTATTCACATTTAGGCCCATTGATTTATTTATTTATCTTTCTGCTTCTTCCCTTTCTGTAAAGTGAGTCAATAATAATCAATTAGACTACGTTATCAGAAAAGGACGTCGCTTTACATGACGCTTCAGAGTAAGGCCGTCTCATGTCTCTTAATCAGCAATCCTTGCTCCTCACTCCTAACTCCTGACTCCTTGCATGTTTTCCGTGGGAAGGGACTAAACAGTTAGGTAAGGTGGCTAAGTAAGGTGGTTAGCAGTAATTTTAAGGGACTTGGGACGTACCCATTGTGTCCTGCCTGAACTAACGGCACAATTAAACGCAGTCCATTAACCATTGACTATAAATAGCATCTTATTTCTCCCCCTGTCCTCCAGGTCCACTCCTGCTTATCACTGGGTCTCTCTGTAGGCCTCGGGAAGTTGAAATTATCTAATAACCCACCGTCTTGCAACAAGGTCCTACAGAACCAGGACGTCTCCACCTCGTACAGCCCTGGTCTCCACCAACACTACACAGAGGTGACAGGAGGCACTGGTTGGTTTGGGGAGTTTTCACTCACTCATAATGACTCCCTGG
>NC_065510.1:25930098-25964196 GCF_006386435.1 Epinephelus moara | reverse complement strand
GACAGAGAAGTGATTTTAGCCAGTTAGTGCGGCTTCTCTTTATTTTTTTTGCCTCCACCTTTTCTTTTCTTCCTCCACAAGCAAGGCCGCAGGCTGACAACACACGTACAGTACAAAGAACTCAATTTCTGCTTTCAAAGAACCTTCTGTCAAACGTATTCCCAGTTCGTACTTCAAGAGTATGACGAGATTGTTTAATCAGCCTTCACAGTAGTGTGAAAGTGGCAGACTGGTTTGACTTTCTTCAGTGATATATTTCTTATTCAAAATCTGACAAATCAGAGGTCGCCTGGTAGCCTAAAGGTTTGGGCGCTGACCATCGTCTGGAACATCCTTGGTTCAAATTATTTCGAACTGTTGCATATTGTCCCAAGTATTTTCCTTTACAATGGCGTAAACAGGGATGTATTACTGAACGGGCCTATGTACAGACCAGAAAGAGACTTAAAATGACCAAAAATGGAATTAAAGGAAGTGCAAACAGACACAAAGTAACTACTAAAATGGGCATAACAACCACAAAGAGACACAAAATTATCTCAGAGCCACAAAACAACTACAAGGAGACACATGACCACAAACAAAATTTCCACAAGACACAAAACCAGAAAAAAATACATAATGACAGAGAAACACAAAACAACACCAGGAAAAGGGGCCAAAATCACCACAAAGTCTGTGTGTCTTTTGCATACATGTGCCCAGGTGTCCATTGTCTCATAGTCCACCTATACTGTAAGTTAGTGTATATATCGATAGTGCGACCAGTGCAGCACAGAGGGGCCCAGAAGCTGTCAGTGGCCTAAGTAGGAAGATGATTTTTTTTGGCTTTTGCCTTTTATTAGACAGGACAGACTTAATCGTGAAGGGGGGAGAGAGGGGGGATGACATGCAGCAAAGGCCCGCAGGCCATAATCACGGCCTCGCCATTTGACACTATTTTGGCCTTATTACTTCGCTGGCTGATAAGTAGGCGGCTGCTTACGGACCTCCACTGTAACAACTAGAATTCAGCCAGCGCAAACTCAAAGGTTATGATCCCAGACTGCCACGACTTCCTGCCAGATCAGCAAATGTTATGTTCTGCCAATACACACACAAGCATGTGCTTGTGTTTGGGGTGAGGCAAAGGCCCAACAAAAAATATTTGCCCCGTGTCCAATCACAGTTTCATTAGCTGCTGTGCCTTTATCTGATAGCACAACAGTGTAGATGCACTATCATCTTAATAACATGGAATGTATATTAACTTCTCAGCTACCAGGATGCCTGGTAACACAAGCTCCTATCCGCCTGGTAACACAGGTTTCTTTCCTATCTGGCCAGCAAAGCCTTTGAATTTGAGAGAAAGAGACAGACAGAGAGAGATACCTCTGACTCAGAGACCTCGGTGGGTTTCTCAGTGAGCGTGGTGCTTTCTGTGAGCACGGCTCCATTATAGTTGTTACAGATGTCCTCGTCAGAGTAGTGAAGACCGCCTGGACTGGGCCTGGGAGGAGATCTGTACGCACACACACATACACACATAAACAATGAATGTAACATCTGAAGAATAACCAGGAAGGTGTGTGTTTGTGTGAGAACGAGTGTGCACACCTGGTCCCGTTCTTTTTCAGGAAGGAGTTCTTGGTGTTGAGCGTTCTGCTGTTAAGCTCTAGAGCAGTGAAACCCCCATTGTCCAGCGTTACTGACTCCTCCGCTGTGGACATGTGCTTCCCTGGAGGTAATGAAGGGAATCAGACAGAAAAGGTTCAGATAAATATTAAAAATTCGGTGCACTTCAGCCACTCATACAGGGCAGATTTTTTTCTTTTTTGGTGAAAGTGTTGCTCTGTACTGAGTTTATGTGCAGTCTCCTGTTTTATTCATTGTGTATTCAGCTACCTCTCAGGCCTGAGAATAAGAAGCAAATGAAACTAGGATGCATAATTTGTCACTCAGGCAATAACCAGCCAGAATACCTTCGTAATTTATCCACCAATAACCCTAACAAATGGAACAATAAAGGAAACATTGTTTTAAATTGGGAGAAATATGATTGCTGTTTGGAACACAACAAGGTGCTCGGGATGATTTAAGGTCACCTGAACAAAAATTTCATTTGCTGTTGCCCACTGACTCAAATTGATTCTTCCTTCACTCTTGTTTGTGTTTGTGTGCTCATCCCGCCTGCACTCCCTCTCCTCCTACAGCAACCCCCCCTCACTCTG
This sequence comes from Epinephelus moara, assembly GCF_006386435.1. Lineage (NCBI taxonomy): Eukaryota > Metazoa > Chordata > Actinopteri > Perciformes > Serranidae > Epinephelus > Epinephelus moara. The sequence continues at coordinate 25,961,986 of NC_065510.1, read as the reverse complement.
TTTCATCGCTCCACTGCCCAGAGGTTGTGCCAAGGTTTCCGTGGCAACTCAAATTAACAGCTGTCCTGATGTAACCTGCACTTGTCAGGGCTAACTTTGTGTTACAGATGTTGACATGCACGCCCGCACTCACCCACCCACACACACACACACACACACACACACGCACACACTCACTCACTCACAAAGTGACTGTAAAAGCACTGCTGCGCCCACAACAGAGAACATCACAGGAAGCCCAAGAGGAGAAGAAACTCACATGAAAACAGGAAGAAAAGCCTCAACATGAAGAACCAGAGCTTTATAGGAGTTACTGGGCAACACATCAGACAAACTAACTTTTTTTTCCTTTTTTTTTTTTTGTCATAATGAGGAGGGAGTTTGTCCTTCAATACACGTCAGTAAGCATCCTTGAGTAAGACTGATTTCTGCAGCTCCAGGCTGCTGCGCTCCCTGGCTGACCCTGTGGAGGTGGTGTGAGCTAAAATATAATAGAGCTGCAGATTTGAGTAAAAAAACTAGGAAGTAAGTTAGCTTTTTTTCCTCTGGGATCTCTCAATGGAGGAGTGAATCTGATATGAACAGGGCTTTAGTGAAACTACCTGAGATGAGAACTGTTTAATGTTGATTAACTTCACCAAGGAGGTTATTTTGAGTTTTTGGTTTAGTTTGATGGTTTGTCTGTTTGTCAGCAGGATCACGGAAAACTTATTGACCCAAATTTCATGAAACTCGGTGGAAGGGTGTAACACGGGCCAAGGGAGAACCCATTACATTCTGGAGCAGATCTGAATCACAGGGCAGATACACCAATTATTTTTCACTTTTGTTAACATTGCAAGATAGAGCATTTGGCCGTGGCGGAGGACTGTACTCTCCCAGTGGCCTTCTAGTTTTGCATTTTCTCTCAGTGAGCCACTGATAAATGGATAATAAAAGTTTTGAAAATTAAACTCAAGCATATCTCAAACTAGACTCGAGTGCCACCAGCGTCCCCGATTAGGATAAGCGGTTATGGATAATGAATTAAAGTCTTCACTTACAACATGTCACAACCTTTGCGTGATCACTCTCAGTTAAATGACAACTCCCCAGCATAGTCTCATGTAAGTCATAGCTGTTGTTTCAGCATTAATCTAAAGCCTCATTCAAAAACTTACAGAAATTACAGCGGGGCTTTGGGGAGATAATGTTTCCTGAGATGCTTCAGGGTACTTAAGGAACAATGCTGACCTTGTTTTCCCCTCTCAAACGGCACTTACAGGTGGCGGCAGTCCTCTAGGAACAAGACTGCTTGAGGCAAGTCTGCTCTACATTCAGTACAAGTGAACTTATGCATGTCTCAGCTTTTCAGCATCACAAAAAGTGGAGTGCACTGTAATAAATCAGAGGAGGGGAAGATGTGGTGAGCCTGCTGACGCTGAGTGGAACAATGTGAGTGTGACTGAGGAGAGAAAAATGCATCCTTTGCCAAAAACCATCCCGAATATCACCACTTTGTCACGTTATGAAGCATTGCATTAGAGCATGAACAGCCGAGCCACAGACCTGTGCCGCAGGCCTTGTACTTGCTGCTGTGTCCATGCAGCAGCAGTGTGAAGACCAGGACCAGAATGAGGATGAGTCCCACAAGAGCCATGACCAGCAGGAACCACCACTCCTCGTAGAACGGACGTTCTGACAGTGCTGCAGACAGGGAGGGGAGGGGGAGAGGAGGAGGAGGAACACACGAGGGATATATCAACTTTTCTTTTGCTTTAGATCAAATCGATGCTTTGCTTTGTCCCCCAGGACCAGGAAACATTCTTCAAAGTCTTTAAATGATATTTTTAGAGGACTGACTCTTCTTACTGTCAAAACACTCATCCTGCTGATTCTTCGAACAATTCGAAACAAACACTAAAGACAATTGTAGGTGTCTCTTTGCTCAGATCAGTTTATTAGGTAGAAGACAGGAAGCTGTGTAAATGTCTGGATTTCAGACTTTTCATTAATTATCGTGCCACAGATGAAAAATGAAAATGGAGACACGCTTTCAGGCTGTCCTCTCTTTGCACAATGAGCACAGTTGTAGTTGTGAGTCTAGACTCTAGATGGCAGCAGACACAAAAGCACTTCAACAATCACAGTAACTTCCTACAGTGTTTCCAACTGGTTATAAATTCAGTCAAACCCCAATTAAACAGTTTGTATCACCCTGGACGTGTTCATTAGCCTGATCTCCACCAGTGTGTGTGTGCGTGTGTGTGTGTGAGTGTGTGCATGTGTAAGTTGATTTGTGTTTATACCAGCGAGAGCAGCAGAGGGTGTACTTGGCTGTCCGTAACCATAGCGATTAACAGCAATGACTCTGAACTCGTAGCTGATCCCCGACCTCAGGCGCTCCAGCGGCACTGAAACGGACCTGCTGCTGGGAGGGAGGAGTCTGATGAAGGAGTCCCACACTCCCTCGTCTGCAGAGAGAGGGAGAAAAGAGAGGCGGAGAGAGAGGTTTGATGGACATGCAGACAGACGGGAGAGAGGGACCTCAATTTGAGAATTATTCCCTTTCAAATGTCACAATGTGATTATACAAAATAACAAATTGTCAAATTACATTTAAAATGATAATGATGATGTTAATGTGGTGATGATCACTACTATTACAATTAATAAAATGAGTATTATCATTATTGTCAGTGGTAGAATAATACCAGAGTCTACGATCTCTCCTGCAGAGTGTTCAAACAGCTCGCCACAGACGCTCCCTTTCTGTATTTGATACCTCTGGTAATCTTTATTACAAAATTGCTGCTGACTTGATTTGCACAGCGGGTCTGTATGAATCTGCAGAAAGCTGCGCCCAGCGAGGTTTAGAGGAGGGTAGAACTTAACCTCCCTCTAAATTAGTGAGAAGAGCTGGTGCACATGATGAGGAGGTGCATGTCAAGTAAGTCGGTGGTTGACCTGTGTGTGGTGTTTGTGTATGAGCTTACCTGATGCACGCGCCTCAATAACGTATCCAGTGACAGGCGCTGCGCCGCTCTCTCCCTCTGTCCAGGTGATAGTGAGCGCAGAGGACGTCTTGGTGATGGACATTTCCAGAGGTGACCCAGGGGAGCCTGTAGTGTCAGAGAGGGACACATACATTACACACACTTCATTTCCTGAAAAAGTATCCGAACCTCTTCCATAACCACTGATTACTTTGTGAGTTTATTGATGTAAACAGAACAGCACAAACATGTCAAATAACTTCTATAACTATAACTACACCCTCAGGATGTAGACTCCAGTAGTTGTATTTGGTTTTCTACTAGAACATGTTTACATGCTTCAATGGCCAACAAAACACCCTTTTTCCCTCATACTGTCTTTACCAGAACACCTGTATTTACACTCTGTCTGAAAAGCTCTGTTTTAGGGCTTGTCTCTTTAACCCCCCTCCAAAAAAAAAAAAAATCCCAGTGTACTCTGATTGGTCAGCATTTCCAGATTTTCCATACCTCTGCATCTCTGCACTGCCATCACAGCCAGAAAATTACTGAAACAGAGTATATCAGCACTTTTTACCTTGAAGATCACCCATAAAAGCTTCTAAACTAAAATCTTCACAACCAGACATGTTCCAGCAGGAATATGATCCAAAATCGAGGGGTAATCAGCAACATCTGCAACCTACATTATGTTTTCCTGACATCAGCATGTAGCTACATGTAGCAGTGTATGTAAATGTAAACACTTCAATAAGCGTACTTAGAAATCCGAAATCACGACCCAGTAAAGTTGCAGATACAGTCTACATCCATGTCTGTGAAACATGAATGCTTCACACACATCTTCCACCCAGCAGCACAAAAGATCTGTACAATCAGCACAGTTTCAAGATTACCCCAGATTAGCGTCACCAAGTCAGTATCTGATCAACTGTAACCTCTTCTGTTATGATGTTGAGTAATGGCCTGGAAAATGTGACATCTTGTGACATCTCGTGATATTACGGAGCGAGCCCTCCGCTTAATGAGACAATAACAAACAGACCAGATCAAGTAAAGGGAAAAAAGACACTTCGAACACTTATAAAAACAATCTGAACCTGTCTGAGTCAAAAATAACCACTTTAAATGGACATACAGTGACAGTGTTCAATTGCCCCATGTGCTTTCATTACAGCCTGCTGCACGGCTGCCGGCAGCTGCCTGCTCCCTCAGTACGGGACCAATGTCAAAAACTGTTGTTCACATCAGTCTCTTTGACCAGTTTACACACGAAATAGGGTCCAGGATGAAAACTGCTGACGTTATCCTTTAAGTCCCTACAGTATGCAGATGTTTGTCTCCAAAACATGACTGAATAAGAACACACACGCACACACACACACACACACACACACACACACACACACACAGAGTTACAGCCATGCCTACCTTGCACAGGCTGAGCACTGATGTTTGCTTGGATGGGAGGTCCATAGCTGACCGTGAGAGCCTGAGCACTGAACATGTACGTTGCTCCTTTGACCAGGTCTCGAACCTTCAGCCATCTCTGCCAGCTGCCCCGCACATCCACTGTCACCACTTTAGTCACTCCTGCTCTCACACAGACAATTCAAAAGAAATGTGAGCATCCTCCTCAACATGTATTTGTGTGTGAGTGTGTATGTGTATAAGGCATATGTGTGCACACCTTGTACAGGAGCAGTGGGCTGGTAGATGACCCTGTAGCCCTCCAGCTGTCCATTAGGAGTGAGTGGAGCTCCCCAGGACACATTAACACTTCCTCCTGTCACCTCTGAGAAGGACAGGTAGCTGGGCTGGCTGGGAGCTGTGGGACATACGCAGGTTGACGAATGAAATAAAGAAAATCATAAACTATGATATGAGGCTTGTTAATGTGGTTTTTGAGGAGCAGAAATGTCACCACTCCCTACCGGACTGCAGAGTGCGGGCCCCGCGGGGGTCACTGGGTGGGCCATCTCCAGCCGTGTTGAAGGCAGTCAGAGTGACCAGGTAAGGTGTGTAGCTGGTCAGGTTGGTGAGGTGCACACGGGTGTCAGGGACAAAAATCACCTTGACCTTCTCAGTCTGGTTCTGCTTGTCCCTCTCCCAGTAGTGGATCTGCAACACAGAAAAAAACACGGTCAACAACACTGGCTGTGTTTTTCCCCAAACAACTTCCAATCCTCCCGTTTTCTCCTCTGCCTCACTTAATTTCTGCCAACTATATATATAATTTACTTTCTGTCCATTCCTCCTGAGGTCTCCTGATCGATCCATAATATCCAAGTGCTCATGTGCTGTTTTACAAGGAGAAGAAGTTGGTTATGGAGAGATTTGTTTTCGCCTTAACAGTTTAACAGAAGGGTAAATTAGGTGTAATTTCTTCCAGGAGATACCACTGGTCTGAGTTAGATGTACATAAAATACTTTTACTCTATTTCAAGCAAAAGTATCTGAATGTAGCTGAGGATAATTGACATGCTTTCTTTCTCGCACTCATACTTTAAACTATGGACTACCTGCTGACAACTAAGGTCAGTGTAAGTTCTCCTTAAATACATAATTTCATCATATGTTCAGTGAAATAAAATGGAGGTTACAAGCATGTCATACCAGAGCTGTTGTAATTAAATAGAATTAATGGCAACTTGTACATAGCTATAATAATGTCCCAATCCAAGACCTAATTATGACATTTTTTCTTTAATTGACTCGGCACCTAATAATACAGAAGTGCCTGAAAACCAAACCAACAAGGATGCCTGACATGAGCTGTACACTGTTGGTCAAGTAATTAAACCTAAATTTAGTGTATACAGTGTGCAGTATTATAAAGCCTCACTCAAGCAGCTCTGCAATCATACGTGACACTTGCTCATTTGAACTGATTCAAGTAATTAGACAATCAAAAATATAAAATGTAGTCCATGTGTCACTGTCACATGCTTAAGTAGAACAGATAATTACGGACGTCACCATTAACTTTGACAACACGCTTTAACAGAACAAAGGTCACCTGATTGTTGTACCCAGTATGATGGGATCAATATTAAGCCCCTGTAGTGTGTGAAAGTCACAATTTAATGATGCCAAAAATGGCCTTTTTCCAATAAAACATTTTCTAAGCTACGATGAAGTAGGCTCTGTGTTAGTTATCATCGAGGAGTGTTGTTTCTGTGGCTTTTTGGCACCTTAGACAGACCAATTTATCACTCTTGGTGAAGTTTCATATAACTGTGCTGATCTGAGAAATGTGTTACTTAACTGACTTAGAGAAAACAAAGTATTCTAGATCTCCTGAATGTGTGACTTTTATATTGCGGTCTAGGTCACACTTTAATGAAACAGGTTGTGTATAATGAGAGGAAAAAAGATAAGCAATATACTTGACATCTTACTGCCAGTAAACAGCCTATATAAATGCATATCCAGCAACAAAATCTGTTTGATGCATTAAACAGCTTGCCTCCTGCTCATAACAGCACCGGACAGGTGCATATCCACTGTAATATTCTTCAGAGCTGCTACTTGCTCTAAATGTGTACTTTTACAAATCACTGCATGGTGTTTAATCTCAGCTGAATGTTGAGGAAACATTTTCATCTACTAATGTCGTACACAACAGCTGAGAGCCCAGGGGAAGAAAGGCTTTGTTTGAAGAGGGAGCTGCGTTGACTTTACCCACACATAGAGCCATATCAGATACACACTAACAGCAAGGTTACAGAGGTGGTTGAGCCTCATGAATTAGAGATGAATCAGAAGAAGTATCTTGGATGGACAGGAGCCTTCGGTGTCAGAGAATAGCCACAGCAGCTGTTACAGTACTTATTCTCATGATGGCTATTTTATTTTGAGCTTAAATGTTTTAGCATTAAGAGCAAATTCACAGAAATATGTGTCAGAGCAGAGAATGTTCTTGACTGAACGTGTTTAACCACAGCACATTAACATTTTCCCTGACAAGCATTCAATGACAATCAGCCACCCGGGTTCCTAATCACACTGTACATGGCTCCTCAGCTCACGCAAACTGTAATCAGATCATGAAACTGTAGCTTTATAATTTCAGACAGAATGGACTTCTTTTTTTGTGGACCAGTGGCCATTAAGATGGATACAAAGTGAGAAATTGACGGATATTGATGTGACTGATTTGATGTATTTGGCATTGGTGTCATGTCAGCCAACAATAACCATCACCTTCTCCTAGAGGTGGTGATGTCTTTTTCTGTGTTGTACTTTTAAGTTTAAATTTGGTATTTTTTTATATTGGTAACTATAGAGGGTATCTGCTCCTGATGTGATTCAAGGCTCTTCAGTGAAGGCTGAGACACAGGGCCCTATTTAGATGGTCTAAAACGCAAAGCGCCAGGCGTGCAGCGCATGGGCGTGTCCCAGTCACTTGCTAGTTAGACAGCGCATTTTCAGACTGTGCGCCATGGCGGAGAGTCTAAGGGCTCATTTATGCTCAACGTTAAATACGGATCCGGATACAGACGGAGCCTTCTGTCCGTGCTCCGCGTTCATTTCATCCGTATTTCTGCACGTTTCCATAAAGCTTACGGATACGGGCAAAACGGAGCAGTACTACCGGGAACCGTGGGGGCAGTGTTGCTGTCACTACCCGATACGTAGCTCTAGTGAGACACGAAGAAGAAATAACAATTCAATTTCTCTCATCGGCAGTACTAGAGAAAAGAATTCTCCGTCCTCCAGTCGCAATGTATTTAACGGCCTCACCGATTTAAACGAGGCGCGATTGGAGCGCACAGCAGAGAGCTAGTTAGATGGCGGACCTACCAACTGGAAAGAGTGAGCGTTTTACAGCTGAGGAGACGATAAATGTATCTCTACATCAACTGTCCCGTCACATCTGATGTCAGATCAAGGGGGATTGGCACCGGTTGGCACATTTGGCACGCGTAATGGAAACCCAACCTGATTTGATTACAGTAACACAGCTGCAAACTAATAAGTTCACATCCCTCTCTGACCATTAAGACGTGTTTCTGATAAATATTTTAATGTGCACAATAATAACCTTTCACATTGTAATCATATTTTTATTTGTTATCTTTTGCATATGTGTGGCTGCTCCGTGTGTGTCTGAGCAGAGTGCACGCGCGTTGTGCACCCGCCTAGAGACGCATATTACTAACTTGTTTAACAGCGAAATACTGCGCCGTTGACTTTAGACCAGGTTTTTGTTGGTCACTGGCGCATTTGTTTTTTACGTCATCTAACTAGCAACGTGCCATGACTGTGCCTGACCACTCCTCATTTTTAGACCAACACACCCAGAGAAGCGCAAGTTCATTTGCTAGTTAGACGACGAGGGCGCAGGGTGTGAAAATGACAACTGTGCCTGCATCTAAATAGCAATGACACTTGCGACATGGATTATGCACCCTCCGCCGTCTTCTTTAGACCATCTAAATAGGGCCCACAGTCTTTGACCCCATGGGAGCTGCAGACCAGATTTTCCTGCACATGTGTTGCACCCCAATGATGTGACGTGATATGACATCATGACTTCAAAACTTTAACCTTTAATTTAACCTCCTTGATATGATTGTGGTGCAGAGCGTGGCTTTGACAATGGCAACTCCCACCAATTATCCAATGTGAACTGCTCGCCTGCTATAGGTTGACTTTATATTTCTGTGTTGGTCTTTGCTCTTTTTGACGCTGATGAAGACACAGTGGCTGTGAAACATTAGTCTGTTTGCACTTTTAAACGCTGTTAACTGATCAGTGCACTCTGGTCCTGTCTTCTTTCTCAGAATGCAACAGATCAGTGTTAACACTTTCTTTTTCTTCTGTTACTGTATACTGTCCACTATGAAACATAATTAACATGGCTTCAGTGTGTACTGACAAGACAGCACACACACTGATCTTAACCGATACCTCATATTTAGCAGGCCAGGGATGTTTAAAATGGTTTTAGTATTCAGATGTGTGGCAGCAACTGAAGGGAAGTGATTTATTTTAGTAATTCAAATAAATCAATGTTGTTTTTTGTATGCATTTTACCTGCTACACATATCCAACAGTATTTTTCCAAATCTGTTTCTGTGCAGTTTGATTTATAAAGTGAAACAAAAGCCAAAAGCTACTTTTTGTAAAGGAGAGTCTATTTTGTTATTATTTCTAACAGAAGGCACTACAAAGCACCATAAGCTATATTTACAGCTTCCAAACTTGGAAGTAGCAGCTTATGAGTAGCACTTGAGGGCAGCATTATACCATCTCTGTCCTTCCACATGCTCTCACAGTAATGAGATACAGAATAACTCATCCATATATACTCAATTCAAAATCAAAATGTATTACCTTCTGCACAAAAGTGGTATTTCCATTTAGGCGACATTCCTCGTGATATTTTATTCTAATGGTTTGGGAAAAAGTCCGGGCCATTTTGTAAACCACTCTCCTGTTGTGTAGAGGATCTATTTTGGTATTTGGTAAGAGCGTGAGACCATCGGGATTAGTCTTTAAAAAAAACAACAATTCGAAGCTGTCATGAATGAACATGATTATGATGTGATTTGATGAGATCCTTAAATGGATTTTCCTCTGCCTCTTTTGTTAGAGAGTTGATTTTGGATCTTAAGTCTTGATGAAAAACAGCGGCTTGATGTTTGCTTTGCAAAGGAGGAAACACTTCATCATTTTCAGGTTTTTGTTTGAATGCGTAGCACTGCTATTAGAAATGACTGACCTATTTTGGCAGGAATAGCATGATGGATTATCTTGATGAAGTATGAAGAAAAAAATATCTTCATACTCCGAGGGAATGCTGCAGTTTTGGAGGGCTTCACTCAAAATATGAATGACTCATTTGGACAAGTCTGCCCACACATTTGATAGTGTGCAACCTGGTGTGTGTGAGTAATTCCGCTAGGATAGTTTGGTATTACCTGTAACCCATCATGTTCAGTGTGTTTAACAAGCCCTCTGGAGCATTTCAGTAAACGTCAACTGTCGAAAAATACACTTGCAATGAAGTTTACCTTCAGCCCTACCTGCCGTCTGCTCTGCTCATCTAACAGAGTAGGAGTGTTAACAGAAGTCAGAACCTATAAATTCATTAAACATTCTTTCTTTGCTCTATTTCTCTCGTCTTAATCCCATTAACCCCCTCTGCCTCACGCTCCCCTCCCCGTGTCCATCCGTCTCTGGTAGTTTAAACGTATTCCCTCGATCCTCTCCTCTAATCAGGATTCTACAGGGATCACTTGCTCATCTCATTCCTTCACTCTGCAAATATTACATTCCCTTCTTTCTTTCTCTATTCCCCCCTCTGCTCCGGCAGAAATCAATGTGTCTAAAGCAGGACAGATAACCTTGTGTTTGAAGTACTAAGAGCGAGGGGGTGGGACAGGGGAGTTGAGGGGGAGAGACAGGCAGAGGAGTGATATTGAAACCATTAAAGGATATTCAGATTCTTCCTCTAACTTAATTCTCCCTCTTCCTCTACAGGACACTTGAAGGTGCAGCAGAGCAAAACCCCTCCAAGACAAGAGGAGAGACATTTAAAATGCAGACAGAAACAGTGCAGTGTGCTTCCTCTACCACACGGACACTCATAGTATAAGTACTCGTATGTATGTATGTGTGTTTGGGTCTTTTTCTGTCGTGTGTCTTGTGTGTGTTTCCCCCAAGGAAATCTTTGTGTGTATGTTTTTCTGGTTGTCACCTTGTATCCTTGGATGAGTCCATTCTGGGTCTCAAGGGGGGGGGTGTCCCAGGTCACTTCCAGGATGGAGGGAGACACGGCGGACACTCTAATAGACTGAGGGGCCACCGATGGAGCTGCAGAAGATGAGGTGTTTTGTTAGACAGTTACTGTAGGTGTGTGTGTGTGTGTGTGTGTGTGTGTGTATGTGTGCAGCTGGGTGTTAGAGTGGGAAGTAGGAGAGATATGTTCTACCCTTCCAATTAGGATGGGCCTAAGGCAGTACCTTGTTACTCCACTATACCACACATATGCATGAACACTCAGCAGTGTGCACCTGAGGCTAAAGAAAAGGCCATATCACCCCGTTTCATCATCCCCCTCCAGCCTTTTTCTGCCTCCCCCTGCTTATCCTCACCTCTCACTCATCTGCATGTGATATGTATGGCCTACACGCACAAACTATGTACACCCCTTGAATAGGAATGCAGTTTTGGTCTGAAGGAGGGTGTGTAAGACTGTGAGGGAAATCGCAAAAACTTGGAGGTGTTTCTATCATAATGTGCAAATGTGTTCACCCACACTCGTTTGTGTGTCTCTCTGCATGCCTTGGAGTAGTGTGTGTGTGTGTGTGTGTGTGTGTGCATATAAGTGTGTGAGAGTGATGTATTTGCACTCCCGTCTGTGTAATGGATCCATGGTTTGAATCTAGTTAAAGTTAAACAGGGGTTGGACCGCCATCACTAGAAAATAGATGACTTTGTGGAGCTCTTGACGACATTCAGATGTGTCCAGATGTATGCACACTCACACTTAACGTGCACACCCTCAGACACAGACACAAGGCATGCCACTCGAGGGGCAATGAGACCAAAGCAGGAAGCGTGGACAGGGCAAAGCAAGAAAGAGAAAAGGAGGAGAGAGCCACGGAGAGGACAGGAGTGACTAAGCAGACAAAACAGAGACAGGAATTATCAAACACCCCAACTCAAGGTCCTTTAATAGTGTCTTCCAGAGGTTTCACACATATCACAGAGTCCTCAAAAGCAGATGATGTGCTACAGATGAAACTGTGACAGCTACTGAGCTTGTATGTGAACATATCCATCTCCATAACAACTGAGCAAATTCCATCTGCTGATGAAACCATTAAAGCTCTGGAAAAAGGGAGAACATTAAAGAGGACCACCACCTAAAAAAAGATTTCCAATGTTATTTCTTTGGCCTAGGAAAGTTCAATCAATATTTGTGAACATTACCTACTCTCTCTCAAAGTCCTTGTGATGTCATAGGGTATAAAGTCTGGAGCTGCTCCATAGACACTGATTGGGAGACTGATTTTGTGGACCCACTGAATGTTTTCTTTTTTATACCCAAATGAGCTTTAACCTATCGTAATGTTCTCGGTTCTGAAACAGAAAATGTACCCATATACTCGGATCATTCCCCTGAGTGCTCTCACTGTCATCTCGAACATCTTTCACGATTCATTGTCACTGGAGCAGCTGCACCTTATATAATATGACATCACACATTTGAGTTTTAACACTCAAGCTTTTGGATTTGGGAGAGTTGTTAATGTTTGCTAATATTCTAGGACCATCTTAGACCACAGGAATAACATGTATGAATTTTGAAAAAGGGCATAGTCCCCTTGGTCCCCACATTTCCACTGTGTGGTATGACACAGCATGGCTCTACTCAACTTACTCCTTTCACGTTTTCCATTATAAAAAGTTTTGGTAGCACCTGGTACTTTTTTTGGTACCATCTCATTTGAGGTTCTAAGCAAGCTGAGCCGGTACCAGACGGTGGAGTTAAAACACTGCAGACCACCGACTTCTCAGAGACAATTTTCACATAAGACAACTGCACAAACCCGTCATTTTTTAACAGCCAAGCTACCATCAATAGCAACTGCATTTTTAAATTTTACTTCATCCAGGTTTTAAAACATTGCAGCTGGTAAAAGTCTGCCATATGGTATACTGTACAGTTGACAAAGTGTCTTTGTTCAGGTGCAGATGAAAGGAGTCAGCGAGTGTCATGTTAAAGATGATGCGACTGTGGCATCGTTATGGTGATCAGCTGAGTATCTCGCCTGCATTAAGGTGGTACTATCTTCAGAGGAAAGGACCTGGTACGACAAGTGAACTGAGTGTTGTTGAGCTAAATCATGCAGTGAAAATGCTGCACCAGTGGATGTTGAGATGGGATTGATCTGTTCAACTATTTCCAAGGTCAAGAACGTGCTTTCATGCTTAAACAACGATATCTTTTGGAGTAAGTATGATTTAAAAGAAGAAGAAGGCTCTTTGTGACCCGCTGTAACTGATATAAGAAGAGCAATGATCTAAACTTCCTTTGTGTACCCAAATTGCTACCTTCTAACAACGTACTACATGTTGAATACAGGGGAGAGAAGAAGCTTGACAGTCAACAATAAAACAGCTTTTCTGTTGTGGTATCCTACAAGAATAAACAATCATAAACAAGATGTGTAGATAACACATGAAACTGTCACCAGTCCAACAGCTTGCTTCTGTTTCAACCTACCTGCCTCTCCAACAGACACCTCGACTGGAGTGGAGGGTGGGCTCTCTCCAATGATATTGTAGCTTGTCATAACAATCTGGTAGCGTTTGAACTTCTTTAGTTCTACAAGAAACAAAGATACTTTCATTCATACAACATGGATGCAAAGTGAATATGTTAGCTGTCATTGCAACTTGTTCTTCTCATTCTAGAAGCTGGTTGTTTATCAAGGTAACTAAAATTAAATCTAACATACAAAAATCCTGGGAGCTTTACCTCCCAGTTCCATCCTAAATTACTTACGTGTCAACTCAAACTCCGTTAGTGAGGCACTGCTGACTGTCTTGAAGGTGCTCTTGGCTTGGGAAGAGTGAGAGAAAGATGGAGGGAGGTGTTTCAAGTTCAATAAATTGTGAAATCATAATAAAATATTCAATAAAACCGTGTTTAAGAGGAACACATTGGAAAGCATTATGCAATATTCTTGTCAGACTCAAGAGCAGATACTTAATCTACTACATGTATAAAGCCCTTCAGGCTGTACAGTAAATAATAATATTTAATTATTCCAGAGATAAAGTGCAATATGGGTGGCCTCATAAGAAAATAACAGTCCAGTGAAGGCCGTCTGCTTATTCTCTCACCACGGCCACACAGTTCTTGCGCCTTGGTACCTGCTCTGATGTGAATACATTATCTTCTTTTAGCCCTCTGAATGACTGAATCTTTTCACAATGACTCAAAAATGAGTTCGAAGGAAAATGACGTCCTTGTGCTGCAGCATGAACAATTAAAATTTTTTTTTATTAAACAAGTATAATTGTCAGGTTATAAGCCTATATTATATATAATAGTGAATGTACTTAAATTATTTAAAGTAATTCATTCCTATTTATGACTAGCACACCCACTGTGTAGTATTTCAGCATAGTGGGAAATCTGGTCCTGGACACTTTCAGAGTTTACACTAACGTTAACAGTTCTGTTTGTCTTTTCATTGGATTTGGAGATGTTAGATCTCTTATTATGAAGTAAAACAAAGAGTGAAATTAAGCATGTAAGATGGGTGCAACCAAACAGGGTTATGATAGAGTGAAATAACAGTCTGATTTTCCATTTTTTTCTCATCAATCTTAGAAGAGGACCAGAAGGATCCCACTCTACACTGTAATACACTAACATGCTGTTAGGTATCTACATGGATCGTCACCTAATGATGATTTTTTTGCCTGGGACATGCAGCCTTAGCCCTGCTTTTTAGAGAAACATCATGCATGTAGCCACCAAAAGCATATTTAAGACCTTTTTACAATGTTCTTGTGATAAAACAAGTCAGCTGAAAACATTAAAAGTCAACAGCAGAATGAGCTTTTAACCAACCCGCGGAGAAAGCTTAATTAGCTAGCCAGCTACAGCTGATGAAATCTTCTAGTGATTTGTCATTTCAGCTATAAACAAGAGCCTTGCTTTTCTCTGCCTCTGTCTGCAAACAAGAACCAATAGTTCCATAAAATTACTGAGAATTAGAATTCATAAAAATGACACTCATCACTGTAAACTGCATATGTGCAGGGCGAAGACAAAGTGTGACAGGCATAGCACCAGTAACTAAGTGGAAGTGAGGCTTAGTGAACAGTAACATTAGTATGAGTTATAGGGGTACAACAGTATGAGATTTTCACGGTTCAATATCCATCTCAGAAAACATCACAGATTCAACATATACAGTATAAACTATTATAATCATAATAAACAGAATTATTAACCTGATAAAAATGGTATGTAACTATAACGTTATATTACTAAAGCATGTTAGTTTACATGTTAGCAGCACTATAGCATGTTAACTGAACTGTGAAATGAAAATAGCATCAGCTGTGAGCTTCTAAAATAATGTACTATTAAAATTAACAATTAAAATCTACTGTAGGTGTGTGACAGCACAGGCTGCTGGTGTCTGTAGGTTTTACTCGCACACTCACTCGTGTCAGCCCTCCTAGCTGGGGGAGTTTGAGTGTGTTTCTTTATGGGGTCAGATTGAGGTCAGAGTGTGTGTTTATAAGTCAGAGGTTACCGAACGAACAGCCAACACAGATGCAGCCTGGAGCCTGGATGTGGAAAATGATTTCGATGGCGCGTTTTATTAGCGATGTTTAAAAGTTCATACTTTTTTTCGTTAGGGATTAAAGTTTAAATGTACTTTGATCTGCACAGAGGGATGGTGTTCTTGAAGAGTTTTTGGGGAATCCAAAGTAATCCAGTGCTGCTGGTTTTAATTTCTTTTCGGCGGGGGATGGAGATAGGTGATATAAGCCTCGCCTCTCTGACATTTTCTCTGCAGCATGTGTGTGGCGCAAGTTGTCTGACAGGCAGTTGAGGCAGACAGAGATACACAGGTGAGATTCTCTGTCCATTTCTTTTTTTTTCTAATACCATAGATACAGTATGATAAGCATCAATTTTTATACAATGTTACACTGTGAAACCGGTATACCGCTGCAACTGTAGTATCAGTACTACTCACTTGTAATGAGGGCACTTGTGGTGTTGTTTTTGGTTGCCTGGACTTCTGCTTCAGCGAGAGTGGAGGTGTTAACTGGGAGCTCTCTATAATACAGCCGGTATCCGGTCAACACCCCATTGACAGTGTCGTCACCGGGACGCTGAAAACATGCAAAGAAGCACACACACACACAGGCACACGTACAGAAGCATTAGTGCTCAATTTCTCAAAAGAAAGCCTGTGCTCATTTTCATTTTCTTGGTGTAGTGAGGTGAGTGACAGGACACTGGCAGGCTGGCAGAGCAGTATTTTATCAGCAGAGTCCACTTTAAAGGACCGGTGGATTGGGCCGGCTGTAACCCACACAGACAAAGTGATGCTTCAGTGGGTTTGGCACTCTTGTAAAGGATGATGAAATTGCTGGTGGCTTTGTTTTTCATTGTCTCCTTCTGCTTTGACATAAGGCTAGAAGGAGTGAGAGAAGACACTTCCAAACACAAGAGGAAGAGTGACAAGTAGTGAAGTAGCCAGGCAGTATTTACTGTCTATTCACATGTCACGGCTGCTCTAAAACCACCTCTGTTTTTCCATAACTCCTCTTTCTCTCCTCTGGTGTTGGACATTGCTGATGTTTGCTTCTCTTGCCCTCTAACATTCTCTCCTGCTGGTATATCCTCATTAAGAGTTTGAACATTTTTCTCCCCCAGCCAGGACGGTCTGTCCCTCCGTCTGTCCGACCCTCCCACTCAACATCTCTCCAATCTGTCTGTGCTGCCCTCTGACCTTTTCTGGTTCAATAAATAATGATAATTGTATCCACACACAACAGCATGAAACACACGTACAAACACGGCATACAGTAAGTCTGCAGAGGTTTTCCAAATATAGGTGATTAACCTGCACTCAAAGTTTCGTTGTGTGGGTCTCTGTGTGTGTATACTGTGTGTGCATCTATCTGTAGGTACCTTCCACTGCACCAGGACTGAGGTAGTGGTTGTGGGTTTCACTGCGAGGATCACTGGAGGCTCGTCAGGCACTGGAGAGAAAACATACAGAAAGACAGTGAGGGAGAAAAAGTCATGCAGGCAGTCATGCTGCTACAGTCTCTCTCTATTGTTTTCAAGTCCACATATCCCCTGGTCTTCCTTTATTTCATTCCTCCCCAGTGTTCCCAGTCTCTCACCATCCTGCAGAGTTGTTACAGCCTCCGTCTCTTTGCTGAGGACACTGTCTCCTACATCGTTGGTGGCCAGCATCCGAAACTTGTATGATGTAAAGGGCTTTAATCTATAGACAAAAACACAAACAAATACACATGAACGGATGGATGCAAAAAAGCAACTAAAGCTACTAAATATCCCATTTACTCACATGCTATTGATTTCAGCCATACACCTCTTTCTTTTTCTTAAATATCTGTTTATTTTTTTGTCTGTGAGCACAAGAGGTCCTGATAAAAACCCAATAAAACTCCACCATTACCATTACACTCATAATTTTGTGCAAGGGACTTTTGCATGACTACTGAACTGCACCAGAGTTCGTTTTTCATCAGACTGAGACCACCTCTTCAAGAAGGTCTCGGTCTGGTTGTTTTGGTGCACACTTGAGTGCGATTGCTGTGTTCACACCTGCCCAAACGAACCGCGCTTAGGGGCCAAACAAACTTGAGTTTGATTAAACTAAACCAAACAGGGCAGGTGTGAAAGCACCCTCAGTGTGGACGCTCCTCAGAACCAGCTGTGCCTTAAAAGCATCACGGTCAGCCAAAACTTTTCTCAGTACTCATAATTAATTTTCACTCATTGCAGTGGATGCACCAATTGCTTTTCATTTTACTTGAAAGTTGTACTATGGGGGTGAGCATTACACTTCAGTGCCGCCTATTATCGTTGTACCGGTACTTAATTGTTTCACAAGCTGTTTCACACATTGTTTATATTTGGACTGTCTAATTAGCTCATCAGTGGTCTGTAAAGAGCTTTGAATTGCAGTAAACTATGAGAGGTGCTAGATAAATAAAGTTTGATTTGATAAATACAATAGGAAAACAGTAAATGAGTTCATACAGCAGGTAATTTACAAGAATTACAACAATGCCAAAGCTATAAAGCTATTTAAAAACAAACAGATTTTTGTTTTCACTCAAGGTTTCTCACTAGCTCTCTCTCCTTTATCTATGAGATGTTTGTTAAGACGTCTATTGCTGATTTGCAGCTTGTGGTTTTCTTCTTCTCTTACCACAAGAATGTTCAATGCAAGATACAAATAAAACGAACCGCTCACTGAAACATTACTCTACAGCACCACAAGTTGTCAAAAACTCCACTGGGTATCTTTAACTCTTCAGGAATATCTTCATCCAAACCCACCCCCCTTCTCACAGACATATTTTTGCTCTTTCAGTGGCAACTGAAGAGCTGACAAGGACTTAAATAATAATCATTTTACACCCTTTCTAATTGTCTCCCCTGCCAAAGTATTTTACTGTCATACTACCACAACATCTTATCTGCATTTCTCCTCTGTGCAAGGTGAATGCATTAATGAGCGCGGAATAACAATTTGCATCAGTCATTTTGAAAACACTTTACTCTAGAGCCACTTACAATCAGCTGAATGAACAGGAACCCATTGTTAGCTGAACAAGTCTATGGCGCCTTACAGCATGCTAATAGTTTAAATGTATACCCTCTTCTGCACACCGTGGGGAACTGATTAAATTTTAAAAATGACAGTCGGTGATGAAAAAGCAATTTACCCTATTTTTTTATTGTTCACATCTAATTATTAAGAAGAGCTAACAGGAGCGATTTAATCAATAAATTAATAAAATAAATACGAATTAAGATAAATTGTAACAGGAAGTATCTCCATCCCTCATCACTGTGCACACAATTACCTACAGAGTCCTTCTCTAGACTTTATTTAAACAGTTCCTAGGAGGAGAGGGTTATAAGGCCAAAATCTTCTATCATGGTTCTGGATATGTAATTTTATATCAGGTTAACTACCACCAACTGCTGTGTAAATTCAATTAAGAAATGGTTTAAAATAACCATACTGTACTTCATTACATTTGATTGCATTTTTTTCTTTTCTTCCATACAAACAAACTAAAAAAGTGCTTCACCTGAGACAATACTTGAGTTAAAAACAAAAGATCCATCACAGTAAAAACTAAAATTCTGTCGATATGGAAGCTTTAGGGTTCCTGAGAACAGTTATTTTAAGTGTTACAGCTTCACTGTCCACCTCCATGTCTGTCTAAATCAGGTTACCTAGCAAGGCAGCTGCATAAGTAAGGTCAAGAGATCACATGAGAATCACAAAATCCAGCCTTGATTTTCTACATAGCCTAAGTTTGATAGCTTCCACGATAGACACAGTATTG
Organism: Epinephelus moara; assembly: GCF_006386435.1. Lineage (NCBI taxonomy): Eukaryota > Metazoa > Chordata > Actinopteri > Perciformes > Serranidae > Epinephelus > Epinephelus moara. The sequence goes on along the minus strand of NC_065510.1, from coordinate 25,942,892 downwards.
CCAAATCTCTACTGGTGGACACATTTCCACCGCTGCACAGCATATACCATCATATCGCCCCACCCTAGTTCCAAGCAGACTACAGACGACCAGTTGGAAATTCAGCAGGCGACAGGAGAACTGCTCAAGTGCCCTCTTGTAAAATAATGAGCCAGGCCCAATAAGGGACAAGGAAAGGCCCTATGGGGTTGTGGGTATCGTAGGAATAAGAGATCAAAGGCACCAAGCTCAAAGAGGGTGGGGTACCGACAGCACTGGGACGATGGTAAGGACAGTGTTTGAAAGTGTGTGTGTGTGTGTATATTGTACGTGTGTGTGTCTATGTTTGCATCAGCCTGGGGACTTCGATGTTTTGGTTCCAAAGATGTCTCGGTGGAAAACAACAATTAAGGTTGGATAACAAGTAACTATGAGTGTGAGCGTGTGGAGATGTAAGCTAATTCCTCCATCCGGCGCTGTAATGAGAGCATTCAGTGATAGAATGAGCCCGAAAATGGCATCAAAACAACAACAGCAGCACCACCATCATGGCAGATCGACTCTCCCCGAGGCAGGTTGAAACAGGCTGATGCAGACACACTGAAAGCGTGCTCTTCAGCATCTCAAATAGCTTTGTGAAGGCTTGCGAAGGAGCGTACACAAACAGTCACGCAGCAGTAGACACACGGACACATGATACACAACTAAAGTCTCATCATAGCTCTGCTACTTAGGGTTTCAGGGAAGTTGGAGTAGCTGTTGAGTATGACCACTATCACCTGCTGCCATAATGACAGTCTCACCAGGGAGAAGAGGATGGAGGGATAGAGAGAGAGGGGTGGAAAAGGAAAACATGGAGCTCTCTTCCTGAGAATTAGTGGAAGTGAACAAAGGAAATGCCTTGTGATTTCTGAAAGAACTAGCTGTTGATGGATGGATGGATGGATGGATGGATGGATGGAGGGAGGGAAGGAGCTGGTGACAGAAGAGGAATGACAGAAGAAAAGGTAAAAACAGCTGGAGAGAGAGAGAGAGAGAGAGAGAGAGAGAGAGAGAGAGAGAGAGAGAGAGAGAGAGACTATGGACAAACGGCACAAACAAACTTGAAAGCACAAAGGCAGAGTAAGGGAAAAAAAAGATATTAAGAGAAAAAGACAAAGAGCACTTCCTGCTGTGCCTGTGTGATTAGGTGACTGAGATTCTCCACGTTTCTGCAGTGATTATGATTACTCTGCTCTCCCTGGTGGTGTTTTTTGTGGTTTATCTATTTATTTATTTATTTTTTTTTGCTTCACAAACCTTTTCGGCACTTCATGTGCTAAATAAATAAAGCTTTGAAAATTCACAGCATCCCCCCTCTCTCTGTCCACTCTTCTCCCCAATGATGCATACACATGACAAGATTTTTTAACAACTGCTTTAACTAATTCAAGTCCAACATGTCATGCTAAGCAAAATCTCCACATGAGGCCTCTGTAACGAAAGAAAAAAACAGTAATGTGGAATTTCTATTTCTGTTTTCTTCATGGATGCTTGAGATGGCCTAACTGACTATTAGGTAACCCCCACCCCTCCTTAGATACTTGCACAGCACATATGCCTTTTGTAAAGATCACAGTGGCAGCTTTACCACTTCCTTGTTGTTGTTGAAACAGTGAGTCCTTCACTTCAGACAGCAGTAGGCAACTGATGACCATCGATTTCAATTTAGGCGGATATATTGTCAGAAAGGGAATATAATATTCATAGCTGTGTTTTCATCAGTGTATAAACACCTGAAACTAAGAATGGTTGTGCTTTCATTACCTCAGAATGAGCTGTTTATATCTACATACAGACAGGGTATGAAATTAACAAAATATTTTGGGGGCAATTTTGGCCCCCACGGTCTAAAAAATGGGGGCATTTTCGAAATGTTTGGGGGCCATCAAAAAATTGTAATTATGTTCTAACAATAAGCACATGAAAAGCAAAACCAACTAAGATAGTGTCTTCACTCTTCAGTAGAAACCACTATAAATGAAATAAATAATGGGTTACATAAAGTTATGGTTGCAAAATATCACTCAGATTTCCTATAATTCAACCAGTTTAAATGTGATGATTTAACCATTAATCTACTGATAGCAGTACTAATGTTTCACCACATTACAGTTACTTTTACTGTTAAAAAGGCCAAATTACTATAAATTCCTTAGATGCAATCCTGGAAGTAAGTTAATTTAAAATTTAACATTCATTCTACCTTAATTTTTCATTAATTTGTCATTGTGTAGACACAGATCACCCAAGAAATGGTTAATTTATACTTATGGTACAGCAAAGCCCCCTCCCCTTCTCTGTCAGATTACTCTCACGTAATCAGTGCAATCTCGTTGATTATGTCTGGAAAATGAGTTGTAGACGTGACGGTAAATTAATTTAATGAAAATAAAATTATACTTTAATGTCAGATTGTAATACTGTTAAAAATATAAATACATATAGTTGTTTCGAAAACTTGGGGGCAATTTTGGCCCCCGGAACATGGCTTTTGGGGGCATTCTTGGATAAATTGCAGGCCAAATGGCCCGTGGCCCTTGCTAATTTCTGACACTGCATACAGAGCGTGTCCTCTTTCATGGAGTCTACCATGGTGTTCCATAGTTGCCCAGAATGGACAAATCAAACACTGGCTCTAGATGGATGTGGTGTTTTCGCTTATTTGCACTGGCCACTGTCGTTCTTCAAAAAGCTTGGCACACGGGAGAAGTGTCAGTTGGTTGCAATGTTGTTGTCTTATCACTAGATGCCACTAAATCCTACAAACTACACCTTTAAAAGACAAATGTAGCTGGAGATTTGATCTGCTGTACATGGCTAGATAAATAAGCTAATGTTAGCTTTATTAGTTGGTTAAAACCAAATTCTTCAGTTGACTTTTTAAAGTTTGGTTCATGTAATACTATCTCGAGTAACCTCAAGGTGTAGCTGGAGTGTAGACTTTTCTAAATCCAGTTAAAGAGCAGAGCAGAGATTTCACACAGCGGGGGACGGCTACATGCTTTTTAAAATGTAACCTGTAACCAACAAACTATGAAAGGCTATGTGGAAGCTTTGCTGGAATTATTACTGTAGGCAGTAAGCTAGTTAGCCAGTACTGCTAACATTTGCAGCTTATGTTAGAGCAGAAACATTATTTAATACATTCCTCAAATTTTTGCTTTTCTGTTTTTGGTTTTGGAAACACTAAAAAAGACACCATCCTCTAAACTCTTTATAAATGGAGTATACAAACTATACAGAGATTGACAAGCTTGCCACATGTGGTTATGGTTGCTAAGCTATGATAAGACAATTACTACACTGTCGCCACACAAGCAGATGTGTGTGTGTGTGTGTATGTGACTGTACGCTACATAATGTGTACATATGTACCTGTCAACGGTCCAGGTGGTCACGTTGTGCGGGATGTCAGCGGTATGTGTGTTCCAGTCCCCGCTGGGCAGCTCTTTGACCTGCAGAGTAAAGTACCTCAGCGGGGAGGAACCTGAGCCACCCATCACCCAGTGGAGGCGGAGACGGCGAGATTCAACCCCGTCCTGAGGAACAGCCAGCTTCCTGGGTGGCTGGGGACGCTCTGTGGAGGTGGTAGAGAGGAGAAAAGAGGCAGAGGAGAGACAAGAGGGGGAGAAAGGGGGAAGGTAGAAAAAGTGATGTGACAAGGAATTGCAATTTCATTTTAAACATTCATTCATTCATAGATGATGTAATTTAGGAGTTTACCATTGTGTGATTTTGTCACCATATACCACTATGTACATTCACGTGTGAGTATTTTTGGTCATCTGGGACAGACTTTAAAATGAGCTTTAGATATACAGTTAGCTCACAGATTTAAGGATAGAGCACCGCACATTACCACATGTCAAGAAGGTGCTGGATGCAAAGCTGAAAATAATAAAAGGTCAAAACATCTACTGCAAAACACATTTGTGATGGAGATAAATGCAAACAAAAGTCTCCAGAACAGCTTCAATGCTCCTATTTTAACTGTAATAGTGATATCAGTTGCGTGTGTGTGTGTGTACATGTATGTATTACTCATGTTATGGGGACATAAATCTATTTTCACACTCATATTGTGTGGATTTGCCTTCCTTTTGGGGACAAAGCGCGAGTCCCTATAACATAAATCATAAATTTTAGGGCGAAGGTTCAGCTTGGGTCAAGGTTAGAAAAGCAGTGGTTAGGGTTAGACTCCAGGAAATGAATGTAAGTGAATGTAATGTCCTCTGAAGTGATGTGTTTGTGTGTTTGGGGACAGACACCCAAACACACAAACACAATCACACAATCGTTGACCCAAGTTGAACCTTCGCCCCAAAATTTAATGATATATGTTATAGGGACTCGCGCTTTGTCCCCAAAAGGAAGGCAAACATGTAAGTGAATGTAATGTCCTCTGAAGTGATGGAAACACAATTGTGTTTGTGTGTTTGGGGACAGACACCGCAGTGAGAGGACAGGCTAGAGACAACACAGCTTCTCTTCACAGCACAAATGCGTCTCAATTTTATTTAGAGGAAGGAAACATTTTCTAGATGATACTGCGAATTGGTTTCAATTTTAGTCAGACTCTGGATTGATTTATTTTCTAATAGAGGATGCATTGCTACCTGTAATGATCCTTCCTTTCTTCTGCTCTGCTGTCACAGTCATACCAGGATATTTTCTCTGGCTGAAGTCTTAGTCATACACAGCATTACATGTTAAGAGCCAATTAGAGACCCTGCTACATGACCAAACAAATTAGTTTTCTAAAGTAGAAATCTAGCTGGGGAAATCTCATGTACAGCAGAGAGCGGACTGTAACCCGGGTACATATAGGCATGTAAATGTGTTGCCTTTTATACAAACATCTGTACTCAATGTTTCTCCACTCATTAACTTTTTGCTTTCATGTGCCTCCTATCAGTAGCTACACATGATGAGACAAATTGTCACCTGGAAATACTAAGACTATAATGGACCATCCAGCAAATACCTTGTAACACAGGACAAGGGCAGCCCACATTTACATCGCATATGCATCAGTGCTGCCACTGCAGTGCATACATATGTTTAAATGAAACAAGACATCTAACCACTGCAGCATCAAAGAAACAATTTCTCAACAGATTGCCGGTGTGTGTGTTCTTATTTGTCTGTGTCTCCGCTATTCAATTAGAAGATAAAAGATGACTCTGGGAGTCAGTATCTTTGCACAACTGTGTTGGCAGAAGCTGTGTGATTAGTGTACACATATGCACACACGCACGCACGCACGCACGCACACAAACAAAAACACACGGTTGGGGGGTATAACTGTTTAATTTCAGGGGCATCAGATTATCGATTAAGTCTGGAAATTAAAGCATTATCGATTCCCTCTGAAGTTTAATTAATCTGCACTTATGTTCTCAAACATATGCACAAGCACAGTCACACACACACACACACACACACACACACACACACACACACACAGACTCGCCTTCCTTCATTCATCCTTATCACAAGTAATTTAAGTCAAATCTGTTTGACTCCCTCCTTCCCTCGCGCCCTTGTTCTTCAGTCCCTTCAAGATTTGACTATTCTCTCCCTCTTTTGTTTTCCTGATACCATCTGTGTCTCTCTGTCTGTTCTCGTCTTGTTCCGCTCCACAGTTAAGATCATGTTCTGATAATAAACTCATAATTGTCAGAACAAGTGCTGCCCTTTCAGCACTTACACGACTGTTTACTACTACGCCGGGGGAGAGGAGAGGAGAGGTGGTGGAAGAGAAGTGCACAAGAAAGAAGGGATGGTGTTGGTACTAGAAAACAGAAAAGATATGGTTGTAGGGGGAGGAATTCTACTAAATATGCGACTATATGTTGCCCATTACCTTATCAGTTATCACCCTCTTGGAGACAAACATCAGCACAGATAAATCTCTCTGGAGGGAGTTGTTTTCATTCATGCACATGCACACAGCCTCACACACATACACACCCACACGCACACTCAAAAAGCCAATTTTCTTTTTCTGGGGATTAAGTTGGTCTCTTCTGCATCATCAGAAAGAAATCTCTATTAGGCTATTCTGTCTATCTCACAGTGAGAATGGGCCATTATGTTACTGAAGTGGAACCACTGAACTCCATTCTTAAGAAACCCTGATAATGATGCTGCAGATGTTATGATATCTGATCCAATTAAAATGCACTACACAAGCTGATAGCTCCGAATAGGATATCTGACATCATGATTCCAGGTTTTCATAAAAATTCACTTCACTGTCACATTTTAATGTAGGGACTTTTGTAGCATTTCAATGTTTTACAAGACATACACGGTGCCGGCTGACAAGAGAAAATTGGAGAGAGAGATCAGGAATGACATATATCAAAGGCTGAGAGCCACGTTCAAACCAGAGTTATTCATGCGTTAGCCTACTGAGACACCACAGCCACTCTAACTTCTTTTTTAAAGTGATATTTCATTTTGGTGGAATAGTTCTCGGTCAAACTTCAACACCAGCTGGCACTTAAACCTTTTCTCCACATCTCTTCATCAGCTGATTATATTACCCTGCTCACAGTATGTATTACTACTGCAACCTGTGTCTGCTACATGTTTCTACATATGTCATTTTTAGAATTAATTTTAATAAATACTAAAAAATACATAACAACTTGTCTAAAAACAGGAATAGCAAAAGTACGTAATAAGACATATTAACACAATACAGTTTGCTAAACCACAACTGAAAGGGGGCAAAAATGTCATGATGGCAAATCTATATATCTATCAAAGTTGACATTGGATCAAATGACTACCTATAATGTGAAACGTGTCACTTATAAGGAAGGGCTTGACTACTTCACTGCTTGATTTGGAAGTCACTATTCACCCCTTCCACATGACTTTTATATGGTTTTTTTGCCATATAAAAAGGGTAAAATCTTATTTCACTGTAGAGCTGAGTGCAGTGTATTCCTTCGCTCAGCGCCTCCTTGCCCTGCTGTTGCTACAGGAGTGTGAGCGTCCCACTGGGGCACAATTGTCTGCCTGTAAAGTGAACTGAGCTGAGGGAGGGTGGCCCTGGGGTCCCATTTATTAACATTGCGTACGCACAAAACGAGGCTTGAAAGACGCCACTTCCCACGCAAAAGTTGTGATCAATAAAAACAGACTTGATGGGAGAAACTTTGACCCATGCTTACCAACATTTTGGAGACGGGAATATGGCGATGCTGATGGTGAGGTGGAAACCTGATTGTAGAAGTTGTCAAATATTTTGTGGCGCATTTTTTGACTTTTGTCAGTACATACATTTTCAGTATGGATCCTACGCATTGTTTTATAAATGAAACCCCTGGAAAGACGGTTCTTAAGTGCTGCATCTGACTTATGTCATGGCAGTAACAGAAAGTTCACTGAATTTTCTGATTTCAACTTTGAATTTAGGGGTTAATAGCATGGTTGTTCAATAAATGATTTTCAAGTTGCACTTGTTTTCCATTATTATTGTTATTGTTATTTCCATTTTCCATTGCCAATTTACATTCCTATTCTTACATTAGATTCTTCTCTTGTGAGTACTTAAACCAATATGGAAATTACTTAAATTGCCCATCTCTAGTTGCTTGTTGTGACCTATAGAGTTACAACCCTGCTCTGCAGTTTCCCTCAGCCTTCACAGAACATTTCAGCATCTCACAGCTCACTGTTTTAGTTCAACTCACAACTTAACTATTTTGGTTCATTGTCACTACTCTCTTTAGCATAGTTTTCAGTAAAAAAAACAACCCAGTGGAGCGCTTAGCGGCTAAAGAGCCATATATTTTACTCAGGAGCTGGTGTAGACCAAAACTAGAGCCAAACGAGAGTGTATATTGAACTTACACTCTTCAGGCAGACACAAACACAACTTCACATGAATGTCCATGTTGCAAAATAACTGTAGGATGTGTAACTATACAACAACAAGTCCACCAATTCAGAATATTGAGATAATAATATATCAGTGTTGTGTTTACAGCTTGTTTCCACTGCTCCCAATTAGCCAGAAGACAAAACAAATCTTAAAATGCAGGTTTAAAAGATGTATTTAAAAGATAATATTAAATTTCCTGCCACTGTTGTTTTGAAGAAGCATCTCAGGATGATAATATGATCATCGTTTGCCCTCAGTCTACACTGGAAACAGTCAGGCTTCTCTGGCTCTCAGAGAACAAACACTGCAGTATAAAACTTGTTGTCATGTAACAACACTGACTCCATCTGTAGCTGTAAAACTTATATGGGCTGATGCACTGTATATGTATGATGGATCTGCAGTGTTGACTTTTATAGCTTGTGCCTTCAGCTGATACGGTTAAACAAGGTGATGAGAATTACGTGATGGGAGCTTTACAGTTTACCAACCTGTAGGGCCGTATCACATCCTAGTAAATACTACTTACAACTTCACACTCATCACAAAACAAAAAATGCCTCGAATCTGGCCTCGCTTTTGGGGAAACATTACATACCACTGTCTACAAGACATTCTCACACCTCTTCCTACCATACAACATGGAGCACAAAAAAGTGCAACAACATTCAGGTAGCCTATCAAGCCCTGAGTGAACCTAAGCAAGGGCTTGCTGTTGCTCTGAAAACAGGTTGGTGGCCAAAATAGAACCAGGGCAAGTGCTTCTTCAAACTACCACCACATCACTTAGCCTGTTTGCTGACATATGGAGCAGGCTACAACGTCTTCATTAGGAAACACTGTACCAATAAGATGTTCGCTTGCTTGCTTGTTCGCATTGTGCCCAGTTTGGAAGAGGCATTACTTGTTCTGGTTAATTTGGAATTAAAACTAATTGTCCAAGTCATTAAAAAAAACCATTCATCTTTACGATTTCATCCCTGCGTATTTGCTTACCTAATTGTCTACTGTAATTTTCTTGTCTTGCTAACGTTGACGGAGCACAGTGCCATTGGTTCCTTGACATCCTCTGTTAGTTTGTTCCAAAACTTCACCTAAAATAGCACCTTGTCGACATGTTAACACACACCAGTGGCCTGTCAGTTTACTCATCATCTTGATCATGATTAGAAAATTGTATTTTCTAATAACTGTGTAAAGTGTAACCCGTGGCGAGATACTAGAGTTTGGGATATACTGAATCTTCATTTGACACCAGTTAAGATCCTTCCTGCTTCAGTCTGAACAAGTATGAAAGCAGCTGATTGAAGCAGGACGAGAGAGAGCAGAGCAGAATTCTAGACAAGATGAGATAAAAGCGTCACGACCTCTGAATCTGAGGACGATAAAAACTTGACTTTTTATTTGTTTCTAAATTGAAGGAAAAAGAACTGCACTTCTCACGCATGACTTTGCCTCTTTAAAAGTCAAGTCACTGTAGAAATGTGTTCCTCCTTTCTGGCCACTGACTGTGTGTTGGAGGGTATATACTTCTTCTGATACAGGCTTTTAGAGACAAAATTGTCTTAGGAGAGTTACTGTCACTGCTCAGCCTCCTACATCTCGCCATAGGCATTGGGCTGTCGTACTCGGTGTCTGAGTCTGTGCTAAAATTCCTGCTATTTTCACAGTTTATACCCTATGATGAGGCCAGTAACTGCTCAAATTAGATGGAATTAGCTACATTTTTTTCTGCCCTAAAAGACAAAATTAACATAATTGCAGAGTGCTGATATAAGTATTGATCAATAGTAATTACTTTGGTCCAGAATCTAAGATTTATGGCTTTCACATCTTGTTTTCTGGCCTGTGTTCTCTCATTTGGCAAAAAAGACATCCCAACTACTGCCATTTCAACACAACGCCAGTCTCGCTCTCTTTCTCACCTACTAACTGAACATTTTTCACCCGCCCACAACAGAGCATGGTGCTATGAGAAAGTAGCCAGTGTTGCAAGACAGCTCAGTGTGAAAGGCTGATAATACTTGTTGTCTCGCTCAACAAGTATCAACACACTGGAAGCTTCAATTGTCTTTGTTTTAATAATCCACAATTTTTCATCATAATTAAACAAACCTGGCTAGGCGGCCAACCCTTTATAAATACGCTACTGTTGCACAGACCCCCAGGCAGTTTTAGGAACTCCTGACTCTCATTAAGCCCATGAGGGAGAGCTAATACCTAGTGATTTCAATTTCTACATTTACTGCCCAGCAGTTCTTCCTCCACTGGAATTTCTAAATGTCATTTCTTCTTGTTATGCATGTAAAAAGTCTCACACAGAGAAAAGGTCATAGTTTTTTTTTTTTTATCTTTTGCTAATATTAAATACCCAGTAACAAAAGATTCTACATGTCCAACCTCAAACTACTTGTTGTTGAGGCCCTGATAATCTGTCCGAGTTCCATGCCTGAAGCTTCATGCTGGCTTTTCTCTCTCTAACTTTATCTCTGCGAGGACTTCACATCGACCACAACTCATTACACCTCTGAATAGGGCTGCAGAGATCATAAAATTTTAAAATGCTAAAACTTCAGCTAACCTTTCCAGACTCCTCCTGCACTGGCATTAGTGCAGGAAATGACAAAATATCATCTTTGACCATTTGAAAGTTAATGTGAAAAGAGAGGACAAGACGAACACAAAATAACTGTGGGTTTCTCCCACAACAGAACTTCCTAATGGCAAACATTTTTAAAGCATGGGTAAAATTAATACCATAAATCAAGTCATCCCTGCTTTAAATTGGCTCATTTCATGTCTAATCTGGTTTATTTAACACATTTTATTTCCTTGTGCATCATCATAATTGAATGTGAATTTCATTACAGATTATTACACTGCTTTGGTACAAATGCCACATGAGATACATGATACTTACATATAGCGGGGGTGCATGAAAAAGGCAAATTTTACTTGTCATTAGTCAAAGCTTCCAACCTTACACCCCATTATTCTTGTTGAATTATCCAGCAATGTGGAAAAGTCATCTCCTATAGAGGCAAAATGAACACTTGTTATACTGGTTCCATTAGTGTGTGATTCAATACTATTTAAGAATTAAATCATACTGTTACTGTTCCTACCTCTTTCAATATAAAGGAGAGAAGATAAACTACTATTTCAAAAATAAATTAGATTTTAATCTTCTAAAGCTCAGTGCGTACACATATCTAAGATGGCAGCTTTGTGGAAAGTGTTTTCATTGTCCCTAAACTACCCCATCAGTGACCAATCAACCACTACAAGCCTTTCTCCTTGCTGACATTTTGACTAAGCATAGCAGGAAGACTATAAAATGAAGCTAATGATGAATCTGTTCCATTTAAACCTTTAGTCATTTATACCTGTTGTGGCTGTGGCATGTCAGAGTTTTGTTGGCCTATTAAATGTACTTGAGGCTTTTAAGCATTTCTCTACACCATTACAAATTCATGACTTAATATGCAACTATAAAAGTTTAATATAAGTAAACATCCCCAGGTATTATTTATTAAAAGATAAACACTCCAAAACTCAGGTAATCTGCCTCATTGTGGCTGTGTGGTCTGATCCCTCTGTTTGATGGTTGTGTCGGCAACATAAGCAAACAACCCCACACTGTCACGTTGATGTTGATTTAAATATTGCTACAAAAAGAGGCAAAGATTCATCCCTTCAAGCGTCCCCCATGGGACTTTATTTCTGGGAAAATATGTACAATAGTTAATGACAAGAGACAAATTGAGCATAGCATTAGTTCAGGCAGGACACGACGTCAAGCTCAGCTCAAATCCCAGCTACATCAGCTGATCTCAAACAGCCAATCAACTGATGGAGCAGCTGATTGATGGTCAGCTGATAGATCACATGATTCCTTTCTATGCAACCAATTGGCGAATCTCATTCAGGGCGCCCTATTTAAACTGCTCTGGTCTGCCTACTGTTGCTGCTTCCTCTGCAAGCCACTTTGCAACCCGCCTCTACCCCAGCTCCTCGTTTTCATGTTGTGTCTGACTTATCAATGTAATTTCTGTTTGTCATTGATGCTGCTCTGTTCTGTTCCTGGGAGTCTTTGCTGCTGCTCTCCTGCCTTAGGCTTTCCATGTAGGCACATGGAAGGGCAGACAGGTTTGCTCACTCTGCCTCAGGCTTTCCTCATTTGCATGTGAAAGGGCAGAGAGGTGTGCTCTCTCTGCCTTATGGATTTCCACGTAGGCCCTTGGAAGAGTCTTTCTGCACAGGCCCGACGAAAGGCAGACAGGCCCCAGAACAGAGCCATACCACTGCAAATGGAAATAAAGTTTTCTTTGACTAAAGTGGTCCTGACTGAAAAAGTTTTTTGATCCTGTTTGAATTGTGCAATTACTTACACATATGATGCATGTCAATTTTAATGAAAATGTTAAAAGTCAAGAAAGTTGCAGCTTGTCGTTGTACCATTTAGTTCAGTGCGAACTGCTCAGTGAACTACATCTCTCTGTCGCTAGCAACGACATGGCTGTTACCTTAGGACATTTCACTTTGTTGTTGCAGAACGAGGAAAAAAGTATTAAAAGAGGTGAAAATCACTACAGGGCTGGCCATGTTGAGAGGTGTAGCTATGCTTGTGTGAGTACTTCCCAGTATGAAACACTGGTAATGTAGCTTAAAGGACAACTTCGGTATTTTTCAACCTGGGCTCTATTTCCCCATGTGTATGTGTGCAGAGCAGAAAGGCGGAAGTTGTCCCCGCTCGGTATTGTAAATGAGTATGTGTGTGTGAAGTGTGTGTTTTTTCGCCACTGACCGGTTCAGATCGCCAGTGCTATCTCTGTAAATAGCATGCTAACTTAGCCTTTCCCTTACCTCTGGG
>NC_065510.1:25841473-25929644 GCF_006386435.1 Epinephelus moara | reverse complement strand
GGTCAGTGGCGAAAAAAAGCACTTTTATACGGGACGCATTTGCCCCCATTACCGTTTTAGCTCGTTTCGCGGCTCAATACTGAACCAATTTTAGAACGAGTGGTACCCATGAATCATACGCACACATACACATGGGGAAATAGAGCCCAGGTTGAAAAATACCGAAGTTGTCCTTTAAGCAAGGGAGAAAGTCACTTACACAACTTTTGGGTGTGTAGTTTTTCAAATTATGTATTTTAACAATTTAATACTTTTACGATTACCTGCAACTTTCTGGACTTGCAAAATTATCTTTTAAATGGACAAACATCATGTGTAATTCATGGCACAATTCAAATTAGATCAAAAAATTATCTGTCTCCCACCATGAACTACCGTACATATTTCTTCTGGAATAAGATCCCATGGTGCTCCACCCAAGGTGAGGGACTTCACCTCTCTATTGTGATTGGTAAATGTAAGGATGTGACATCACTGTTTTCCAACTGAGCCCGCCCACTTCAAACCAGTGAGAAGAGGAAATATAAAAACTATTCACAAAATCTCTCATTACACAGAACTGTTCCACTAAAATTGTGTGATCATGCAGAATGACAATCCTGCTAATGAACTGATCCTAGAGGTCCAACATTGGATTTCAAGGCCTTTAAATGTAATAAATGAAATGTTAGGGCTGCCACCTGAAAGTCAAGGATTTAAATCATCAGTCAGAAACTTCTTCAAGTTGAGCAGTCTTTTCTTTTCTTTTCTTTTTTTTTTTTTCTTTTGGTCAGTCAGTCTGCAGTTTACTTCTGGGGACGTATTGGTCTAAAGATTTAAGTGCACAGTCAGCACCCGTTTGTTTCCTGCTGCTCTTTGGTGCAGGCAGCTGTAGACCCAGTGAGAGAGACGGAGACACCTGCCCCGAGGAAGAGAGGCTTTGCCGGGTCATGCGCTGAGATAATGTTATCTTCTGCCTCCTGCTTAAAGGTTGTAGCTTTGCAGCTCACAGCAACTTAATACAATACAGTCTCTGGCTTTTGGTTGATATCTAGTTTCAGCAAAATATGTTGTCACATATTCCTGATCTGTCGTTAGCTTTGCTAGCATGCATGAGCTCAGAGGACTAACTTGGCTTGTTTACTATATTATGTGTACGTGTCTTGCTAAACCCCGTTTGAACTTTCAAACTCAAAAGCCAATTTGACATAATTCATAGTCAGGTACTGCCCTACTAAATATCTGACAGCAGTGTTTAATACAGCTGACCAGATAGAGGGTGGGGACCTTTTTCCCATGCTTTTTCTCTCCCCACGTTTTCTGTCACTCTGTACTGTACTAACATTATTAGAATATGATCTCAATAAAATGTGAGCTGCTCAAAGACATTCGGCACCTCATGTTTAAGTGGCAGCTTGAGAGTTCAGGTTCCTACTGTTTCAGGTTTTAACTCGAGTGGTTAACATCTGCAAGGCTGCAGAAAAATCTGGTAGTAAACCAGACACCATGTAAGAGTATGCGCATGTCCTTTACCTCTACGTTCGGTTGTAACAACCAGGGCTTCCTGCTCTTCGCCCCAGCCCACAGCGGTGCGAGCAGTGAGTCGGAACACGTAGGCCTGCTCAGGGGAAAGTCCTGTGACGGTGAACTGTCGAGCATTGGAGCCCACCTCCACTGTGGTCCATCGCTGGGGGTCCCTGCTGTCCAAGCAGTAGGATATCTGGTAGCCTAGTGAGGGACAGATGGAAAGACAGACGGAGGAGGAAGACAGTTGATATCTGTGCGAAAGTCTTGTGTGCAAATGTGTTTCTGTGTGTTTTTGTGGCCTACTTTAGATCACAGAGCCCACAGGAATCAAAGAGAGAACAATATGAGATAGGAAAAAGGCTGAGAGCACAACCACACAGTGCCAGGTACCACACAGCCGCATTTCCACAGAAACACATACAAAACCGAAAATGTCCATGTCTGCTCTGAAGAGATCTGATTCATGCTGCTGCTTTGGTATTAGTACCTTTGTATGTATGGAGCCCTAACACACTGCCTTTACCAAAAACATACACAAAGTCATAGTTCTGTCATTGAACATCACTGCGCGCACACACACACACACACACACACACACACACACACACACACACATTCCCCTACACATGCACGCAAATTATAAAAACATAAAACCTCTCCTGCGTCCCCTTGGCTGTGACCCACAGTGCACACGGCTTGTGTTTCTCTGTCTCATGTGCAGTAGGCCATGTAATAACACTAACACCCTTCAACACGTACACACACACACACACTCAAACCACTGATCCCCGACCAGGCTTTCCACAGGCCACTGGCCACTCTCAAAGGCTCACAATATGAAGATTGTATTGTACGCCAAATACACACATGCACAAACTCGCACAAACACACAAGTGGGCGAAGGTGATTGGTTCACTGTAAAACTAAGTAATCTGCTCAGAGGGACCTAATCTGGTTGTGAGGGTGATAATCTCATCAGATAGTCTGATTGTATATTAATGTGAATGCAGTGTGTGGAAGATTATTGGGTAACAGCTAGATAACAAATCCTCTTGCCAATTGGGTCAGAGCACGGCATTATGTTGTGTACTGAATATCATTAGGACATTGCTGCTATCAGATACATGAGGCTACATTTCCATTACAAAGTGAGCGTGTCATGTTAGTGACAGCCCATCGTCATTTTTCACTGAAAAGATGTCACAAGTACAGTATATTTCATAATGCTCCCTGGCATAAGGCACTGAAAATGTAAATCTACACAAGCTTTTTTTTTTTTGCTTTTAGCTGCTCAATGCTCACTGACCTTGTCTGTGATAATGAAAAACTCAGAGCAGTGGTTACTACGAAGTCTGCTTGACAGATAGTACATTGTTAGTACCATGATGACTGTACAACAAAGTACGTCAGAGCTGAAAGCTAGCAGAGCAGTGTGCTGCAACCGTACTGGAGGTGGTTGCTATGTATTGGGACCTGATGTCTTCTTTTCAATTCTCCTCCATTTCTACAATACATACAAAGTGAATACAGTGTTACATCACATGTATCCATGCTCAGTTTTACCACAGCTTTTACGAAACCCAAGATCTATGGGTAGTTTTCAACTAAGGCCCTGAAACACTCAAGAAGAGGTTATATACAACCTCCCTATTTCAGCTTTTTGCTCCAAACCATGACTGAATGCTATTCAAATCTAAACAAGGACTTTTCACTCCTCTAATCTTAATTGATTGAGTGTTTAATGCAATGTTTTTTATTGCATTTATATTAGATTTTATGTTGAGTGAGCCCTGAAGATGTACTAAATGCCAAGATTATGAATGCATTAATTGAAGTGAGTGTGAACAATGATTACTTTATTTGCTTTACTAATTTACTCCTGTGTTTATTGCTACTGTTATAATTTTTGGATATTTTCTTAATGTTTTCCTTCGTGTGTATGAAAAATAATCATCCATCCATCCCTGATTAAATTGCCACAACAATAAAGAGTTGGAACAGCTTTGGGATTTCTGTGTTTAACTGTGCACACCACACCAGATGTTTATGAGCCAACACCACCATCACTGTAGTTTTTTTTTTTCCATACAGTATGTACAATTATTACAGTAATTGATTCTGACTCTAATGTTACACCCACACTGAGTTCTGCACTGGTGATGACTTTATGATGATGATTTATACCTAGTTTTTATGACGATGATTTTATACGTAGTTATTTTATAAACTTATTATTGTATATATGGCTTTGCTGGGTTTTATGATGTCTAGATACATTGCTGCTTGTGTTTTTACTGTGTCTTGTAAGGTGTCCTTGAGTGTTTTAAAAGGTGCCTGTGAATAAAATGCAGTACTATTATTATTATTAAGCTGCTATTGTTGCAGATAGTATAAAAAAAATCTTTGTGGTTTACAGTTTTGTGCTAACAGGTAGTGATGCAACATGTGAGGCAGCTTTGAAATGCCACTGCCAATTAAACTTAACAAAGAGACAACATGCTGTGCAGCTGTGAGCAGCCCCTATGTTTCCTTTGAGCATTGCATTGTAGGACAACATTACGTATACAACAGCACACACCGAACATTTAGATGGTTTTTAGTGTGCTTACTCATTTTTTTCTTTTGTGACTTCAGTGTATAAACACAGTACATATTCAAGACTTGTCTGTAATTAGTGTGTAGTATCGAATTGGGCTGCTGCTTGTATTTGCCGCCGGGATGCTCATGTGCATTTCCATATTTTACTCACAGAGAGGTCACGTGCAAACAGAAATGCCTCACTGCCTTGTTCCAAATTAAATTGTGCACCTTCTGTGGTCGTGTTTCTCCTCTGTCCACCTTCTGCGTCAGTCCCTTACGGGTTGAGAACCCAAGGAGAAATGAGGCAGTCATGAGCACTAAAGAACGCAGCGCGCTACAGTTATTTGTATCTGCATAAACACACACACACACACACACACACACACACACACACACAAGGTCCCCACACACACCTCGTACTCAGCAAGGACACAGCAGGGCTGCGGGTTTGTGTGTGTCTCTGTGATCGAGAGAGAGAGAGAGAGCTTTGCCCTCCCACTCATCCTTCTGTCACAGAGTGGTGTCGCACTAAATGTCCTCCCCCTTACAATACAGTCACACATCACTCACACTGTCCTGCTCGACTCCCTCACCCACTGAGAGGACAAATACTGCTCCTTTCTTCCCCTTGTGCAACACACACACCCACACACCTGTCCCTCCTCTCACCTCCATACATCTCCTCTCTCCCCTTCTGTTCTCTCTGTTTCCAGCTCAGCAGCTCTTATATTCCTCTCGCCTCTTTTTCTCTTCGTTAATCTGTTCTCTCTGATTCACTTTGCACGCTGTGATTTGCAGTTTCAGAAACAAGTGATATGTGTGAATCTCAGTGTGTTTATATATGAGGCTATGTATGCATTAGGAAAGGTGTCTTGCTTCAGCAGCTATAATAGCCCTTCTCCCGGGTACAAGCCTGATCACTGACACTCACACACACACACACACACACACACACACACACACACACACACACATGCACTTACACGTACATAAACATCAACAAACCTCGGCGCTGGAGTGGAGAGTGGAGAGAGCTGACCCTTGTTTGAAAGCTAAAAACAGAATCAGCTCTTTTCCATTTTACGGCTTTTACTTCCTTCCTTCCCTTGAAAGATCACAGGGGTGTGTGTTTCTTTATGTGTGTGTGTGCAGATGTTTAAAACTGCCAACTCATTTCCTCTTTAAGCCGAGTTCTGTCCTTCAGCAATTGAAAATAAATCCATTGTCACTACAAGCGTGAAAGAGTGGATTATGATTTTAATGTTGCTCTAAAATATCGGCTGGCTCATGTATGTGTGTTTGTGTGTGTGTGTGTGTGTGTGTGTGTTTGTTATTGTACCTAATATGATGCCGTTGGGGTTCGGGGGTGGCTGCCAAACCACCCTAACTGATGACAACCGAACTTCTGGAAACACCATCCTGACAGGGGGGCCTGGGACTGGAGAGAAAAATAGTGAAGGGAGTTGGCAGCAGAATGAAACAGTAATAATGTATACAAGAACAGCAGCAAAAAAAACATACAAAAGGACTCATTCAATACCGTCATGAGTAAGAGAGTATCTCAACATCAAGCACTTACACTCTAATAAGTTAGTATGATGGTACCAAGGTGCACAAATGTATGTGCATATGCTCACCACACACACATAGACACACATAGAGAGTGTCTTATCCATTTTTAAGAGGTACTTCTAAAAGACGCAAAATAGAAAATGTAATTTTCTTTCAACCTCACACTGTTCCTAATAAAACTACATGTTCCACACCACCAAATGCGTGTCAGTGTGACTGTGCATGTGCGTGTGTGAGTACAGTTGTGTGTGACTGACAGACAGGATGGAGGTTCATTATACATTGCGGGGAATTGACTTCCCCGTTCTTGTTTCATCCTGAAATGAGAAAAACTTTTCAAACGTGACACTGTTTGATAGAGGATGAGAATGTGTGTCGGTGTGTGCATGTACGTCTTCCTGTATGTGTATTTTTGAATGTGTGTGTGTGTGTGTGTGCTTGTGTTTTATTATTCAGGAGGGCCAGGCTGAGTTGCTTGCATCCTAAAAAGTCTGCCATGGTTGCATCTGAGGAAATCTGCACACATGGCTCACACTAACACAAATACACACACACACACACACACACACACACACACACACACACACACAGCGTGTTCTCCATGTCTGAGCTGTGGAGGGGGTCTGAGGGGTGAGCTGAACCTAGTGGATGATCAGTGAAGTGGGGGAAAGACTGTTGCCTGTGCTGACAGCAGAGGCGGAAAGAGGTGAAAAACAGCTACAGAGGTGAGACAAAGGCAAAAGGGTTGCACAATCTGCTAGACAGAGAGGTCAGTGATCAGCCTGAGACAGAAGGAGAGAGATCCTACCATCTTCTTTGGTTCTGAGCAGTATGGGGTTGCTCTTAGGGCCATCGCCCATCCGTGTGTACGCCAGCACCTGCAGCACGTACACTGTATATTTTTGGAGAGCCCCGAGGAGCAGCGTCACACTCCCCTCTCCTTCTGCCACCTTAACACTGGGTGGACCTTCTGAATCCTTCTCTTTGTACAACACCTGGACACAGAAACAGGCACATATGTCACACATGAAAATCACAGTCACAAATATAGATCAAAAGTGTACAGAAAGTGTCGAGTCAAATCATGTGATTTACACTTTGTCAGCTCTGTAAACACTCTTTGTCTGTTTTTCCTTCCTTTACAGTAGCTTTGGCGGCTTTAAAGGATAAAGTTGGTGATGTTCTATGTTTTTGTGACTGTCAACAAATAAAAAAGAAAAGACCAAAACCAACTCTCTCAATATTTCAGATTGTTGCAGCCTGTCTGTAGCATTCAGTCCCAACCTTTTCCTTTTTACATCCGATGTAAATCTTTAAAATTTTACTAGTCAATATTTGATCATTTAAAAATTGATCTTAGGATCACTTGTGCGTAAAAGGTGTTGCTAGTAGTGATGAACGGAGCAATTTTCAGCTCATTGTTTAACTTTCTGTCCTGTATCTTTACTGTTTTTGTGCACTGTCACTACTTTAATCGCTTTGTTTTTGGCCACAGCGGACAGCAGGTTTTAGTGCAAAAGCAACTTTATAAGGTGATAGTATGTCAGTGTTGTGTTCATGCTGCTCCCAAATAATTGAAAAATCAGTTATTGCAGGTTTAAAAACACCTCAAAGATAAATATTTTAATTTTTTAAGGAAGCAAAGTAATTTCCTGTAACAGCTGGGAACTATTAGTCAAAACATAATAACATTAGGTATTAAGTGTATCTGTTGTGGACTATTTTCAGCTGCTGATCTGTTGTGCTAGCGAGTATTTACAGCACCAGGTCGGTATGTGAAATTCACTCAAAATACAGTGCCCATTCCCATCATGGGCGGATCAAGTCAGTTTTATTTTGTATAGCCAAAAATCACAAATAATACATATCTCTCAAAGGGCTTTACAATCTGCACAGCATACCGCATCGTAATAAAGGAACGTTTCAGCCAGTGCAACGACGTGGCTCATTGATGTGTTTTTGACAACAGTGGAGGTCCTTGACACGGAGGAAGAGGCCACATCTGCCTTTGGTTGCAGAAGAAATGCCTGTTAGTTTTGGTCTTTTCGTTGGGTTTGTTGACAATGAGAAAAAACATAAGAAATCACATGACCTATCCTTCAACCGAAACATCTTCTAAAACTGATCCTCAAATTGAAATTACATCAGTGCCCACATGAAAAAAAAATCAGCACACACTGCTTTTTCACTGGCAACGTGATTATGTGTCAAGAACTGTTCTTTCTTGTTCGTGTTCTCTCCATTTTTCATGTTCATGAACTCCCTGCCACCCTTCAGATCATTTTGAAGGAAAATGTCAGCTATTAAGTGTCTAAAAACAGAAATATTCAGGAGTGCGTGGCAAGAGAACTATTCAACGTCTAGGGATAGGAGGTGTTGAAGAGCTACCCGCTGGCAGCCACTTCCCATCTATTAACATGGTAGGAATACTGCTCAGTGTGATCCTCAGGAGGCACAAGAACACACACAGACGGGGAGTGTGATGTGCTTTGGGCATGGTGGATATGACCTGAATTTTACACAACATTTTTAAAATACTTGATGGTACTGGTTTATATCACACAGTCACAGCCTGTTTTCTTTAGTAGATGTATGTATTTATAACACAACCGTGTCCATGGAATTGAGGATAAATTTCTTTCCTTTTAAAGATTTCTTCGGCTATGTTTTGTTTGGGTGGTGATTAAGAGCTGGAGTCAGTGCCAGTTTTATATTAGCAAAATATTTTGCATGGATTTCGAGGGGTGCCACAGTGCATACATGCCACCAAACAAGAAAGGCTTTATTGCAAAAATTCAGACAACTGGTACATGTCTTTTATTTATTTTAAAACCAAACAGGGAAGTAAAGTACATTATAATAAACCCCTGGAGGGTGTGTGTGGGAGTGTAAAAGGAGGGATGTCACTGCCAGTAAGTGGTGCACTCAGGTAGAAATGAGTGCACCTTGCACTTCACAATCAGCTGTTTTTATCCAGCTTTTTCTCAGAGATCTGCACATCAGAGTATGTTATCTACATCACCATTGGGGGGTTCCAGCAGGACAGATTTCTCCTTAGTTTGTAGATACAAGAAAAAGATGAGCTCAATTTGGCAGATGTTGATGGATTGTAGGCTGTGTTCTTAAGTGGGTCACAAGTCTGGACTTAAATACTCATACAGAATCTCTTAATCACACTGTGCATGTATGCTCAACAAAGCACCCTCTTCTAAATTTGTCAAAGCCAATTGGCTTTATGGATTATTGTCCATTTTCAAAGACAAATAATCCAGCTCTTGTTTCTACGACAACGTGAAACAATAACTGCTATTTTATGAAAAGGTATTAAACATTAAAGACTCTCTCATATGCATGTGCACAGTTACGCACACGCCCCCAGACGTATTACTGTAGCTGGTTGCCTTTAAAAGCAGTAATGTAGGGAAAACAAACTAGAGCAGTTACAGGCTGTTACGTCATATTCAGCTTATATTAGACTTTTGTGTGCATGTCTGTGTGCATCTCTGTGAGTCTGAGAGTGTGTGAAGGTGTTGGAGGAAGTGATAATGGGCTGAGGGGGTCAAGTGAGAATGCCAAGATGGGATTGTGTGTGTGTGTTTGTGTGTGTGTGTTTGTGTTTGTGTTTGTGTGTGTACACTATGAGTGTGTTTGAGTGTTTTATACACCTTGTATCCAAGGATGACTCCATTCTTCTGTGCCTGAGGGACAGCAAACCATGTGAGCAGGATCCTGGTGGAACTCACTGTCTCAGCGGTCACATTCATTGGAGATCCAGACGGGACTAGAGAACACACATACACACACATACACTCCTATATTACCAACAGAGGACTATCACTCCACACTGGTCAAAAATGGACCACTATTTCTAAACCTTTTTTTAATTTTAAGTAATTTTTCACAATATTTGTATTATATGTTTTTAGAGATTTTTTTCCATAGAATTTCAAAATACTTTTTACTTCGTTGTCACACAGGACTCCAATTGTATGCTGAGCTGATGAAAATACTAGGAAGCAGCAACCTATATTATGTGCAGCAAAACACTAGGTAATCAGAGTTGTATTTATTACTGGGAAATATTGAATAAAATCACACAGATATGTGCTCCTGACTGGATTAAGTTCACTGCTTGCCACATCAAAATCAATGACGCTCCCTCAGAGAAATATATGCCCTCCAAATCGAAAACGACATTTGTGTTGTGATTTTGAAATAATAATACCTCATCAAACATAAACAAAACTGATAAATGAAAGCATGAATAATTACGTAACCATTTTGATATATATATAGTATGTTATTTGATGGTGTGTGTGTGTGTGTGTGTGTGCTATAAATGACCCAGAGTTAACCAGTCAAATGCACAACAAGCAGCACAATTAACATTTGAATACACAGGGGTTTGAAGGGCAGAACTGATTTAAAGTATGACCAACAGTGGACCTTCAAAATGTCTCCTGTTGGCTTGCCACTGTACTGTTGGCGAATGTGTAACCACTTCAAGGTCCACTATTCGGTACACAAGTGCACACACACACACACACACACACACACACACACACACACACACACACACACACACACACACAGAGCTCAGTGCAACTTCACTCTCTGAACCAATCTTCGATTTTATCTCAATCATCTCCCTCTCCCCCTCCCTCATCCGTCAATCTTCCCCTCACTGAAATAGAGGGAGAGTGTAGAGGGCAGAAGGAGGTGGCAGGAGACTCAGGGAGGTAATCGGGCACTTATTTCCTCATCCATCTGTCTTCTTATACCCTGCTAATACAATACTGGCCAGACAGCTCTCTGACACTTGCAAACAGGAAACGGGGGTGAATAGAGTCTGTGTTTGTACCAGATTCTGCGGTGAGTGTGGCAACGGTGTTGCTCCATGGTCCAGGTCCTATGGAGTTGTAGGCCTGAATCTGAACTTGGTACTGGGTCCAGGGTTTCAGGGCCTCAATTGTGGCCTCACTGGTCTCCCCTGCTTTCTCCACATCCTCAGTCCTGTCCTCCCCCTGGCCGTCTGTCCTCCATATTCTCAACCGGTATCCCACAGTCTCTGGACTGCTGTTGTACTCGGATTCTGGAAGAGGCTGGAGGGTAACAAAAAGCCAAAGGAGAAAGAAGAGGAGGTTTAAGGGAGGTGTTTGGCAATTTATTTTCTTTCTCTATATTGTTTTGTACACAAAACAATGATCATCATCTGCTATATAAGGTCATGTTCACGGATAATATTACCTGCCGCATCCTGAATCCAGTGACAGCAGAGAACACAGTTGAAGGGGCGCTCCAAATGAGCTTTGCTTGTGAAGTTATACATATTTTAAAAAAAGGTAACCAGATGACTAAAAATAAAATAAACTTGGACGATATCTGCTATTTTCAGGATGATGTCCAAGTCCCTTTTTTAAAAAAAAAAAAAATATTGTGCACCTTATTTTACAATTGCTTAGTGAATGCAGTCTAGAGAGCCAATCCGGAACTGTGCAAGTGTCTTATAATGTGTCAGCACTTGGCCACCCTGTGCCATCACTGCACTTGGTGAATTTAATTAATTTTGACTCTGATTGATGAAAGAAGAACTACGCATATAGAGAAAGAGCCGAAAGGATGATTGAATGAGAAACCAATTTTGGCAAAATTGTGATTAATAAAAATATAATTTGGTTTACACATGGCACCTTGTTGCTCTATGAAACATTATGACACAGTTCCTCATAACCAGCAGTGATACCCTCATTGTATTTATGAGATTAGCATAAAAATTACTTAAGGTCTTCAGTGGAGCATGCATGTATTTGGAGAAAAAAAATCCTCACACAACAACAAAAACATGCGTACAGCACATTGATATCATTTTGTATGCATCCAATACATGCAAAACTATCATATGCACTAAGATTGGACACTCTCACACACATATATACCTAAGAACAAGTACAAAACCCCTGAATCCCAAGGACTTTTCTATACCAATAAGTGTTTATAACTTAAAGGAATACTTCACCCACAAAATGACAAATCAAGTCATGCCGTGTCACGTTAAATTCAAGAAGAAAACTTTGTTTTTCTCACATGCCATATTAATTGATTGGGGACCACGTTAATAACATCAAAACTATATCAAAACAAATTAATTTACGAACTCTCACACAACTTGTGCAGTATAATCCAAGTCTCACTTATTCAGTCGTATACTCAGTACTTCTCAAACGCATGCATTGGCGGTAGGGTTGCAACGGTATGAGATTTTCATGGTACGATAAGCATCTCAGAAAATATTGTGGTATCATGATATCACAGAATTCTTATTATTATCAGTCAGAATGATCCTTAAAGGAATGATATTGTAAGGGTTATTTGTGGTTGAATAACATGTCATTACTAGAAATGTAACTTGAAACCCATTTTATATGGAAGTATGTGTAAGCAGTCTCCATTTTGAAAATAACTAAAAATAAATGTGAGATTCTCAATCCAGTTGCATTTTTTTCTCAATATCGTGGATAAGCAAATGTACACGGTATGATAACCATCAATTTTCATATCACGGTTTACCTTGAAACTGATATACTGCTGCAACCCTAACTGGTGGTTTGATTGGGTTTGGTTGAAAGTAGTAAGGCAACAAAAGCAAATTACCCACCAAAAAAACAAAAAAACAAAACCCAAATAAACTTTGATTGGTTCACAGAAATATGTGACACCACCTCTTTCCAGCAGAGCCCCACCCACTTCTAACCAGAAAAACAACAAAAAAAGCAACATTTATCATGTGAAATAACAAAAACTATTCTAGCTTTGTCAAATAATTGTGAGATAATGTAGGACCCCATCGCTCATAGTGACAAGCTGTTGGGGACAGTACGTTTTTAAAGGCCTTTAAACCCCCAAAATAAACTGTTAAAGCCACTTTGAGGAGAACCTTTTGAGCTTTGATGCCCTTGAATGGTGGCATCAAAAAAGACCTAAAATTAAGGTGGGTCTCGACACCATAAGTGGAATATCTAGTTTAGGTCTCCACAACGTGATATAAACAAAAACTTACAAACACACACACACACACACACACACACACACACACAAACATGCACACTCAAAAGTAAAAAGGCATTTCGCAGCTCTAAAGAATATGGTTATTTATGTGACATGTCTAACTTTAAAGTACATCCTAAAAACCTTTTACTGTCTTCTCCTCTTTGACATCCCATCTTCTGATCTTTCTCTCTCTATCACCCTCTTTTCCCTGTTTTATTCACACTCTGTCATCCTCTTTTACTTCCTTCCACTCTCATTTCCTGTCACCCTCCCTCCTTCTCCTGTCCATACTTTTTCTCTGTCACCTCATCCTCTCTGCTCTGCCCGTGAACCACCATGTCATTAGGCATTACAGCCACTGCCAGCTAATATTCAGTGCCCTGAAATCAGGCTAAAAAGAAGTTCAGTTTGTTCACAGCATACACACAATTCCACAGATTTTAACCAACATTGTACAGTGGTTGCTCTGTGCTGCGCTGCAGATAAGGAAGTGAGACACCCAGTCATTTTAAATACCCCAGTGATTTAGCTCAGCTTAGCATTTAGGAGGCCATAATACAGAATGTCACATTAGCTTTATTACCCTTAATATGCAGCTTAGAATAATAGCCTTAGCTAAAACCATTGTGATGGTTCCATTACAGCAGAAAACCTAGCATAGCTCAGGCTGGGCGCTAACATGCAGGTAAAATCCTATTAGCATGCTGCACAGGTAGCCCATACCGCCTCAGTGTCTGTGTCTGATTTGACAGGCTCTTTTTCTCATTCCAACTCTTAAATGGAAAATACTCTGCTCTCCATTTATGTTATAATAGAAGAGGGGATGGGGAGTAAAAGAGAGAGGGAGGGAAAGAGA
Source organism: Epinephelus moara (assembly GCF_006386435.1). Taxonomy (NCBI): domain Eukaryota; kingdom Metazoa; phylum Chordata; class Actinopteri; order Perciformes; family Serranidae; genus Epinephelus; species Epinephelus moara. Next base: position 25,916,083 of record NC_065510.1, on the reverse strand, counting down.
GAAGGACGAAGAGCAGGAACAAGAGCAGCAAAGAAAAGACAGTAAGGAGAAAATTACATCGCAGTTTGTGCTGCTAGCAGTCCACACGGTGAATGGGAAATATGACAGATTAGCATTAGCACTGATAACAAGAAGAGACACTGATTATGGGCTGTCAGCCACTCAACCTGTTCAGTCCTGCTGCTGGTGAGTGCACGCACATATGCACATATGAACACATGCACACATGCACTGATACAAAAATAGGAGCAAATATACAGAGATTCAGAGCAAAGGAACAAAAAAATCCTCATCAGTAGAATTAGGACTATTTGAAAGATTGTGAAGGGGCAGCGAGAAGTTTTAATGTTTTATAGAGTTGAAGCTAGAGCGCAGGACTTTTACATATAAATGAACATCTGTGAATATAAATGAACATTAAAGCCCTTGGCAAACGAGTTCACACAATGCTGATTAAGCCTGTAGCCGCCAGGGAAAGCTCACTGTATTTCACAGCACACTGGTGTTGTAGTGTCAAATGTCTGTGGCGATTTTCCCACTCTTGCGCATTGAAAGTGATGTGTTTAACGTCAACCAGTCAGAACTTAAAGGGGCAGGTATGGTGAGAGACCATAGCAACACAGCAGCAGCTAGGGGTATGGCAGAAGCTATGGAGGAAAATCCTAAGAAGTGTCCAAGAAAAATTTCTGGTGTGGATGTTTCAGATAAAAAGGGAATGATTACATTTAAAAAAAATAAATCAATTGACAGCTGGGACAAACATGTTCATCTATGGTGTTTCTTTTCATCGTTGCAGAACGCTGAAAGAAGAGAAGAGATCAAGGGCAGCAATAGATGTCACGTTAGGTATCTGTGAAATACTAGAGCAGTGCCAATTTAAAACCTGCCTGTTGGAACTCAACTGCAGGCATATGTCATACGTATGGATCGACAGTGTTTGTGTAGAACTCTCACTGCCAGAGGGGGGAGACAAAAGTTTTGTACTTGTACAGCGACTTCCTAGTCATCCAACCACTCAAAGCGCTTTTTACACTACGAGTCACATTCACCCATTCGCACACACATTCACACACTGGTGGCCGAGGCTACCATACAAGGTGCCATCTGCTACTCAGTTTTTTAATACACTCTCACACCGCTGGAACAGCTATCGGGTTCAGTATCTTGCTCAAGAATACTTCGACATGCAGACTGGAGGAGCCGGAGATCTTCTGATTAGTGGACAACCCACTCTACCGCTGAGCTACAGCCACCCTACAAAAGCTGGGATCAAGGGCTGACTTTCAATAGTTTGCAGCGAGGGAGCTGCCCTGCTACAAAACCCTGACCCAGACACAGGTCGTCTGCAAGTGATCTAGCACCAGGTTCTCCACAAACATGTGGTGCGAGATAGGAGAGGGGCGACCATCGTCTGGCCACACCCCAGCCCTGTTACGAGCGGCTCTGCTTACCGGTTATCCGGGGCTGTGTGTGTGTGAGAGTGTGTATCTGTGTGTGTTTCAGTACCTTCCAGCTGAAGCTCAGGCTGGTCTGTGTTACAGACAGCAGGGTAAGGTTGGAGGGGTGTGTATCAGGGGCAGCCTGCAGGGTTTGAATCAGCCTGGAGGGGGCGCTCATGGGACTGGAGCCAACAATGTTCATCTGCCGCATCCTGAACCTGATGAGAACAGAGAGCACAGTTAAAGGGACACTCCACTGTTTACAAACAGCCAGTTTAGTTTATTTGTAATGAGAAGTACTACTCAGCCTGTGAAAATAATTGAATTACGTCAACTGCGGCTCTGGAAGGGGACCTCCAAAGTTTCAAAATATAACTCTGATATCATAGTGATATCATCGTGGGGTATTCTCAGAGGGCTTGGAGACTCTATAACAGAAGGCTTGACTTACTCAGTGAGGCTATGGCGTTTGAAAGACGTTTGTGTTTATTTGGCAGGGAGGATTTAACAATAGATGATGCACTGTAATGTAGAATCTAGAGCTGCATGATTAATCTATTGATCAATTAGTTGTTAAGCATTAAATTAATCGCTGACTAATTTGACAATCCATTAATCAGTTTGAATAAATGTTTAAGTTAAGTATAAATAATTTCTGGTTTTACTTGTCCCTCTATGACAGGAAACTGAATATCTTTGTGTTGTGGACAAAACAAAACATTTGAGGACGTCATCTTGGGCTTTGGGAAACACAGATTGTCACCATTTTCTGGAATTTTATAGTACAAACCAATCAATTAATCAAGAAATATAATCATCTGATTAAATAACAAGAAAATAATTATTTCCAAACACAGTAGGATCCAGTGTTTATGGAGCTTGGCCATTACAAGGGACTTAAAGTCAGGGAACCTCAGCCTCCACTGCTTCAGTTTTGACTTTTCTTTTATAAATCTGCCACTTTTGAATCCCCCAAATCAATAATAGTTTAATACTAAACTGGACTTGCTTTTTATAAACAACATGACCAAAAGGTTTCAAGGCTGAACGGTGGATGTTATATTTTCCACTGAGTACGCCGTGTTACTGCAGAAGTGGTGGCAAAAAATAGCAATCACCAAAAAGACAAAGTGGTTCCATCGTGTACTGCAGACAATCCAAATATCACAGGACATGTCAACAAGACAACCAGACCTCACAGTGAGAATGGAGAAAAAATATTTTTTAAACTTTTTGTTTACTTATAGTAAGAGAATTTGTGGTATTTGCTTCAACAAAAACACATTTTACTAGACGCCATCCTTCAGCTGGAACTCTCCATCAGAGGATTCTGAAAAGGCCACTGGCACATTGTTAACTTATCTGAGGATGCCAAACAGTCAGTCAGAAAAAGTGATATAAGTAAACAGACCTGGTGACACACACACACACACGCACACACACACAGCCAGCCACAAGGGAGCATTTGCTACTTGTGTTACTTCTAAATGCAACCATGCTTCAGTGTGGGTGTGAGTGATAAAATGTGTGAGCGTGCGGAGTGCATGTGAGAGACTACATCTATGAGTTCTGGTCCCTGTATAGGGACACAGAGAGCAGGGTGAAAAAGGGGGACTTAAAGTGAGGGATAAGAAACACAGACAAGTGCATCACTTCATCTAATGTCCCAATGGTGTCGCCTGTGACAACATAATCCCTGCGAGTGCACACTGTGTGCACACACACACCGCAATCCCATTACAGATGAAGGCAATGATAGAGAGAGCAAGAGGCAAAGATAGACAGATAGACTGATAAATACAGAAGATGGATAGAGAGATTGATAGAGAAAGAGAAGGAGAGAAAGAGAAGGAAGTGTTGCTGCTGTTCAGAGGGACGATAGATCACGTTTATAAACTGCGGGCTCCGCACGGCCCTTGAGCAGGGATTAAAGGCACTCCTCTCTCCTCCTCTATTTCCTATTCTCCTTGTCTCTTATCCCTTTGTCTCTTCTCCTCTTCAATGCTCTTTGCTGCCCTTCCAGCTTTCTCATCACCTTTCTTCTCCCCGGCCCTCATCCCTCTCCTCCCCTCTGCTGCCCTCCACTCCCCTCTTCTCCCCTCTAGCTAGTTGCAGGAGGGTAATAGGGATCTGCATGCAGCAGCTGTGAAGGTGCTGACAAACAGAAAAGTCTCAGATGGAACTGTCTCTCTGTGTGTCTGTGTGATTTATCTAACTTCACCTGAGTCTTGCAATACTGCAGAAACTGGCGGAGAGTGAGATGTGTGTGAGTGAGTTTGTGTGGGTGTACTTGTGTGTGTGGTAGCACTTGACTATGTTCCTGTGTAGGCCGAGGATGTTCGCTGCTCACCTGTACTGGGTGAACGGATTGAGGTCGGGGATCTCCAGCGTGTTTGCGTCTGGCTGGTTGTCTTTCTGGTAGACAACTCTCCACTCCTCCTCCTTTCCATCCTCCTTCACTACCTGTTCATGGGTGATATTGTTTGTTAGAAAACAGTTTTCCTCCAGCTGTGTTTCAAAATCAGCAGGGACCACAAAGGTACGCGTGCATAAACACAAACACACCTGGCCTTCTACTATCCATCGTGATATGGCAGTCTTGCCATCAGGACCAGGGCGGAACCGGAGTGTTGCTGTCCGAGGGCTGATGTTGGAGATGACTAAGTTTGATGGAGCACCAGGAAGTTCTGCAAACAGAAAACAGAATTCAAGACACAAGAGAATTTTGCTATCATTCAGCCAGTACTGCCAGGTTACCTCTTACCACTGCATTTTATGTACTTTCACAGGTATATCAAATATCTATTGACCTAAATCTGTGTGACTAAATAGTGAGTTACAAACTCTTTGGAATAACATCACCTCTGCTTGCTGGTGCTGCAGCGACGAGGTGAAATAAGCATTCATTTACAAACACTAGTGCTTTGTTCGAGCAGAAAAGGACTGTGGCATCACAGCATGGTGAATAATTTCAAAGGGATAGATCAAAGGAAATTAACAAGACAAATAATGTTTTCCCTTGTTTATAGTAATGTTTATCCATTTTCTATGAAGGGATAAAAATATGTGCAAATTCCAAAACTGAAAAAATGTGGTAAGAACTGCAACATGGCTTATCTCATACACATGTAATGACACTGATAATAGGAAGAGAGACACACGGAAACCATGTCGCCAATGACAACTTAAATATATAAAAAAAAGCTTTAAGTAAGAGTGAGCCAAGAAATTGCTTACAGTTATTTTTTATGAGTCTATGTGCCCATGCTTGGCCATAAAAAAGAAAAAAATACAAGATTAGTCACAGAAAGAAAAATGTTAAATTTACGAAAGCGCAGGCACTAATGCTACAGCTGTATATCTCTCTCAGTCAGAGCAATTTAATTCATACTTCCAAGGTCGACGATACAATACAGAGAGATGAATCTGTACACCAGTGGAGGCAAGAGGTGAATTACATGCACAGTTCACTAAAGTCCATTTAAGGCCTATAAATGTCTGAGTAGGCTGCAAGTCTCATAAATTATGTTTGACCCATTCTTATTCTAACAATGTTCCATCTCTATGGCGATACTGAGTGACAGGAAACGTGCAATGTGGCAGACCAGTTGTGGCAGCCTGAGCGGCATAACCATTCTGGAAAGAAAGGAGAAGTTGAAAACATGTGAGGGCTTAAAAATGATCTCCCCCAATCTAAAATCTTTGATCCATTTCAAGCTGCGTCTGATTGTCCGTCTGTCTGACTGTATATTTGTCTGAAACCCAAAACACCTTAAAGGAATACTACACCCACAAAATGGCTATTTGTATATCAGTCATGCCGCATGTCCTTGAATTTGTGAAGAAAACATTTTTTTTTTTATTGCATGCCTCCATGGAAAACAGCTGACATATCTATCTATTGATTGACTGGGGACCAGTTTAACAACAGCAAAACTATATAATCCATATGTAATCCATATAATCTATTTACAAACTCTCACACAACTCACACAGTATTATCTGAGTCTCATTTATCCAGTCGTATGCTCAGTAGGCTACTTCCAAAATACATACATTTTTGTTAAAAAAAGTTTCAATTCAGTTTTTTATGGTAACGTTTTAGCAAAAATGCATGTGTCTGGGAAGTACTGAGCATACGACTGGATCAATGAGACTAAGATTATACTGCACGGGCTGTGTTAGAGCTCATAAACAGGTGTTTTGATGTAGTCATGCTGATGACTACATCATCATGCTGATCAGTTTGCTGTTTTCCATGGAGGCATGTGACAAAAACAAAGTTTTCTTCATGAATTCAAGTTAACACATCACAACTAATTGATTTACAAATGGTCATTTTCTGGATAAAGTATTCTTTTAAGTATAAACATGTCCACACATAGCTGACAAAATATAGCTGACACACAACGGTGCCCTGACATGTTAAGAATATGTGATTAATTTGTAGGAACACCAACTTTTAAAAGCTTTTTAGTGAGGATAAGCTGTTACGGAAAAATAACTAGCTTCCATAACCAGCAAATGGTATAAACAGCATCAATAAATGGAGGTAAACACTTGGAAATCAAGTAATTCAACTTACAATACAAGGAAAATGATTTGACAGTAGCGTAATCGATGCAGCAAGTTTGTTCCACACCACTGACTAAAAGTTTGAATAGTTGCGTCTGCCACATTCGAGGTGAAAGTTGCAATGAATTCAGTAAACGACAAGCAAGCCATTTTTATTTACTCCTATTCTATTCAGTTCAGTTCAGTCTTATTATTAAGCCAAATATCACAAATCACAATTTCCCTCAGAGGGCTTTACAGCATACGAAGTCCTTCTGTCCTTGGATCCTCACAACAGAAGGAAAAGCTCCCCAAAAAACTCTTTAATGGGGGAAAAAAATGGTAGAAACCTCAGGAAGAGCAACTAAGGAAGGCTCCCACTTCCAGGACGGACAGACGTGCAATAAACGTTGTGTGTACAGAACAGATCAACATACTAAATTAACAGTAATCCATACGACAAAATGATACATTGAGAGAGATGCACGGCAAACAGTGATGACAATAACTATGCTAACATTAATTTTAGTAATAATGTTATAACAATAATAGTATTTTTGTAGTGTGTATGTTAGGTGGTGAGTTTTCTTTTTTGTTAAGCTGAATAAATCAAAGAGGAATAATAATACGTTTTGTATGCACACTTCAACCAGAACTAAATATTCCAATGAAAGGTTTACAACTCCACCTTTGAAATGCCACACACAATTTATAGCTGGTACTGAACAGACTTCTTCACTGTCAGCTGCTGAATTGACTTGGAGTTGGTCAGATGGGCAGCTCATGTGACGACTGCTCCTGTTTTCTTTGTTGCTGTCTTTGTTTTTGTTGATCATGTCCTAACCAATGAAATACTTGGCAGCTTGTTTCTGTTAATAAAATTTACATGATCAAAAATCATCACGATCCACTTCGCTCTAAATTGTCTCACTCATCACAAGACCGAGTACTTCAGACCCACTTTTCAGCCACTTCTCGTCACCGTGTTTGGTTAATATTTCTCTGGATGGTGTAAGTGCTCTGGTGTGATCTGCTGTAATCCATCCAATTCTGCTGCAGCATCACAGGCATCATATTTGCTGAACGTGGCAGAATACAGATCTGTAAAGCCAATGTGTTAAATCAAACGGCGTGTGTTGTAACACACCAGTACACTGGGACACATCAGAGAGATTCTGTAGACTATCTCAGTTTTTTTTTTTTAATTTTAAAAGGACTATATAACATGACTGGGTCCAGTTATTATGGAAACAAGGCAATATTTATTCTGCATACAGCGAGGTACATGCATGCGACAAAAGACAAATTATAGCTATCATCCGCCATTGCTCCGTAAGTGCATGCAGCAAACTTGTAAGGGTTATAATGTGGAAATGTTGATATCAGCTGCCTTGCTCAGATGAATGACAAAATTCTCTCAACTCCATGAATACATGAATAAATAAACAAGACAAGAATCTTTGCTCGGTGGATCTCTCTCTTTCTCTCTCTCTCTGCTCATTCTTCAGTTCTTTTTCCTAATCTTCACTCCTCCGTCTTTCCTTCAGTCTTTTGCTTTCATGAATTAATGAATAACCTCTGAATCTAAGAACTGTCTGTATCCATCTTGCTTTCACTTTTTCTGCTTTTATTCATAAATTAGTAATCAGAAAATGTTAGGACAAAAATCCCGCTGTATGAGCCGAGTTTTTCTTCCATTCTCCTCCACTTTCTCCCAGTCCATTTCTGAGAGACTTTGGTCTTCTGTTCTTTGGAGATTGCATTTTCCTGTGTTCTCTGTTCTCCCCTCATTATGTTTCTCTATCTGCTCTCCCTTCTTCAGTCCTGTTCTTTGATTGTCTCTTGCCCTCTCTCTCCCATCTCTGCGTTCCCTCCACTTTGCCATTTGCAGTTAATCAGCACTAATAATGATTGCAACTAGGCTTTAGTCCAATCATACAAACTCATCATGCACACAAGTGCGGTGTGCACATAGTACACACACACACACACACACACACACACACACACACACAGAAACAAACCGCACACTAAAGCGCTCTCTAAGATGCTGTAAATGACTAACTCTGGTGTGTGACTGTGCATGTGAATGTGTGTGTTGGTTGTGTGGGTGATGATTCATGGATGCCCAGTAACAACCACTTATCAGCCTGAGGAAAGACAATGGCATCGTAAGAGCTCATCAGTCATATTTACTCTGCTACACACACACATACGCACACACGCATACACACAAGCAAAAGCCTTTTTTTAACATCCTCTGTCACCAGCTCCTGTGTGTGTGTGTGTGTGTTTTTATTGTACCTGGTGGGACTCCAGTGGAGATGGTGGAGGATGTGACCACGCCCCGTCCTGCGGCGGTGAGCGCTGCCACCTGTAGTGCATAAGCTGTGGTGGAGGTGAGGCCAGTCAGCTGGTACTGCAGGGTGGAGTTGGACAGTGAACGTTCCTCACGACTCGACTCTACGCCAGACACTTCCCACCACAACACGTAGCCTGCGGGGATGTAGAGCACACGCTGGGTTAATAAAGGCGCATATAGACGAGAGCAGACATATACACACACACGAGCACACACACTCACACATAATGAGAGGGACAGAGCCAAAAAGGAGGAAGAGAGTGCGGGAGGGGTAACTATAGTCAAAATCCCTGTCTGTCCCTACGCATCTTCACAGTCATGCATCACACTCCACCACCTTCAAATGTGTGTGTATATGTGTGTGTGTGTGTGTGTGTGTGAGTGAGGCCACTTGTGAGTATAGCCCTGGAGAGCGTGAATGGTCCCTCATCTGTCTCTGTGCTCACCAGGTGCTGGATGAAAAGCAGGTTGAGGAGAAAAGAGTAAATGTGCAAGGTGACCTTGATTGAAAAACCATTTTCCCACTCCTCTGAGTGTGTAAGCCGACAGTAAAGCTACTGCAGCCTCACGCTGTTTGACTGTGATCTTGTAGTGTAGGTGCCTGATGAATGTTGGGCATGGAGCGGCCATGTCAACACACACACACACACACACACACACGATGTAGTGTAATCGCTTAATTCACAGCAGCTTGTCCTGTTCACCAGCACCATTGTCTAACAGATCCAGGGACGAGCTGAGGCAAAATGAATTGGGGTGGGGGTGGAGGTGGGGGAGTGCCTTGAGCTCTGTGATGCGCTGCACAAACAACACCCTGGGTGTTGGGAGGCGTGGGATGAGGGCATGTTGGAGATAATGTGAGAAGACAAGCTGCAGAGAAGAGGGATTAACTGCTGATGAATCAGTTGTACACAAACACAGTGTCAGAGACAAGAGGATGTCTGTGGACACTGAAATACAAGACTAAGTGGAGAATACTGAAGAACCTGTAAAAGATTTCCAGTTCCTCCCTCACCACTGCTTGTCTTTAGGGGATGTCAACTTTTTTTTAAGATCCCCTCCACTCGAAAATGTGTTTTCCTTATGTTTATGTCCCCTGTAAGATTGGTTCTCAACCTTTTCTTTGTGATGGACCCCTAAATTGACTCACAGTACGTCACCATTTTAAAAAGATTTTGCTTCAGAGACCTCCCTCTGAAAAGATTTTGGTTGTGAGATGTTATTGAGACCAGAATGCAATAGTTGTCAGCTACAGTTAAGGAGATAACCGTGCAGGAATTAAACCTTTGATCAGAATAGTCACACTAAGGACTCTCTTTGCATTGGGCTCACTTCTGTAGTGAATTAAATAGTGAAAATAAACTATTCCCCATTTTTCTAGAGACCCCCTGGAACTCCCTCCAGGACCACTGGGGGTCCCTGGACACCTGGTTGAGAGCCAATGAAAGACCTCAACAATAATGACTTGTATCTGTGCAAAACTTGTCACTAAAAAGGTGTTTTCACATTCCTCTACTGGAGGTGGCAATGTCTGTGCACTTCCATAAGATGTGAAGTTCAAATATATGCCGGGCAGGCTAGATTAGATAAGTATCTAATACAAAAGCCAATCACTGTCTAATATGCAAATATTTGCAAAGAAACTTGAAACCTCCAGCACAGAGTTGACTTATCCCCTGTAATATGAATATCTTAGCGTGGCAGAATATATCTTTATACAAGCCTTGAGTAGACCTCTGGTATATAGTTACACAACAACCTGACAAGAGCCCTGTTTCCACCAAACACTTTCGGTATGGTACCTTCGGAACCAAAAGTAACCCTTCAGACATGGTACCTAGACCCTAGGTCTGCTTAGCTTTTCTTTGTCATTCACTGCTCCATCCAGCACCCACTGTATTTCCTCCTTTATCAGTCTGCACCTCGTTTATCGTCCACAGAACGGGGCTGCATGCCGGCATTTTCATAACAAAATAAAACAGCCTGCAGTGAGAGTCTCTCTTGATAGGATATTTAAAAATAGCGGGCTTGTGAATTTAGTCCTTTTCAGGCAAGCTCAGGGGTTTAGTGTTGCCAGAGCCCACAGGAATGATGCTCAGCAATGCTTTTTTTCCCTCCGAGTGAGGAGCAATATGCATTTTTAAATGCTTGAAGATCCACTCATTACAAAAAGTCTGTGTCATCCAAGAGAGACAATACAAACTAAAGTAATAGTCAAAGTTATCATATTGAAATTTAAGGTGTGCTGATGGATTCACATCATCAACTCATCCATCGACATTACAAGTAAACGTTCCACCAACATCCTTTCATTTTATAGTTATAGTTTGCTAATATATGTAAAACTCTCCACAGTATGAACAGTGGTTACATGAGGCTCAAAACCAGCCACAACTCAAACCTCAGCAAAAGTGACCGTCCTCTATTGACCAATCAGATTGCAGTGTTCACAGCTCCACCTTTTAGTACCAGATCTGTGTGCTAGGTACCCCAACAGAGGGGTGACCAAAAATGGGAACGGTACAGAACGGTCCCATTGGTACCATCCACAACTTTTCACATGAATCGGAAAAAAAGTGTACCGAACTGAACTGAACCGTACTGTAGTGCTTGGTGGAAATGGGCCTAATGTGAACACACTGTAACATCACTAACAAACAACATAAACACATAAAACATGCTTTACACACAAACAGCTGAATCTCTCCAATGTTTCCTCTCATGCTAACTCTAGCCATCTTGATGAGCACTGCTCTTTTACTGGTCAAGCTGCCAGATACAAAATTTCTCAATGAGAGAGAAAGAGTGGATCTGCTTCCAGACCCTTTTTTTGTTAAGTTTTTATGTGGGAAAACCATATTTAACAAAAAATAAATATTAGCAGAGTAATTTTACAGGCTTTAAAAGGTGCCTGGAGGGGAATTTTAAATTGTCTTATGTCAAACCAATGTGTGTTTTTACTTTCTGTCAAGAACATATTAACTCAACCTAATTTCAGCTATTCACATCAAAGCTGTCAGAGAGACTGAAAATAACAAGGTAAGATGAAGTTTCTTGATTATGGAGGTGGCAGAGGAAATCGTGAGTGACTGTTACGAGGTACTTTAAATGCTCTAACCAGTGATGATGCCGTTCTTGTCTTCAGGCTCTGCCCAGCTGACTCTGAGGGACGTGTCCAAGATTTCAGTGAAGCTCAGGTGGCGAACAGGTCCAGGTGCTGAAAAAAAGCACAAAGACATTAAATAATATTTGTTTTATTTTAACTTCTTCAACAGTTTAGTTTGAGGAAATCCCTCCACACAAACACACATACCTCCTGTCTATGTAGCCTATTACCTACTGCTCCTCAACTTCACACACCACCTCCTAATCACATCTGCATTGACCACCACGCACACACACACACACCCACACACACGCACTCAGGTGCACGCATGCCTGTCGTTTCTCATTTCATGTATGGCTCTCTAACCGCTCTCCCTGCAGAGCGATTAAGCTATTCATCTGAGACATTCAATAACACTCACACGCAATCACACACACACACACACACAGATACGCAAAAAGCTATCATCAAGCAAGAATTACACCCACCGTTAACCCTGCAACACGCCCAGCACCCAATCAATACCAGTTGACGGCTGTGTGGGAGCGTGTGTGTGTGTGTGTGTGTGTGTGTGTATGTGTATGTGTATGTGTATGTGTGTGTGTGTGTGTGTTTGTGTTTGTGTGTACACATGGGTTCTAATATCCCTTTCCCACTCGATAATTTCTGGTTGGTAATAATTGCTTGTCTGTCTCCCTATAGGCTATTGTGTTTATCTGACGTTGCGACTGTGTGCATGTGTTCTTGCAACTGGGAGTGGCAGCTATTATGTTTATCCATGGAACAAAAGGCTCTAAATACCAGTATGCCTGAAAACATATGAATCAATTCCCTTTAAAAAGACACAGTGAAGAAAAAAAAAATAGCGGGAGGGGGGAGTTGGGGGGAACTAAGATCAAAAAGATTAAAAAGTAGACAAAAGAAAGTAAGAGCCTGAGAGCAAACATTGTGTACACAGCTGTGCATCACACTGACAGAAACAGCTGGACTGAGCGCGGAGCAAGTCAATACTCTTTCATTATTATTCACAGGACGGACTGATACTGTTCTTTGTGTTCTGCTCTGGCTTTATTCACATTGAGGTGTGTGTATGTGTGTTTGTTTGTGTGTGTATGTGTGCATGTACTCACTGTCCTCGTGTGTCTGCACCAGAGTGGGCGAGCTGCGGGGGCCGTCCCCAGGTGTTGTGAAGCAGAGGGTGGAGCCAAAGTACCAGGTGAACTTCTTGAGTCCACTGACTAACCCTGTGTGGCGTGAACCGGGGTAGTCCGGAGTGATGGTTACTACGGTAACATCCTCTGGAGACTGCTCTGGCCAGACCAGCAGCTGAGTGAGAAGTGAGAAAGATGTTTGCTGTTGACATCTAGGCTCCCGTTAATAGCTAATGACATCCAGCAGGTTACATCAGCACCTAAAATGTCAATCACAGCTATTTGTGTGCTGTATATATTTCAATATTTTTTGTTTAGTCATTATTTTAATCAATCAGAATTAGCTTCAGGCTACCAAACAAAAATATTGTTATTAAGACAGTGTTTATGAGACAAAACTTATTTGTACCCCAGTATGGGCGATGGTAAATCTATTTTAAATTAGGCTGGTACCCAAGGGTTTTTTGTCATTAATATTTAAAACTGCCAAATACTATTTACAAATTTGTCAAAATGGCAAAACAATATTCACTCCTTGAAAAAGTTATCTGCATTCCAAACATATTAAAATATAAGCATTTATTTACGTATGAATGTAGCACTTAACATAAACTCCTGCCAGCAGGCCATTATCAACAATAACGGCATCTGAGGACAAACACTAAGTTTGATGATCAGTCCAACTAAATGCCTAATGAAAAGTTAATTTCATTTCTATTCTGAGACTCCATTTATATTCAGCACCACAGCAGTTTGGTTTGCGTTATTGCTTTATCCACAAAAACAAACAGGGGAAAGCATACACTTACATATTTATAATGAGAAATAAGCCATGGGCAAAACTGTGTTATGGTACCATATTTATAGTTCCTGGTTAAACAATAACTGGCTAAGATGTGAACTTGGGGCCGAGTTTTCATCAGAATTAAACAGAGCAGTGGGTTAGTGCTGAGAATGACTGTTTACACACAAGCTGCATATGATTATAGAATTCAAAATGTCTTTTTAATGTCATATTGTTGGAAAGACATTTACAGACAATAATTATCACCGTGTTGATGGTCAGTGTACAAAACAAATCTTCTGTATTTGATAACTCCAAAAACTCTGACCTGTATGCACAGTGTGTTACTACTCTGCTCTTAATTCTTTGCAGAGACTCCCGCTGTCTCACCTGCTGTCTTGAAGCTTCAATGTGTTCTCCACCATTTCCTCTGGTTTATTCTCCACCCAGTAAATGATGTTACAGTAATCAACACTGTTGCATTGTTTTTGTATGCAGTATCAGTGATGGCATACATACAGTGTGTCACCCACACTAATTTTCTCCACACTGTCCCTGTGCCTACAACTTAAAGCAAGAACCTAATCTTAACAACACCCTCTACTATAGTCTCCATGTGCAGTGATGGGATAACCAGCAGAAACCCTGTGAAAGTCTCATTGAATAATCTAGTGGAAACCCAGTGATGGTGCTACGCCTTCATGCACTGCTACTGAGCTAATGCTAACGATATTCTCCACAGTGGTTCCACTAGTCTCCGTTCCACAATGTGCTTCTACAAAGGGGATTTCTTTTAACCGTCTATTTGACTAGCTGTAATTTAACACTAAGTTATTCTGGCCACACTCAAGGTTAATAGAGTATCTACCAATATACTTGCTAGTAAGATATGAACACGTTATTAGTTCAACATGAAAGGATATTTTGTTAGCATTCACAAAGTAGAGCTCCCTTTAGGTTTTTGCACTTCCATGGCATGTATGCTATTTTTCAGACAATCACACAATGCAAAGTGTATTTTATTTTTATCGACATGAAAATGACCTTTGTGAGACTCAAGACCTTTAAATGGTGCTGCAAAATGATTAACAAGTCTCACCACCCAGTAAACTATTAAGTGTCTGTTATACAGGGAGTGAATGAGTAAATAAGGGAGTGATTTTGAGAGGCTCTCCAGCTTGTTTGGGGGTGCAGTTTATTGAATTTTGTCTTTCTTAAATGAACTTGCTTTATGTAATGTTGGGTATTTCCTGTCTTTTTTATATCTAGATTGTATTAATTATATTGTATTTTTGTACACAGATGATTATCTGCGTTTATGTGGTACACTATGGACCTTTCTCTGTGTTCTTAATAAAGTCATTATTATTATTTTGGCATTTTGGAGCTGTAGTTTGATATTTATAAATGAATGCTTATTTACAGTTTATTCAGTGTGCACAATATATTCCTTTATGAATGGAGATCCAAAAATGCTTTGTTTAGTAACAGTTTAGCAAAATAGCTGTGTTTGGATTTCCATGAGCCAAAAAAAAAGGATACAAGACACTTGGAGAACGCTACACAGAAAGTTTCTCTGACGTTTTTTTAACCTTTTCTGCTGTCTTTCCTTCTGTCTCCATTGAAGTCTGTTTCCATTAATATGCTTTCATTATTCGGGCTCTTTGCTGTTCAATTGAAAACTTTATCTGGGACCACAAAGAGCCAAAGGAGGGGAGAGCTTTATACATTTATGTTATTTCTGGGTGAACTAGTCATATAACTATGCTGGTTTGTTTTGAGTGTTGTGTACTGTAACAGCACAGTCCCCCGTCGTTCCTACCTACACATTTCACTTTGAATATATGTGTGAAATAAGCATGTGTTGCCAAATACACAACCACAGAAGAAATGTTCAGGATCGTCAGTGTAACTGCTGTTCCACCATGCACACTGCTTCACATTACCTCTACAGTCTGCAACAGGAACCCAATCAAAAACACAGGGATCTCTTATTAAGAAAAAGTCTGTGACACCCAGAGACAGTTGAGTGGCTGCTTTTCTCTCTGCCTAAAGGGTGCCGCACTGCACCCAGTCTGTCATGGTAAAATAAGGTTTTCTATTGTACTTTATTATCAGCACAGCACAGTTTGGGTGCAGTAAAAGAGTGCTGATCTGGCACCCTCAAGCATCTGATGCTAGTCCACTTTCAAAGGGTGCTGGGATGATAGGGTTCTGCTGTTGCTATAGTAACGTTTGCATTCTGAACCCGATTGTGATGGAGACCCCAAAGTGTGCTGAAGAACACATGCAGCACAGTTCTGTCCCCGAGTCGACCCGAGCAGGGACAGAACAACACCGTGCTACACAAGGGAAAAAACACAGCTTGATCTTCCTGCTGCCACATGTGGTACCTCAGGTGCAGGGTAAAATTCTTTGAGAGTGTTTCTCTATACTGGACTGGTAAGTGCTTATTCTCTATGTATATATGTTCTGCATAATTCACCATTAATGCATTTTTAATATACCCACTAGAATTCAAATGCAATCTGTTTAATGAAAAATGATTGCTCTGTTCTTTGTTAGTATGCATAAATGGACAGATACAAACGTCAGATATTGTAGATTGAATATGTTATGTGAAGTCAACTTGTCTTAAACTCCACTCCAAGTCACAACACAGTTTCAAGGACATGTAAATGGAGGACTCGTCAGAGGTGGCTCTTTGGTTCCCCCTCCGGCAATCAGTTTTGAGCTATATTATTAAGGGTATTGTATACAGTCAGTGATCTGTGGGGGGATGAGATGAGATGAGGCTTTGCTTCATATCCTCTTTTAATTAATATCATTATCTACTGTCCTCTAACCAGCACAACACACCCAAAGACGCACACCCACATGTGCAGCAGCACCGAGAGGCTCTGCTGATTTGGAATGGTAAAGCCTGGTATACAGAGACGGCATCAGAGGGCCACATCAAACAGATGAAAAGCCATATACTATTTATCGACCAACAAAGACGCCAACATTCACACTCTAAAAACACACTCACACACGGACCCAGTGACGCACAGCAAGAATGTGATGTGTTTTCTTTGTCATGTTAATCAGCTCCTCAGGGGTTGGTTGCCACAATAAAGTGAAGAATAAATCACATACCAGAATTGCTACGTATAGATCACTCACACTATTCAATCCGTTCGCTCTCACCCTGCTCCCCATTATCCTGCTTCTTTATTATTATCTCTTATTTCTCTTTGGTCCCTCGCTCCCTGTTTTCTCAACACCTCCTCTCCTCTTTTCCCACTTAATCCTCTCTATTTTTCCTCCACATACCTCCATCAGTCATTTTCATTTCTACCTGGAGCTGATCCCTCACTTGGCTGGGCTAAGCGTATGGGTAAACAAGAGCAAGGCAGTGCATTCTGGGACATGACCTCTGAGCTGAAAGTCCTGTGAGAGGTTAACAGGGTTTTCAGGAAAATTTACTCGTGCACCCACACAGAGGCAAAGATTTATTTTACAAGCATCTATTTATATTTTAATTTAAACCGATAAACTGATGGAAAAAAGATGAATACATTTTTACAGACTGTTTTTATGGAGACTGCTCAAAATTTTTAACATGGGTTGGAGGTCCTGGACTCGAAACTGCTCAATATAATTCAGATATTGGCTATTGTCTTGTCTGCATGCTTAATATCACTTCCGACGAGTGTCTGTGCAGAGGTTGCTTTGATAAACAAAAATTTGAAGATAAAAACAGACATTTTTAACATTTAAAAGAGGTCATTAGTCCTATAAATAGTACATCAGACTTTGTTTTAATTTACTTTTTTTTGTGTACATCATCATCTAACTTAGAACCTCCGTGAAAATAAAGTTAGAGCGTCTTAAGTTCCTGTACTGTGATGTATTTCCCAGTGGGATGGAATATTTGAGAGGAGCACAGTTACAAGAAGGATTTAAATCAAATCTTTTGCATATTTTTCTATCTCAAAAAGTGGACAGGCCTAGAGTTTAGCATGATACGGGGCTACAGCGGAGTCCGCTGCTGAGCAGACTGTGCAAATTCACATCCCTTGCCATTAAACTGATAGGAGGATGAGGGAGATGAAATAGACTTCAGCCACATTAAGCTCTAGCAAAAGTTCAGTCAGGAAGACAATACTTTTCATGCTCAGGCTGTAAGTTCCTTTCTAACCCTGCCATTCACTACTTGCTTACTCACTCACTCACAGGTGTTCAGTCACTATCTCTAGATGTCATTGTCTGGGTCTGTCAATTGAGTCATCGGCTGATTCACAATCAACCAATAGCACAGCGACACACCTTCTCTGTCAGCCTATCATCTTACTGCTCTTCATTTTGAATATGGTCCTGTCTCTGCTGTATTTCTTTCTTGCTGCTGACGTGCACGCCCTCCATCTCCCCATCACCACCTAGTCTTTACGGATTCATCAGCCTCAGCAGTCAGCAGCCTCAGAGTCATCAGCCACCAACACCACCAGTGTCTGGACTCCATGGGGGGATTTATCCTGCTGTGGCTCAGACGTCCCTCAATCACAAAATATCTTCCTCAGGTGTCCAAGCATCAAAGTTAATCAGCACAAATCATCTGTTAATCTGTACGCTCATATTCTGTATTAAATATTATCTTTACTTCATTCCTCTGTCTTTCCTGACTGAAATTATTTTGGAAATGAAAACAAAGGTTTAGCTCTGATATCCAAACACACATCTCTTCCTATCTCTCTCTATGTTGCACTATTAGCCCGTTCAACTCACAAACAGTGAAGTGCAGTTTTTTATGACCACTGTGGGTATCTAGTCGCCCAAGGACTCATTTAATTGATTGAATGAACTTACCCCTGAGAGCAGGATGATCCATCAAACATTTGAAACTGTTTTCCTGGTTTTACAGGAGGAAAACCTACATTTCTTTAGAGATTCTGATAAAAAAATACTCTGATACTGCTATTTTTTAAGATATATTTGGCATATAAAAGAGATAAATGGTCACTTACCACAGGGACACAGGATTAAAATAGGAATATGGGTATTTTATATTTTATGGGGACTTTAAAATTGAAATGATTTAATTTCTCATGCAATACAGGTGCTATCCTACACATATAAAAAAATATTCAAGGTCTATTATTTATTGAACTTAACAAGAATGTTTGAACACACACTTACTTTACTAAGTGTGATACGAGGAGTTACAACATACACCCACATGCAGAGGCTTACCTTGTATCCCTGGTTGATGCCATTAATAAACTGCTGAGGTGGAGGATTCCATGTGAAGCGGATGGTAGTCGAGTTGATAGCTAAAACTTCCACTTCCTGCGGAGGTGCTGTGGGAACTGAGCACACAGAAATACACGCACATAACATTTAGCTGCAATGGGTTCACCACAGGGAAGAGGATGAGTGTTTAGATACACTGGAAAAAAAACATAAACAGTAACAGACTTGGTGCCGCGAGCTGCAGAAATAAACAGCTTTCAGGGTTATGCTTTTACTTTTTCCAACAAGTAGTGGTTTTGAATATATCATACAGCACCATATTTCAGAATTTCACATTGAGATTCAGTTCATTTTTTAATTTAAAATATCTGCTAAGCTTGCAAAAGTTAAATGCCAAGCCCACACTGCTGTTCTCTGCAGCAAAATGACCTAATTTCTCAAAAAAAAAAAAAAAAAATTTCATTTCATCTATTGTATTTTGCATTCACGTGTTTTGCATAGTATCAGTTAAGGAATGACTAAGTGAGATTAGGGTACTGCCCCTTCAGTGATTGGTGCTGAACAATCACAGCTCATGAAGACAGCTAAAATGATAAATCTATTAAGCCTTTCAGTCAGTGACCTCATGAGGACAGAGAGTGGCTGCAGAAAGTTAGATGACTCGCTTGGTTCAGTCCTGCAGCCAAATCGCCCTCCCTTTGCTAACCAGGCAAACCTGTCAATCTTTATTACCCACACGATGTAACTGCCTCATACTACACCATAATTTACTGATTAAAAATGACAATGTATTAGATACAAGAATCATATCACTGGAGTTTTATTAATACTCAGCTCACAAAGGGACTCCTGTGATTTAGTATTGCACTCACACGAAGTTGGAGAACTCAAAGGAGGCATATTTGAAAAAAGAATAATTAAAATTGACACAGTAGAGGATGAGATAACCCACATTTCAGGCCCCAGTATGCATCAAGCTAAAACAATACTGGACCTTACATTTCCCAGAATGCAACTGCATAATGTCTTTTTATTTTCAGAAAAATGAGTGGTGCAGGAATGAGTCCTAAAACGTAAAAGAAATGAGTGAGCATTTTAGCATTTGTTTCATTTCAAAGTCAATGGGTTTTTGTTAGATGCATGCAATCAGGTCTGTGGTTAACACAAGCATCTGAGATTTTCATGTTTTGTTCTACAATATAAAATGTTAGCAAATACCCTACTCCTGATTTTGAAACTATTGTGTGTCTTAGACAGTTGCTAACAAGTAGCTAAATGAGACTACAGAGGGTCATCACAACGAGCACGGCTTCAAAGCCACGTTGTCGTAACATTAAAGTTAAGTGACTGATTTTATGGATCAAAAATCATAGAATGGGTGTCGCTGTATGATAAAGTTTTGCTTTCCCAAGGGAACCAAAGTGATGCTAACTTCCAGATCAGCCTACAAAAAATGGCATCCCTGCATCACTTCTTTCAAACCCCACACCTCCTCTTTGTAATGTAGGTTTTCTCTTGAAAATGTTAAGTCCCAAGCTGAAGCTGAAATAACCCAGATGACATCATCAGGGTTATTTTTTCACACTCTGTAATTTTCTCTCTAATCCACAGCAGAAACTATGCATTACAACTATGATCACGGCTTGCATTCAGTAGTACTCCTCGTGACTGGTGAACTGAGCTTCATGTGCTTTATCAGTGGAGTGCCCCTTTAGTTCATATACACAGAACTATTGTATCCATGAGAAAAGCATTCATTTGCTCATTTACTTTAAAACTGTGGTGCTCCAGCATTACTTGGATACAATACTTATACTTTGCTGTACAGAAAAAAAAACATCCACACATCCAAGTTACTAACAATCAGTAACAAACTAGGACGCTCTGTTTTTTCTGTGTTCAAATTCAAATCTGAGTTCAAAGATTCAACAATAAAAAGTTTAATAATAAGAATTTTGCAGTCAAACTAAAGCAGAACAGCAATAATTTATATCGTAAATAGCAGAATAGCAATAAGTCTGCTTGAACTGTGCATAAACTTGGTGAGGGCATTCATCATCCACCAGAGAGTGAGACAGAGAAGACAGAGTGCTGAGAGATATAAGAGATTGTAGAATATACTGTGTATTATTATAGTGATTTTCCTTTGAAATGTAGGATACTTGTTTCATTTTTTTTAAGAAGGAGGCTGGTGGAAGGTAAAACAAGGGCTGAACATGTCGTGTTCAGCTCACACAAGACAGACACAGATTTACTTTGGGTCCACTGTCTCTCCTGCTAATTCTTCCTTTATGTCAGTGTATGAATATGTCTCTACATGTGAATCTTTACAAGCTATCAGGCGGGCAGGTCAGCGAGAGAAATAGGACCCATAATAATATTAAAGCCAGCAAGAGAAGCGTAGGAGCATGACTGGGAAATGTGTGTGTGTGTGTGTGTGTGTATGTGTTTGTGCTTTTACATACAGTGCAGTTTGTGTGTCCGTGGGCATGTTATGGTGATTACACTGTAAGGGGTTTATGCTGATGCTAGAGAGCCATCGAGTGATAATGCACTGTTGCATGATGGGAATGCCCTTTACAACTTATGTTTGAGCCAAAGAGGCCAGACGACACACAGACACACAGAGAATATACAGAACAAAAACCAGTGAAAATGGAAAGAAAGAGATAGCGAGAGAGAAAGAGAGCCAAAGGATGTGAAGACAGAGTGGGAGACGGAAGATAAATTGATGTTAAAGATGCCCCCCACCCCCTCATCACCATGCTGACTGCACTCCTGGGATCAGCTTCTAACCCCTTGCAGCTCACAGCTACAGATAAAACACTAAACTCTGTCCTCTGGGGGAATCTTAGTATGCGCGTATGTATGAGAGAGCGGAAGAAGAGCAGTGTTATCACAGTCTAACACTGAGTTCAACCACATCCTCTCAGAGATAGTGATAGAGAGAAAATGTCCAATCCATTGCAGCCACTCCCATTAAACCACATTAGAATAATTAATGAGCCCAACTCCCTCTCCCGAGTCTATAAACCTGTCCTGAACTCTTGTAATAATGACTATGAGTTTTATGTGCGTGTGCGTGTGTGTGTGTGTGTGTGTGTGTGTGTGTGTGGCTCAGCCATCTTTAATAATGATAATATATTGTTGGAATAAAAGTCAGGAAGAGCACGTGTTTAAAGAAGATTTACCCCCACAACCACTTCCCCCCGTCTTCCTTTAATGTCTTCACTTACATCCTTCTGTCCCTCACTACATCCGCATGGATTTATGTTTGACAGACTTAAAAGTGTGGTCCTGTGTGCAGCCATGTTTATTACAATAAACCCACGATTACGTATCATATAATATATTTATAGACCAGTACAGACACTCTTTCCCTAAGAACTTCCTCCAGCTCATCCCGCAGCACCCCAAGGTGCTCCTGGGCCAGATGGGAGGTACAGTCCCTCCAGCATGTCCTGGGTCACCCCCAGGGCCCATCTCCCAGTCGGCTGAAGCTGATATGCCTTTGAGGGGATGCCTCAGGGGCAACTTTAACACAAGTCAGAGCTGCATCAACTGGATCCTCTCAAGGCTCAGTTCCTCATCCTATCACTGAGAGTGAAGCCAACCAGCCTGCGGAGGAACTGCTGCCTGTAAATGGGAACTCAGCTGTTTGATCAATACCCAAAAAAGTAAAACTAGGAGGAGGATTGTCTACCTTCTCACTTTAACCGCATTTCCACCAAAAACTTTGGGCATTGTACTTTTAGAATCATACACAACCCGTATGGAAATGTACCTAAAAACCCAGATCTGTTTAGCGTCTCCACTGCATACAGTACTCTTAAATGTAGGCCAGGCTGTTGTTACTCAGTGCTCCATCCATCTCTTGCTGTATTTCCTTTTCACTGGTCATGCAGAGGAACGTCTGCACCTTGTTTATTGTGCATGGTATGGGGTTGGCATGCCAACATTTTCAGAACAAAAAGGGACAGGCTGGAGTGAGAGTCTCTCTCGATGGGATTTTTAAAAATAGCGGGTTGCATCAAGTCCTTGTCGAGCAAGAGCGGGGATGTAGCACTGCTGGACTGCACCGCAATGACATTTTTTCTCAGAGTAAGGAAATAGAATATATCTGTTCCCATAATCCTGTTTAAAGTTGCATAAATTCTTAAAATGCTTGAAGATCCAATTGCCACTTAAGTGTATGTAATCAAAGAGACAATAAAAACAAACAGAATGGTCAAAATGTCATACTGCATTAAGTAACATGCAAGAAAAGATAACTCCCTACAAGTTGTCAAAATCAACATCGGTTACAGTCCACTATAGTCAAAGTAGGAGTGTCGATTTTCTCTTGACTAATCAATGGACTTCCGTGTTTCTAGCTCCACCTTTTAGTATCTCAGTGTGCTAGCTACCTCAACAGAGGGGTGAGGAACGATACAGTATGGATCAGCTCTATTGGAACCATCCACAATGTTTCACTATGGAAATAAAAAAATAAGTGTTGTGTGTCTAATGTGTGACAAACTGCACTGAACCGGACTGCTTGGTGGAACCAAGGCTTTTTTACAGCCCACTGCTGCTTCTATAGTATACTATAAATGTTTTTTAGAGATGTATACATCCACACAACTACATCCAGATATCTGGGCAGGTAAAACAAACGTTTTCCATGAGTGCAAAAGTGTGAGAGATGACAAACTCAGTAGTTGGTTTAGGTAGGAAACCTATGGCCTCCATACTTGTTAATTGTATTCTCTTTTACATCATTAATAATAACGGCCTAAGATCATTAAAAGATCTCAAGAACACACATCAATTACCAGCAACATCCTGTCATTTCCATCTACAGCTTAAGTCTGTTACTGGAGCTCACGACTCCATGAAATAATGCTCTCCCTATTATATACTATGTACAACCACCTAATCTGGATACAGGGGTCTTGCATCTTACTTGGATAAGAAACAGGGAGAAGTAAAATGCACCCTAATGGGTGACACCAAGGACTAACCAGTTGACTTAAAGATCTGTAAAACAGCAACTTACTGGACAAGTGTATGGGAAATTATTGCTGTCTCATCTGAAATTTTAATCAACTAATCATCTATAAATCCATTTACAGTATAGACTTCATTTTACCATCAGAAAACATTTCAAAACACTCCAGCTTTGTCTCATACACATTTGCCTCCTGTGCAATACAATAACTAAGTGGGGACATGTGGGTGTAATGTGGGATTATCAAGATGTGAAGTCTTTTTAGTCCAGGATTTAAGAACTCAAGGTAAGGCAGCTAATTAATGCACACTGAAAGGTTATGCTACTTACATGTTTATGCCAGAATATTTTAAATTCAGTGATATATGTGTGTGCATGGACATAATGTCTCAAAATGTCTTGGTACATTTGTTTTGTCCTCAAGAAGGAGAAATAAAAATGTGTGTGTGTCTTAACTCACCTCCCTGCAGAGTGTACTCGGTGACAGGGCTGCTGTAGACGCCCAGGCCGGCTCCGGTGAAGGCAGCCACCTGGATCTGGTATTGTGTCCAGATGATCAGATCTTTCAGCAGACAGTAGTTGGTCTCTGGGCTGCTAATGTTCTTCTCCTGGTAGTCCCCTGGCAGCCCTGCCAGACGGTACCTACACAAACACAAACAGAAACACACACACAGTTGTGAATATGTTGGTTTACAGCTAAACAATTGAGGAAGGTAAGCAAGAGAGAGGTGATGTAGAAAAACTTGTACTCTCTTCAGTCTTCATTTTGTTGTTCTTACTTGAATATATAGGTTTAATTTCAACACGGATTGCATCCGAAAAGCTCTTGGTACAGCACGTGTGTATGGACAGAGACATACCAAGAAATTCACAGTTAACAGAACAATCATTCAGCCTTATACAGCTTTTTACATGTCATAAATAAGCACTTTTAATCACGCCACCTAAGAGAAATTAAAAGAATTTTGTGTAAACCTTGGCCCAGTCTGTTAATCACAGGAGTCTGAACATTTACAATGTCCTAATCGTACAGTACCTTAACCCTCAGACACCCTAAAACCACCTTACATGCCTGCACACAGACAGTGAAGAACTCTGAGGCCTTTTAAAATACCAAACCATGACCATGGATGAATCCCACATTCTTACAATAATAACTCTTATTTATGTTATGCTGACATTCACATGGTTTCATAATTGATATTTTTTCCATGACAATAGGCATATGTCAAAATACACACACAAATCTATGTATATGACGTCTATGGTAGAAGAGGGCCGTTAATTGTAGGGGGAGATTTAATCCCTCTTCCTTCTCACATTTTAAGTGTCCTTGAGTGAAAAAATAAATCCAGAATTGCTCCAATATGTCTATATGTGTCTTAAAAACCTTCTTTAAACACTTCCCTCTGGCAGAAGGCTGCAGTCCATCAAGACTGAGACCTAAGGCCAAAAGAATAGCTTCATCCTGACTGTAGCTGCTGTCTTTGTCAACAAGGCCAGGCACCTCCACTAACTCTTGTCCCACCCCAGGGACACTACATATCACATTAACGTTAGGTCCTCACAACTGACTTGATGTGTTACATTAACACACATCTATTATCTCTGGACATTGCAAATATTTCTCGATATTCCTTGATCAATATTTTGCACATTACATCCTCTTCGTTTTGACCTTGTTTTTTTAACATTATTTTCTCTTTGTTTATTGTTACGTATCAAAATACCATGGTAAATTACTTGTTTGCAAAAACGTACTAGGCAATTACAGCTGCAATGATTAATCAATCGATTAGTTGTCAGCTATTAAATTAATCACCAACTCATTTGATAATCAATCATTCAGTTGGAGTAATTTTTTTAAAGGAAAAACCTTAAAATTCTGTGATTCCAGCTTCTTACATGTGAATATTTTCTTGTTTCTTTACTCCGCTATGACAGTAAACTGAATATCTTTGTGTTGAATATAAAACAAGACACTTGAGGACGTCCTCTTAAGCTTCGGGAAACACTGATCAACATTTTCACCTTTTAATAGGCCATTTATCTAATCATTTAATCAAGAATATAGTTGACAGATTAATCAACAGTGAAAATAATTGTTAGTTGCAGCCCTAATGGCAGTAAACCTGATTCTAAACAGACGAAATCATGTAATGAATTAACATTAAAAACCAGATGGGCGCACAGAAATAAACCCCAAGCTGGAAATACTTAAGACATCATTGTGTTCAGAATGTGAATGCCTGAATACACATTTTAAAATAAACAAAAATATCACTTTAACACAGCATCACTTGTTTTGGCCTTCCAAGAGATGGAGAAACTATTCTGAAAGATTTTTATTGTTGAAAAGTCGCTTGAATCACGTCAGAATCCCTAAAGAATAAAAACCTTTAATGCCTGGCAGACATCTCTGAATAGTGCACCTTCAAGGCCTGCGCTTTACTACATGTGATATAAATGTCCACTTAAAAGGATATATGACCCGACGAGACAGGAGGTGTAATACCGCTTAGGTATTGTACATATCTGATGGAGCTGAATGGAGTAATAATCCACATGTCAGCGTTTTAATATGGAGCCTATTCAGTGCAACAGGATATTTCAACATTTCACCGGCTGAGTCAGCGCTCTATCACACATGCACACTGTATACACACAACGCAGGAACACACTCATGCACACAAACACAGATACACAAAGCGAGGGGGCGCCGGAGGCTGACAGGGGATCTCTGTAGTGGAGAGGAGATAACCTCTTTAACCCCTTTCTCCTCTCTCTCCACCTGACACACTGACACTCACACTGGGGGGTGGGGGGGAGGAGAAGGAGGAGAAGGAGGAGGGGGGGGGGGGGGGTGATGGAGAAGAAATGGTGTGAGAACGTGGGAGAAAGAGAGTGAGGATGTGCCAGCTGATACAACCAGGAGAAAGGAGAATCCAAAGGGGAGGAGGGCAGGAGGAGGTAGAAGCTCTGTCCTATAAAACACTGTATGTATGAGTGTGCAGTTCTATTTTCAGCTGATTTCTGAAGTGGAGGCAGATAGCGCACTGAACGAGGATAAAGACCCAATAACTTCTACTGCAATTATATGCAAATTCATGTAAGGCAGCTGATGACAGTTTGATTATACCCAGTGTGTCACACTTTAGGTAGACATCAAAGTGAAGGACGGCAGACCAAGGGCAGCCAGAGCATCTGTAAAGAGCACTTGTGTGTGTGTGCGTGTGAATGTATGTGTGCTTATGTTTTTGATACAGAGGGAGACACACAAAAATGTAGACATACATCTTTATATTTTGTTAAATGTTCAGTGTGTAGGGCATTTAGGGGCATTTATTGGCAGATATGGTATTTAATATTCATAACTATGTTTTCATTGATTTATAGTCACCTGAAAACAACAATTATATCCATTTATATCCTCCATGGAGTCCGCCAAGTTGTTCTACAGTAGCCCAGAATGAACAAACCTAACACTGGCTCTTGTTGGGGCCATTTGCATTTTCGTGTTGGCCACTGTAGTTTTCCTCCATGCTTGGCACACAGGAGAAGTTTCAGTTCTGCAACCTCACTGCCAGTGACACCCAACTAATGGCTTGTGGGCCGAATCTGGCACACAATAGGGTGCTGGGTGGCCCGCTAACAATTTTCTAATTCACAATGAAAGTAATTTGAGTCACATTTTTTTGTACTTTGTATGTAAAGAAGGCGCCAAAGTGCATTAAAAAACATCAAAATAAAGCTTGTTTATGAAGAAAGTGTCAGAGGAAGCTCCCCTGACAGACATCCAGGCTAATCCGTTATATAATTATTAATGTTTCTTTATTAATTGGCCCCGTGGCCTCTTGTTTTTGCAAAACTGGTCCCGAGGCAAAGCAAGTTGAGTGTCCCTGCACTTGATCATTAACGCAAAATATACATTTTCATTGGTTTTCTCTGAACTGAGGCTGCAACTTATAATCCTCTGAGTTATCAGACAGTCATTTTTACAGCAGTTTAGTCTTTAAAATGTCAGATAATAGTGAACAATGCCTGTCACATTATTCTGGATTCCAAGGTGATCATGTGAAATTACTTGTTTGGTCTGTCTAACAGTTAAAGTCCAAATTACACAAGACTTTTAAACATTCTTGGTGGGAAAAAACGAACAAATGAAACAAATCATCACATTTGAGAAGCCAGCACTTGTGAGTTTTTGGCATTTTTCCTTGAAGAATTACTTAAAGAAGTATTTCACTGCTTCATAAAACTAGGTTGTCTATGCAGCAGAGAGACAGAAATACTTTTGAAATTGTTGCCTTATGACCTGACAAAATGGAGAAAAATGGCTGTGGCATTTGTTTTTGCTCAAGAAGTAGAAAACTGACAACTACCAGAATGCATTTTGCCACACTGGACCAATAAACACTTCTACTGGTAGGTGTCGTAATGCGAGTTTGGCTGTAACAAACTGTCTGGAATGACAGTAAGCTTAAATAAATTTCTGAAAACATTTGAGGTGAGAAATAGGCAATGCAGTAACAGAATTTTGGTTCATATTTGATGGGCACTGCTTGGTTTTATCGTTTTATCTCAGTATGTTTTGCCTTTGTTTTCACAATACAGGAAACAGTATGGCGTCCACCTCTTTTTCACATGAGAGAGGGAGGGCAGGTCTTGCTCTCAATCTGCTTACATACTCTTTGTTTCTGTATATGAAAATGCAAAAGTACAATCTGTAGTTTAAGCAACAACCCTGGAGCCAGTGAAAATCTGATTGGGGGCTGAGAGATGAGCAGGGAGATCTGGGCGCTAGTAAAATAAAGGGAAGTTTACCACAGTTCATTTACACATACTACCCACACTGTTATAATACAAAGCTGTTTGAAAATCGGCAAAGCATCCCTTTTACTGAGGAGCCCATTTTTAAAACTGTTCCCAGTTAACTTTCTGGAGTTCAACTTATCAATCACTTTACTAAATGTTTCTGTAAAGGAGTTCATTTCAACTGTAATACTTGTAGTCTGTGTGGGATTTTGTAAAATTCCACACAATGCAGAGCTCCCACAGTCCTGAAAGAGTCTGATTGAAGACTTTTCTTCACTTTTCTTGCCAATGGCAGTGCCAAATATGTAGGTGTGTATGTTTCTGTGTTAATACCTGAGCACATATCCTCGAAGGACTCCGTTGAGCTGGGGTTCTGGCGGAGGCTGCCACTGGACCATGATGGACTGATTTGTCCGCCCACTAGCAACAATATTCTTTGGAGGCGCGCTGGGTGCCTCCTCCCTCAGCATCAATCTAACACACAAAGAAAGAAAGAGAGAAGGCAAGAGAGACAAATGACTTAGATTAGGTTTATTAGGCGTCCTGTAATGAGAATATCAGTATTGCTGAAGAAGTGTAGGCACATTTTCATCTGGGGTCCCCACATATCACTTATATGGACAGTCTGCACAGGAGCAGTGTGTTAGGTTAGCAGGCTAAAAAGGAATTTCATAGCAACTCTCTTTCCCAGGCATCTTCATCTTTTCTATTCTGGGGGTCAGACTGTCGGCAAACACATGATCATGTTTGTCACTGGAGATACACGAGACGTAGTTGCAACTTATTACAGAGAATCATCTCACAGCTTAAGCAGCTCTGATGAATTCTAGTTGAATTTTGGGCTCATCTCTCTCATCCCTCGTTCTCCATGTGCATCTTGCAATTTCATTTAATACATTTGCTTTTCATCTCTGGCTATAGTGTTCATTTATTTCTAACAAACCACCGCCGCTGCTGATGGAAACGTTTAACGCATCACTTCCAGTGCGCCAGAGGATTTCTCCTGGGAATGATCGAGCTGACACTGGGTGTTTAAAACAACAAATGTAAAAAGCGTTCATGAACTCGGTATACGTTGAGACACAGCTGTGTTTTATTCACTGGCAGCTTAGAACAACAAACAGGCATTTACTGTCTGTATATTGCAGATTACTGCTAATATTCTGTCCTTTTAACTTGAGGCTTTCGTTCCAATGTCCCATTTATACACCAGCAATCTGTCTAAGGGCAGTTCCTATTTCAGCCTATCACAATATCCTCAGCAGACCAGCTATACAGTATGACAGCAATGGATAGTTAATCACTATTAGTTGAGAATGAGCAAAGAGCTCGTCTTTTTATTTCCACTGAGACAGTGTGATCCCTCGCTCCCTCTGCCCTCTTCAACTCTCTTCTGTCTCTTAAAACCCTTTTCCCATCTTTCCTTCGACACTTTGATCCCCGTCTCCATTTTTCCTGCCTCACAACTGCAAACTTTCACCTTTCATCCATCATGTCCTTTGGCCTCAATTATTTCATCCTTCTATCTTTTACTCATCTCCTTCTCCCTCCTCTTCCACGCTGTATCCCCCCCTCCCCTCCCCTTCATGCCCCACCCGTGATTAAAGCTCCCGGCCCTCTCATGGTTGGTAAAGCACACGGGCTGAGCTGGTCAGCCTCTGGCTTTACTGTAAGCAGCTCAGCTAACGTAATCAGAGCCATATGTGCTCACACACACACTCACACACACATATAAACACACCAAACAAATTTCTCTCAGCTTAAGACAGACTGCTACATCCGATGGTCTTTTCCCTTCCATGGATTATGTCTGGAGATTTACATCCCTCCAACACCCCCCCTCACTTCCCCTCTGTGCCCCGTGTCTCCCTGAATGATTCTCTGTGAGCTATTGAGCCATTAGCTGTGGTATGGCTCTCTGTATTTGTGTGTCTGAATCTGTATGTGCCTATAAATGTGTGTGCACGTCTATATGTGTGTGTTTGTGTGAAAGTTAGGGTGTGAAAGCTGTTAGCTGGAGACTTACGCAGGCGGATATATGGCACAGGCCAGTGGTTTTACAGCTGTGCTTTACTTCCATTAGGTTAGGCACTGTCAGACAGCACCAGGTGCTGCAGGCATACACATGTACACACACATACACACACACGTAGGCTAATGGGCCTTGTGTGAATGAGATGGGCATTAGTGTAGCCGCCTGGAAATGGGGTATATATAATCCTCAACTATGCCACTGCTTTTGACTGAAATTGATGATGCACATTAACGCACATACACAAACTCACGCCACACAAACACCCACACACCCATACAGTACTGAGCAGATGCGGCCATTCACTGTTTGACTGCAAGTAAAACACACACAATACACACTGACACACTTATACTCGATAGCAGAAACTCCTTGTGAATTGCCTTAATTCCCTCCCAACCATTTGCATGTAAATATTTCATACAGAGGGTTCAGCATGAGGACATCAACTTCACACCAGAGATTGAACAGACAAGCCCCAGCCCACCTACTCATACACCACTTCACATCCACCCCAAAACACTTACAAACATTCATACCAACATCCATACATGCACTGCAACCAAACAAACTTTGTCTGAATGCTGTGTGACACACTTTCTCTGTCCCTTGCTGTTAAGGAAAAGAGGACATTTTTCTGCAGGAGATTTACATGTTGTCTAGTGTGTGAGTGAAAGTGTGTGTGTGTGTGTGTGTGTGTGTAAGGGGGGGCATTTATTTTGTGAGCCCCAATGCTGTGGGAATTAGTAAAAGTTTCTATCTGTGTCATTCTCCACAGTTTAATGCCCACCGGCTTTCTCACTAAATCCACATACACACCGACTCTTAAATTTAATGGTGTTACCGGGATGTTAAATCTGCCTCTATTCAAACAGGATAGTAAAATTTAGATCCAGTAGGAGTCGGAAATGGAGAGAAATGAGCAGAGGGCAACAGGAATAAAGAGAGAGAGAGGAACCAGATGCGACATGATTGGGAAAAAGCAGCCAAATAGATGAGCTTATTTTCTTCTTGTTTGACACTTTAAGTCTTGTCTGCTTTAAATGTTGTGCTGTTTTGCCCGAGGCTGAAAGCTCCACAAATGGAGGAGGCTGACACACTAAAGAGACTCTGTCGGGGAAACTGAGAAACTTTGTGCATATTCTCACAATGGATGAACACCAGCTGAGGCACACTCTATATATGCGTTTTATGTTTGTCATTTCAATAAAATATACATTTGTAGTCACATTACCTGATCGGTCAATGTCACTTCTCACTGCATTCCTCAAACAAGGCTTCAAAACAAATCAAATGTGACACTAGATGCTCTGTCATTACAGCTGCAGTTGGGTGTGCAGAGAATAACAAAAATGCAGGAATACGATTACATTTCATTCTCATGTAAAAAATATAAAATAAGAAGACAAAACGCTGAATCAAACAGTTGTCCCTGACACTAGCGGCTAGCTGTAATGTGTTGTCAAGGTAGCTCAAGGTACCATATTTACTGTACTTCCTCTTCTGATGTTTCTTTATGTATTGCCACACTTTTAACACAAACAATGCAGATGATACTTGCAATCACAGCTGTGAATGTGTGTGCGTGGGGTGCATTGAGGCCCCGCATCAAAGCAAGAAGTCCATCGGTGTATTGGTTCAGCTAATTCAAGGCTGATTAGAGCTTTCACAAACAATGAGTAATCGATGGATGTAAGTGCCAGTCACAGCTGATTACCCTCTGTGGTGCGGAAAATAAACAACAATATTCCGGCAGAATCTGGATCTCAGTGTTTTTCAGGTGGTCTTCTCTAGTATAACCTTACCGGAGACATGTTGCCTGGAAAGTGTCAGAGCAGGAAGCCTGTCACCACAAATTGTACTAACAAACATTTTGTGTTTTGGTGTTTGTAACGGCATCGTTGGCAACGTCAGTCGGTCGAGACTGAAATATCTGTAAAACTTTTCAGATGGATTTCCTTGAAATTTTGTTCAGAAAAGTATGACCCCAGAGGAGTAATCCTGCTGACTTTACCTATCGCGACACCATGAGGTTGACATTTGTAGTTTTGAATGTGAAATGTCTCAACAACTATACTATTAGATTTACGACCATGAAACTTGGTTACAAACATTCACTTCTACCTCAGGTTAAATTTGATTTGATTAATATTTTCTTTAGTTCTATCATCAGTCCAAAAATTAAAAATTTGTCCAATACTTTAGTTAAACATGACTAAACTGATGACCTGCAGAACTAATGAAATCCCCATCAGCCTCAGCTGTACTTTGTGTTTAGTATTCATTAGCAAATGTCGGCATGCTTACACGATAAACTATGCTGATGAACATGAAACAGATTATATCTGTTTAACGTCAGCATGTTAGCATTTTCATTGTGAGCATGCTGACACTAGCATTTACTAAAATTTTACGTTTTGGATCTCCGTGCGTGTAAGTAAAGTGTAAGATTTTCATCATGGATTTGGATAGGAAACAAAGAATGACCCTGTTATCTTCTAGGTTAATTTAATACATCTCAATAGAATAATAAAAAACATCACCATAATAAAATGTATTAGCTTTTATAAAATATAATATATTATATTCAACTTTTATAAAAAGTCTTTGCATTGACACAAGTGGGGTTCAAGGTAGAGGTCTGAAGCTATATTGTTCTCCTCTGTAAGAAGAACTATATCTTCCATTTCATTCAGTCTAGTAAACTCTTCATTGTTTATGGTTTAATTTCAAGGACTCTTCAAAGACTTTCGAGGTCCTTCAAATTCAAGGGCCCAAGTCTGATTCACGGATCAAGGTTCGCTACTGTTACAACAATGAGAATTTCTATAATGAGAACTATCAGGCTTTACAGAAGCTCAAAGGCATTTGAAAGGAGAGACAGGCACTTCTCATTGTGCTGTGTTACAGTGCCGGCAGACAATATCAAAAGAACTTCAATTTTATCAATGCCAAAATATATGTTTTCAAGCACTTTCAATAACTCATGTCTATTTGTATCTATTTTTAAAAAAAAAATGTTCAAGGCCTTAATTTTCCTCCCCTTAATTCACAAACTTTCAAGGATTTCTAGGAACCGTGGAAATAATTTGCTGAATCTCCACCTGTGTTGTTCCTCACATTCACCTCAGTCTAAGTCCTCCTTGTTTCTGATTGGTTAGCTCAGTAACATGTGAGTTAGAAGCAACAGAGCTGCTGTAAAGAGCTGCTTTTGGACCGAGAGACATGCCGCGTCTTTTATTGCCTGGAAAAACGCGAGGTCAGGCGCTGGGTGCTGCTCTATGCCAACTTCCAAGGGTGCAGAGACAGGTTATGCCTGCTGTTGCTATGCTGTTGAGTAGCCCTGAACTACAATGATCAACTTCTCCTCCATATCTACTAAATTCATGTTTATCCCTTCTTACATCTCTGGTATCTGTGGGATCTGCCCAGGTACATGTAGGACTAAGCTGTAGGTTTTTACCTACACTTTAGACGTATCGACTAATGGGTGCTACGCAGCATACAGGGACACAGCAAGAGCTGTGATCATGAGAAATGACTATGCCTTTATGTATTTCCAGATACAGTGTCTGTGTGTTGACAGCAAAGAAAAGAGCACGCTAAAGAAAACTGCCTGTAATCTCGGACATTTTGCTGGACAAACAATGAGCTCTTCCTCATCTGGCAGAGCTTTTATCAGTAAAAGCCTTTTCGCTGCAATTGCCTTTATGTTTCCCCTCCATCGTTATAAATCACTCACTATGCTATAGGCACCGTCAACATAGTTGCGGCCACAGTTAAACACAGATATATAATTCGAGATTGATGCTGGAAAGCACAGGACAAATCCCCTGTAAATCTTTAAATCTCACAAAGCTCCTACAGCATTAATTTTTTACACTGAGTGTCTATTAGTGTGTGTGTGTGTGTGTGTGTGTGTGTGTGTTAAAAAAAGAAAATGTGAGAGTGTTTTATCACACCTCCAGTGTTAAAGTCTGATGTGCTCTGATTCTGACTGAACAGCTGGAATTAAAAACAAGAGCAAAGGCAAAGAAAATTGAGACGGATGCTTTAAACGTCTGGTGACGCCCGGACTTCACGGCATTAATGCATAATCTGCCTTTCTTCTTTTAATGCTTCCTTTTTAAAGATGGTGATGGTGTGAGTGTAGGTCATGCATGAACAAATGTGTGTGTGTGTGTGTGTGTGTGTGTGTGCGTGCATGTGTGAGACACTCCAGATGGTATAATTGGATTCTCCGAGAGAGTTTCTGCATTTAGAAGTAATGTTTTTCAGCTTTGATCACATTCATTCATTTACTTTTCATAGATGTCCATCTAAAGGATGCTTTTTCCTTACGCCCCAGTGCACTCTCTTGTGTCAGAGGAAGTGAGGCAGGGTGATGATAGGGAGCAAAGAGAAAAAAAGTATGAATTCACATTGTTATAATAAAGATCCTAATCAGGACAAGAACAAAATGGGAGAGTGCAGAGAGAGAAGCAGCTGTAAGTTCAAACTTTAATAAGGGCTTTTTTTGGTCATCAATATTACAAGCTTCTCCTTCACTCTCCGTCCTGTTCCCTCACTTTGCTCACATTACTGCATTTTGTCATCCTTCTCATTTGGAGCTCTGAGCTTCTGCAGGACATTTTCCTCCGCCTCACTCTCCCTGCATGTCAAGTGCAGCGCGCGCCTGGCATCTGCGACATGCTTATGTGCGTGTCTTATCCAGGCAAACGTCCAGCAGATGAAAAGCAAAGTGTGCATGGTTACATATGAGACAAACGATGAAGAAGAGACGTATCCATCTGCTCTGATACACTGAAAAGTGATGACTTGCCTGTCTGCCAGTCTTTCATTTAGCCAGGATCAATGCAACCTATTCTCCAGTGCCTTCAACAACCAACTTTGGATTGTGGACTGGGCTGGACACGAACATTGGTATATGAATTAGAAGAAGAAAGAAACAGGGAGGAGAAGAGTAATGACGGACAATAAGCTGAAGAGGATAAGTGAGAAAGATTTTGACAAAAAGGAAAAGAGAGAAAGATACAGGAGAACAAAAAACAGCTGAAGAAGGGGAAAATGAAAGGAAGCTGTAATCTGAGGTGTGTGAATGTGTGATGGTGGTGTTCATAGCTGCTGTTGTTATTGAGAGTCTGTTTGGCAGAACCACAACTGGCTTGTGGCTGTGGTCACTCTCTTCAGCCAAAAAAAAACAACCTTGTTTGTGTGTGTGTGTGTGTGTGTGTGTGTGTGTTTGAGTGTGTGTGTGTGTGTCTACTTTATGATGCACGGCCACATCTGTTGTATTGTGTGTGAGTGTCAGAAATTTGGTGTATGTGCGTATGCAGGGGAAAAATTGTTAAGAGGCCTGCCACACCTCTTCCAACCCTCTCTCACTCTATCCAGTTCCATCAGTGCTAAGGCATCGTAATTACCCCCATTAGAGTTTTCTCTTGGGATAAACACACACATACAAACATAAAACATCTGCACAGCAATCTATTTACTTTTCAGGCCAAATCACACTCTCCCTTCTCCACACACACACCCTTGCAGAAGAGTTAATTTCATCATTTTTGCTGTTTAGCTCAACGGAAGGAGACTGGCAGGGAAATACACACACACGTCACGTAGACATCTACAACATGGATGTGATGAATATGAATCCATTTCCTTTGTGATGCAAAGGAAATGGGATTCTAAACAAAAAAGGGATGCTTTGTTAGTCCTCGCCTTGTTAGGATCCATCCTTGTTTCATCCACACTCTGAGTCCCATGTCCCATCCATGCTCCACACACACACACACACACACACACACACACACACACACACACACACACACACACTTAGATACACAAATTAGAATGTGTGGGTGTGTAAACACTATGCCTTTTGACTGTAGAAAGGTTCCAGTTTATTCATTCCCAGTTTGCGTAAGGCAGTGTGACCAAGTCTATTACACAGAGGTGGAACAGGGTGAGGAAAAGGAAAAAAAACTCTATTTCTCACACATCACAGCATGTTCTACATAAAAAAATGGTTTCATGCTTTTTTGGAAAACATCAGTGAAATAGTAATGTGGCTTCACAAGAAATATTGTGAAATATGTGTTAAATAAAGCTGGTAGTGGTGAGTGTGTGTCCAAGATGTCTGCAAGAGGACTGAATGTGTCTTTGAATGAGCACATCCTGCTCTTACCTCTGCGTCTCCGCGCTGTACTGGCCCCTGCCCACTTGATTGACGGCACAAAGCCTGAACTGATAGGTCCTGGCAGGTGTGAGCCCGCCCACTGATACCTCGGTCACCACGGGATCGACCTCTGATAGGTAGACCTTCCACGGTGAGTCTAGACAGAGGACACAAAGATTAGAGACTGATAGTATCTGGCTGAGGCAGGACAAACAGAGACACGGGGACACTCAGGACCTATAAATCAAAAAGGGAAAGAAGGGAGGAGTAGATAAAAGAAGCAGAGGAGGGAAGGTAGAGAGGAAGGGGGTGAGCTGGAGAGAAATATAAAGGAAGAAAGTGCCACAAGATTCAATAAGAACGAAAGTTTGGATGGAAGAGGGGGATTAATAAAGAAGCACAGATGCTTCTGTATATTGTTGCCAGCTTGTTGCCAGCTTATCTCCCGGTCTTTCTCCTGAAGTTACCACAGACAGATGCACTATTATCGTCCCAACAGCCACGTGCGTATCTGTGTAAGTGAGAAGGATAGTGTGTGTGCCTTTTAAAAGCCAGCCCAGTGAGTGTATTAAATGCCATTGTCTGACATCAAAACACATTGTATTTATAATGGCCCATTCTCTCTAAAATACAATCCAAAACATCTAATATAGAACATATTCACACAGCTGGTAATGGGCGTGCACGACACTCTCGTCCATTCCTCACTGTCTGGATTCAGTCTGTAGCGAAATCGACCAGACTATCATTATTCTGGAGTATTTTTGTAGACGCTACAGAGCAGCTGTTGAAATGGTGACAGCAGGAAGTCATATTCCTGCTGTCACCAGAAAAGTTATCAGAATGAAGATTCCTTAAAATGTCAAACTACATTAACATTTGACATTTGTCCGTCAGTCCAGCTCCTACAGTCGTGGGCCAAGTGCTCGGCCCTGCGTGTAACGTCTGCCCAGCCATCCGATTAGCTTACAGCGGGAACAACAGTGACTCTACAGCCATCTCCCTCCAATCTGTTTCTCCTGTCATTCTATTACTCAATCCCTCTCTCCTCCCTCTCTTCCTCTATTTCTCATTTGACAGGAAGCCAGCCTGCTGTTAAAACATCTGTGGTAGAGAGAGGGTGAGAGACAGGGAGAGAAAGAGGGAGTGAGAGAGGAGGTAAGGGTGGGAGGAAAAGTTTATTTATAGGGAACCTGGATGTACATTTACGCAGCAACACCATTCTCCATATGTCTGCTTCTTGTAAATGAGTGTGTGTCAGTGCCTGGTAGACAGCAACAGAACAGCTGTTTGTCGCTCAGGGACTATAAAGTATGCCTGGACACACACACACACACACACACACACACACACACACACACACGTACTGTTCTCAGAGAGCTCCAGCAGGTAGTATAGAAGGGGGGAGTTCCCGTCAAAGGGGCGTAGCCAGGACAGGAGGACTGAGCGGGAATCAGAGTCATTGAGCCGGGCCGTCAGGGAGCGAGGAGAGTGTGGCAGCTCACTGGACACAAAAAAGACAAGAAAGAACATCAGATCTAAGTTTGATAGCTTTGTGTGTACCATTTGATCAGAATCAAGTCTTTAGAGGAACAATTTGACATTTTGGAAAAGAACCCTTCTTCGGTTTCTTGTCGAGAGTTAGATGAGAAGATTGATACCACTGTCTTATCAGTACAGGAAATATGAGGCAACATTCATCAGCCGTTCAGCTTAATATAAACACTGAAAACAGCTAGCCTGACTCTCTGTGAAGCTAACAAAATTCACCTCATTCACCTCAAACTCATTCATTGGCAAGCTATGTTTTTTTGTTTTTGCCTGATTATTTCTCAGCCACAAGCAGTCTTCAGGCAGTTACTGATCAAGGCCAAGTAATAGCACATAACCACTGTAAAAACCACAGCCTGACTTTCTAACATATTTAGTTTTTTCGGATTAAATGATGAAATAGAAGGTGTTAATTTATGAGCTTTGACAGGACTGGTAGGCAGATTTTTTTACCTTCAGATCATAGAACGATAATCGAAATGGAACGTAGCCACCATGATGTCACCCTCTGGTTTGCGGACTACTGTTTCAAATGCTCAAGTTTGGCATTCTGGCCGTCGGCATCTTGTTTTTATAAGAGAACCAGAAATTACCATATTTGGAGGAGTGGGTGGAGCATTGCTATGAATCTATCCTGATTAACAGGTTGTTGTGGTGGTGACTTATCAAACACAAGGTAGCCACACCCTAAAGTCCGGTTGGATGTCGTTTTGGTTTTTCCAGAAACCAGTGAAATTCTACTTTTAAAATGGTACCAGTGCCTAAACTGAAAGCCCAAACGACGGTCAATGACTGGATTGACCGTGGACTGATTGAGATTGTCACTACAATGAGAACAGCTGGTCTACCTTAACAGTCCACCTTAAGTGAGCCTGGTCAGATTCCAATGGGAGGCTAAATTAGCTCGCTAACTTCAGGGCTAACTCCCTACACTTTAATCAGCAGGTGGTAAGTGAGACATGGGAACTTGGCTTGGGTCTTATGGAGTTGTAGCATTTATTCACTGACAAATAGCCCAAACTATTCAAACGCTGCACTGCTACGTTATCTTCATACTCTCTGCTCCGGTCACTGCAGCCTCACTGTCATGCATCACTCCCACACAGACGCTTGGTTGCTTTCAAACTCTCTCTTGTTCACTGTCTCGTGTTACACGTGCAACATGGCACCCAAATAAGATACCGAAATCTGTCATATGATTTGGTCCAGCAGTTCCCAGTCATGTAAGTTTCGGTACCCAACTTTACCTAAAGCCCACCCTGTTTAATTGTCTTTTTAACTCTGAATGGGACCATCATTTACAAAATGAACATCATGCTGTATTGACAAAGACTTGAAACTAGTAATTGAAACCATAAACTCGTTAGGTAAATGTTTACTGAGGTAATAAGTCAAGTGAGAAGTAGGGTCATATTCTCAGAGACTTCAAAGAAATTTAGAATTCTTTTTGCAACCAGTGCAGTCGCCCCCTGGTGGCCATAAGAAAACAAAATGCAGGTTTAAGGCACGCCTCCATTAGCTTCACTTTTCAACCCAGAGGTTATGTCCACTTCTTTTATGCAGTCTATGCTTCAAATATAACCAGGCTAGCTGTTTCCCCACTGTTTCCAATCTGCTGTTGGCTGTAGCTACATATTCAATGTCTAGACATGATACCACTCCCATGTCTGCACATCAATGTCAATCTCCTTATTTAGCTTTTGGCAAGAACGCGAATAAGCATATTTCCCTGGACAAAACAGTGTGTCTGGATATGTAATTACACATCTATGCATTTGTGTTTCATAAAGAAGTCAGTGACAAAGTGCCAAGACTTTTCATTAGACAGATATTTGTTTCCTGTGTTTTGTTTTTCTATCCGATATGTGTGGCAGAATAATGCTGGCTCTAACACCCAGGTTGGTTCCTGGGTCCGGTCCACGATCAGTTCCAGTGGGTGATATCTTTTTAAATATGGCTGTGGTTATTTTTATTATGATATTTTATTCTGTATGTGATCTGCACCACAGCAAATATATCTCACCACATCTATTAAAAAGAAATTCTCTAGATATTTAGCCATCCCCCGTGGACATTTGCACATCCCCGCCATGTTAATAACAAAGACAGCAAAACAGATATATTCATGAAAGCAATAAAGAGTGTCCAGACATTTGATTATACCAATTTTAGTGCATCATAACTCTCTATCAAAAACCGTTGGTTTGAATGTGAAGGGGAAATGGAAAGCAGATCTCAGTGTCGCTCTATGTGAAGGCTACAGGTGCTAGCAGAGATAACAGGAGTGAAGTTATTAACACATCACATAAAAGAACAAAACAAATATATTTACACTGAAAGCACGATGAAAGACACGCTCCCTTGTGCCTAAACTAGCTGCATTTTTTATTCAGAGACTCATGAATTATTTCTAAACAATCATGGATGTGTATCTGCTCTGACAGGCTGCAGGCTCTTAATTTCATCAGATGATGCAGAGTTAAAAACATTCCAGCTTTTGTTTTTTCTTTGTATGTGTGGTTTTTACGTTTTAATATTCAAGTGGGTGTGAAGTCAGAAGCGAGGGGAACACAGAGCATAAGAGAGTGAGAGGAAGAGAGATATATGAAGACGTAATGTAAGAGGGGGAGGGAGAGTCGCACTCCACCAAGACGAAGAAGAAGCAAGGACGGCGGTGTATGAGGCGGAGGGGGAGCACAGGGAAATGAGAATGATGTTTTCTTTTCTGAGCTGACATGATCATATTAATTAATGGATGAGCTTAGAGAATGTTAGAGCAACTACCTTCACACAGCCCACACAAAACACACACACACACATGCACGGACACGCACTCACGGACACAAGGATGGGTCTTGCGGGAGTTGAACCAATAACCTGCTGGTAATTAGTCTGTCTCCTCAGCCGCCAGCGTCTGTTAACCTCCATGACCCCTTGATACTGAGCTAACGAGAATGTCAGTCACACACGTGGATGCACACGTCCACACAGACACACACACACACACACACACACAGACACTCACAGACACACACACACACACACACACAGACGAACTAGAATCCCTTCGTTCCCCATTTGTTTTTGCACACAGCCATAAACTGAGACTCACTTCCTCCCGCTGAGCTTGACATGTGTAACCTCTTATCACTGTATAATTCACAAGGATGTGGACTCATGTTCTATCTCTCTCCAACCCTGCAATTGTATTAATATATCATAAGTGCCTTCTATAAATATATTATACAAGTACCTATTAATATATAAAGGCCACTACCTGATAGCGTTTGCTCACAGTGGCTGTAATGAGGCTGTGTGGGTCGGAGGGTGGGATACACTTGAAGTATGTCTGTGGCATCTTGCCTGCTCATGCCAAACACACCATGTGACGTGTTTGGAATATGTTCACCCAAACCACATAAATGCAGGCATGCACACAAACACACTGTACGTACAAATTTTACACTCAAAGACTGATACAGCTGCGGTTTCACGGAGCAGGGAGTGTACTGCATGTAT
The DNA here is from genome assembly GCF_006386435.1 of Epinephelus moara. Classification (NCBI taxonomy): domain Eukaryota; kingdom Metazoa; phylum Chordata; class Actinopteri; order Perciformes; family Serranidae; genus Epinephelus; species Epinephelus moara. The sequence goes on along the minus strand of NC_065510.1, from coordinate 25,874,370 downwards.
GGGCTATCTGATAGCAGATATCACCTTACACTTCTATCACTACTGTCTTAAATTGACTGACACAGACATTCTCACACCTTACAGTTTTAACGATATACACATGTATCTGGTTTCGAGGGTGTCCAATCCCTGATTGAACATGTCGCTATTGGGAAAAAGCAATTATTTTATTCCACAACTGCTGAAATAAGTTGACACTAATGCTTTCTTAATGTTTGGCAATGTACTAAATTACCTATGTGCTGCTTCTCCTGTATTATGTCCTGCATACTCGATAGTTTTTTCTATCATGCTCAATCCAGAAGCATCCTCCCTGACAACGTTATCTGCAATTTGAATCAGCCAAACAGCTAGCTATGGATTTGCTGGTTGTTTTCCCACTTGATTACAGCACAAAAAAGTCAAAGCCGTTATTGTGCCTAATCACGAAGAAGAAAACAATTCACACTTTGTTGTATCAATGCCTGGTCTCTAGTTTACAGTATGTAAATACCATATAAACGCTGTAAAAATATAATCTACGGCAATTTTCTTAAGATAATGTTCAGGGGTTATTTCCATCCGGATCAAACTGAACCATGGTCCAGTCTGTTTCTAGTGTGAAAGTATTAAATGGCTCTGACTATGGGACCAATTGCAGGAAGTTCTGGCAGGCTATCATCATGTTATACGAGTGTTGTAGCTGCTTTAAAGAGTAACTCAGCGTAATGTGTGTGTGTGTGTGTTTGAGTGTGAGTGAGAGAAAAGTGACTGGAGGTGCGCTCAGAGCAGACAGGTGTCGGCAAACAACGCAACACAACAAAATGAGCTGGGGAAGCACATGGTGAGAGGAGGATGAGACTAAATGTTTTATTGACATTTGGTCCAACGACTTTATAAAGAGTCAGTTGGAAGAAACTAAAACAATTACAAGACTTTTTAATCATTTTCCAAGAGGATAACAGAGAGAGGGGAAATGAAAGGAAGGGAGAGCCAGTCGACAAACCAATTACTGTCAAGTGTTTAGAGATGTAGCTCACATAGGTCATGACGACAGAGCATACAGCAGGTATGTCATGTATCACATCTTTGGTACCCTTGCATTGTTGCAATGTAAACCAAAACTAGCAAGATCAAATGTATACAATATAACAGAAACGCAAACTTTGGTGTGGAATTTAAGGTGAGAGCTAGATAAGAGGATTGATAAAACTCCTACGCGTTGAGATAAAGCCAGCAGCTAGTTAGCCTAGCTTAGCACAAAGACTGGAAACAGGGAAACAGCTAGCCTGGGTCCGTCTGAAGGTAACAACATCAGTAATTAGTGTGCTTTGTGTGATTCTTTGAACTCACATGACTTCAAGTCGTGCGGAGCGAGAATCGTTGCCAGCCTTTGATGTCACGGTGCAGGTGTAATCGCCAATGTCACCAGACCATGTCTGGCCAATAGTGAGGGAGCCCTGGCGTATGGAGACACGGCCTCCACTGGAGGGACGAACCAGCACACCACCTCGATCCCACTTGAAGCTGCAATAGAGGAAGGACATATGTACTCTATACTGTATGTATTCACAGACACACAGGGGAGCAGAGAAAAGAAGCAGGCACTACAAGAGGACGTATGTAGGTACGTAAACATATAAAAGACAAGAAGGTACCTGATATTGACTCTGGGGTCATGTGTGGCATTACAGTCCAGAATAGCCGTGGTTCCTTTGATAACACGCTGGTCTGTCGGAGGCACAGAAATGACTGTACGACCTGCAAAAAAAACAAAAAAACAAAAAAACGTTAAAAGATCCAGAGGAGAAGGCATTCAACAGGCATTTACAGGCATAAATGAAATTTGTTTAATATTCTCTGACATTACTCAGTCTTATTTAAATGTGTTAATTTACTCTAGAATAATGAGAAATTCATTAGTTGACAGTTCAGCCTTGAACTACTGAAGCAAAATAGCACATAAGCAGGCCTCCTTTCTCTCACCCACAAAAACACACACACACACACACACACACACACACACACACACATAGTTATAATGTGAAAAAATTGCTTAGTCTTATCATGTTAAAGTTGCTTTTTTTTCCGACTCAGGTGTTTCATGTTTTTATAATCTAAAGAAAAAAAACTGTGGTTAATCTAATTCAACAGTTTATATATATAATCAACCATAAGTAAATTTTCCAGCTAATCAATCATCCTCTAACTCAGCCAATCAGATGACTACTTCATTGCACCAGCCCACTGCATCGATAACCAATCACACTGCTGCTCACCAGCCTGAGCTAATGCGATTTGACAGCTTCGGATAAATTAGTGTTCCATGTCTGTTTTAGTCTGTTTAGCAAATGTATATTGAACAGTTTAACGTATTTTTGTTTGTGTGTGAGGTAGTGTGTGTGTGTGTGTGTGTGTTTCTTACTCCACACGGTGAGCGTAGAGGTGGTGTTGATGGTTCCCTCTGAGTTGGAGGCGATGCACGTGTATTCTCCTGAATCCTGGAAACTGACTGGCTGAATCTGCAAACCACCTGACTGCAACAGTGTGAACCTGGGAACCTGGACAGAGCCGCTAGCTAAGACCTGTGATCCTACGGAGAGAGAGACAGAGAGAGAAAATAATAAAAATAGCCTTGAGGTGAATGAAAGTAATTAAGTCATTAACCACGTTTTTAATTACAAACACATCATGTCAGTGTGTATGTGTCGCTGTGTGTGTGTGTGTGTGCTCAGTGTGTAATGCAGAGTGTGTGGTTACCTTTCCTCCAGGTGATGGCAGGTTTGGGAGCTCCGCTTGTCTGGCACATAAACAAGGCCGTGTTCCCATCAGTTACTGTTTGGTCAGACGGAGGTAATGTAAACGTGGGGGCCACACCTGAAACACAGGGAGAGAGCATGAGAGGATCAAAGACAGACAGATTAATACTGGGTTGAGACTGGTGGAAAAAGACTGGAGCGAGAGTGAAGCTTAATGGCGAAGAGAAAACAGGAGAATGGGGAAAAAAAGAATGACAGTGTTGATCTAAACACACATGCCTCCTCTTTGATCAATGGAGGCTTTATTCATTAGCTTGTACTACGTGTGTGTGCATAAATGTGGAAGGTGGTGGTGTGGAAGCTCCATGGGGACTTTTAATTATAACGCTCACTAAACAGAGCGTAACTCTACGGAGACAAATATAACCGTACGTGCAGACGTCGACAGCAGACACGCACTGCAAAGTCAAGGCAGAGAGTTCGACTGACTTTGACTGTGACGTTAATTTCAAAAACAAAATAGTGTTTCATGTGGGGCTGTGGTTGGCTTGTCATATTGCCCAAAAGAAAAAAAAACAAAACTTATGACATAGTCCTATTTTCCAGCCCAAACACAACTCAAACTCACTTTGCAAGGCAAAGCAGCACATAGGGCTGACCCCAATGCTTCAAAGCTTCAATTACTGCCATGGTAATCAACATCCAAATTAGTGCTTGGAAGCTTAATCATTATAAGCTCTTCTCAGACAAGGACTTTTAAACTTAGTGATAGTTTTGTGACTCTGACTTGCTCTCATTTAATATCAGTCACCAGCAGTCCAGCACTACTAAAATAGGGGCAGTCTGACCACATGTGACAGGCTCACAGACATGCTAGCAAGATGTCGAGAGAGTAATAGTTTCAAAATATGTGAAGATGACCTCCAAAGATTTGAGTGCAGATATGCCAAAGGAGACAGGACTGTTACAAATCTACAACATGCTTGGCAAATCATGTGAAAACTGTAAGTTACAGCTCAGACTTTTTGCAAAATATTATCTTTTTCTTGCTAGTTTGGGTTATGTTTCTGCGACATATGTGCTAACAAAAGGACTAACTGTCACGTTATTTTAGATGCACTGAAAGGTAGAAAAGACTTCCGCACAGTAACATCTAAGCAGTGTTTCACTTTCTTGTTGAGCTTTTGATCTAATAGACCTTCATCAAAGCGTACATGCTCTGATGAAGGTCTCAGTTTGGACCAATTGATGTTTCCAGCACCTTGCCAAGACTAAGCTTGGTGGAGCGATGGCTGTCCTGCATCATGCGTGCATCAACAGAAAACGGCTGTTTCAAAAAAGTCCAGCTTATGTTCTCGTCTTTCATACCCCAACTCAACCACCCTTCCCTCCTGCAATCGAAGCTTTGATCAATCACAGATTTCTCACTTAAGCTTTGATTAAAAATGGACAGGCCGAGCAGCACACCAGGCGTTTGAATGGGAAGTGGATTTCTTTCAAATTAAAGTTAATGTATACTAAGGTCAAATGTAGGATAAAGTGAGACAGTAAGAACTATACAGCTCAAATGAATAGTTAATAATTGATTAGTCAGCCAACATTAAAATAATATGCAAATATCTTGCAAGCATTTGTTTTTTACTATTTTTCTATTCCTATTTTTCAATTATAGCATAAATGAGCTGATACAAAGAAAGTCGTACAGAGATGAAAAAGGAGTACAGCAGAGGTAAAAATTCTAATACTCGAGAAAGAAAGTCAAAGGGAAAGACAATAGTTGCCTCAAGAGGGGATGAATCAGCCATAAAACAGCAAAGACTTGTGAAAAGAGGCAATGCAGCAGTAGGTGTGTACATACAAGTGCAAACGTGTGTGTTTTATTGTGTATCAGACCAACTCACTGGATACAAGGAGTTGTGCGTGTGCCTGAGTTTCTCCGCCAGCGTTGCGAGCGAAGCACTGGAATATTCCTCCGTCTCCTGGCTGCACCCTGCGCACCGTCAGCCCGGTTGATGCGGTGACCTTGTAGCGAGGGTTGGCCAATTTGGAAAGAGGCACGGCGTCCTTATACCACTCTATCCTGGGCTGTGGCACGCCTACATGTGTGCATGTACACGAAAAAAACCAACACAGAGGGAGAGAGAGAGAGAAAATGTTCAATTTCCTTAATAACAAGCTAGCTGACCTCACTGCTGAGTAAACTGCTCCAACTCCCACTAAAACAGCTACACACATTCTTTTCACCAATCTTTCTTCACTGTTATCCACTCTCTCCCTATAAATATGCATGTGGGCATAATGACTGCTAATAATATATTGATTGGAAGGTGTGGGTGGTAGGGTAAGGGTGGCAGAAGGGGCCAAAAAACATTCTGAATAAAAGATGTGGGCAAAAGCAGCACACCGAATATCTACAGTATCGGCTCCCATCTGTCTGACGGACATGCCAGATATGACAGGCAGGGGGCTCAAGCAATTACTCTGTCTCAACCCTCCACACCAGAGTGTGTGTTGGTGTGTGTGAAAAAGAGAGAATGTGTGTGTGTGTTTGAGGGTAGGAGAGATGAATTCCACACTTTTCCTCAATCTGTTGGTGTCAAGCTTTCACAGACATGCGTGAAGTATTTTTCACCCCCTCCTTGTCTCGCTCACTCTGTCACTCTGCACTCTATCTGTCTTTTCCTCCTTCCCTAGTTCCTCCTCCCAGTCTCCATCCCTCTCTTCATACCCTCAGGCCGCTGCTATTTAATTACACTGCCACTGTATCAGATTACTGAGGAGGAACACACTCGCTCAGTGTGTGTGTGTGTGTGTGTGCGTGTGTGTGTGAGAGAGGAGTATGTTGCAGTTTTTAGAGCCATGTCCACCTCTGCTCATATAAATGTTCATGTAATCCATTTAAAAACAAGAGTCATGAACAAGTGCAATTTCCAGGCTTGGTCTCAGCCTATTAATATGCTCTTGCTGTCACAAGTATACTGTCGCGTCTCGAGAAGCCTACAAACTAGATGCACACACACACACACACACACACACACACACACACACACACACACACACACACAATGACATCAACCCTCAACACAATATAAGGTCGATAGAGTCACCTTGACACAGCCTGGGCAGTAGATACTTAAGATAAACAGTTTCTAGCACATGTACAAAGACCCAACTTCTCTGCAAACTGACTAATGTTTGCAGCACAAACATAGGAAGGAATACTTCAACCCTCAAAGATGTCCATTTGCATATCAGTTATTTAAGACGTGTTATGTTGAATTTGTGAAGAAAGTGTTTTTCTTGCATCCGTCCATGATGAAACAAGAATTAAAGAAACAGAGAAAATTCTTGTTGAATTGAAGTCATATCGGTTTACACACTCTCACATAACTCGTGCAGTATAATCCAAGTCTCATTTATCCAGTCTTGTGCTCAGTAATTCCCAAACAGAAAGCTCTTTCTGATGAACTGAACTATTAAACGTGTCTATGCTCACTCTATAAAGCCAGACTCCATTGATGAAAACAGTAATTTTACCTTGCTGAACATGGGAGTTGCTAGTCTACCACTGCCTCGATCAGTTAGTTTGTTTGTGTTATGTGTGACTTTGTAAATCTGAATCAACCCTTTAAAACACCAAAGTCACACAATAACACAAACTACCTAACTGATCGAGGCAGCAGTAGACCAGCAGCTCCCATGTTCAGCAAGGTAAAATTACTGTTTTTGTCAATAGAGTTTGGCTTTGAAGAGATCACAGATGAGCTTCCCTTTAGTTCAGTTCCCATCAGAAAAGACTGTCTTTGGAAAATACTGAGCATACAGCTGGATGAGTGAGACTTGGACTATACTGCAGGAGTTCTGTGAGGCTTTGTAAACAGATGTTTTGCTGTATTTTCAGTATTTTGATTGCGTATGAATTCAATTCATCTGGAAATTTTTTAGATTATTTCTGTGAGGACATGCGAGAAAACCAAAGTTTTCTTAACTAATTCAAAGTAACATAAGGTGAGTTATTGATACAGAAATGGTCATTTAGGGAGGGTGAAGTATTCCTTTGTGATTTGAAGTTTTCATGTGAGGATTCATCACGATTCAGATTCAGGTCCAGGTCCAGGTCTTGCCCCCTCTGGTTGCAAACAGCACCAGAGTTAGGGCCTCAGTTTGCTTCAAAGAGGCTGTCAGACCGCCTGAAACCCCACTGAATGAAGAAATTGTGTCTCACCCTTTTCTATGACTGCAGCCTTTTCAAGTGAGGTCAGCCCCCACAGGTATGAAGACTTTTGTTCTTTAGATCTAATCAGACCACATACCGTGCAACCTTGTTCTAAGATAGTTTAAGATTTTAAGCTCATCCATTTTAAGCATACTGAGACCTTAAAGTGTATTTTAACACAATGCTCTAAGAGTTATTTATCACTGTATTTGTTTCTCCTCTACATACTAACTGTGAAGATCCCTCCCTGATGCAATTCCAATATCAGAGAGAGGGGACAAAGTACGCAGCCCTTACTCTGTGCAAAAATGCATTTCAAAATTCAGCCAAAGCTAATTAGAGCCTTGTCAAATCAAGTGAGGATCTTCCAAAATGATGATGTTTTTCCACCACACAATATACCCTGTATGTGTTCTATCTATCCACCACAGCTCAGCATGGAAACACTGTCTGAGAAAACAAGAAGAGACAATTTCATATTAAAAATGCGATAAATTTGCAAGATACCTGCCTCACATGACTAACTCAGACTGTGAAGGTGTTAAATTATGTTTGGCCTGATGCATTCTACACAGAACGAAGGCTGTGGATTTGGTCACCCTTCTCTTACATTGAAACCACTTTAGAAACGTCTCTCTTCACAGCCAGTATGGGTAGGAGAAACAATTACTGCCACCAATAATTTTCTCAAAGTACATACAGGCATGTGAGTACATAAGACATGCTTGGAAAAAAGTAAGCCATCCTTGAAGTCTACACACACACATATGCAGCGTACCTGTAGCCTGGCAGGGGATGTCTACATTCCTGTCGAGGTCAGCGAGGATCTTTCTCTTAGGCTGAGCAGTCAGAGAGGGTGGCTCTGCAGGGAAACATGTAAGAACACATATAGTAGCATTTAAATATGCAGCACGTTCTGTATAAACAAGTGGATAAAATAACATCTCAAAGTGAACAACAAAAACTAAGAACACCCCATGCTGCTGGCAGCATGTTTGAACTACGAATAAAAAGCCCTCCAAAAAGGCTTCAAAAGCATTACATAGCTTGAAAGTAATCTTGAAATAAAAATTGGGAGTGTGCCCTCTACAAGTGCTTATTTTTTAATAGAGAAGAGACTCTGAGTGAAAAACACAGCACTGCAGAATAAAAATGGATCCCCCTCTTGGCCTTGAGTATCTTGAGTGTCATTGCAAGGCAGGATTTCTGTCTATATGCCCTGTGAAATGACTTCCACACACAGTCGCAGAAAAACACATCCTTTGGGTTTCCCTAGGGAAACAATCCTCCTTTTAAACTACTTCATTTCACCGCCAATAACTGCTCCCTCTAAACATCTTCACCACTGTCGCTCTAAATGCTGACAGCAGCTGTGAGACAAAGCTTCCCTTCGATTTGAATGTGAATATATGCCTTTTGGTGTATTACTGTAATGCTACGTGTTATGAAAAATTTACCTGCTCCTGCATACGCTCCATTTCTTTCAAAAACATTTGTTAAAATTTAGCGAGAGATATTGACACAGCAAGCCCAGAGAGAGGGGAGAGGGAGACAGACTGGCTAATTCATTTTCTGTCTGGCATCTCTGGAAAAGTGGCTCCACACAGTAGCGGCACCTGTTCACTGAAAAATGACTTTGAGGAAAATGAAATGTCCAGTGTATGCACTAAATAATGAATGTGTATACTGCTTGTCACAAAGATATGATTCTTCATGAACGAGGAGAAGGCATTTTCATAGAAGTCTCATTTCATTTCTTTTTCTCTAAGGCTCCATACTTGTTTAATAATAACATATAATAGTAATGTTTTGACATTGTGCTGTCATTTTAATGCTGCTCTACTTAAGAACAGAGGAGCAAAAAAATCCCTTTCCGTGATTTCTCTCTATTTCTCCTCCGTTGCTTCACACAGTGGATGGGTAAACTGAGGTGGAAACACAAAAAAAGACAAACTGCAAGTTTGATCAAGCTCTGCATGTGTGTGTGTGTGTGTGTGTGTGTGTGGACAGCTACACAGTAGACTCCCTTGCTGCTGCTACATTTATTCTTCTCGACTTTAAAGTTCTTTACTTTTAAACCCACACATGCGCGCATCTCCTATCTTTATTGTGCACGGTGGAATTCGGCACGATTTTTGACAAGAGAACGAGGGAGGCGTGCAGTGAACGGAAGAACGGGAAAACAAGAGATGAATAACAGCCATGTGGCGTGACACCGATAACACGGATGCATTAATCGCTTTCACTCAGGTGAGTGCAAGGACCTAGATGCACAAATACAACACAACACATTTTGAAGTGTTTGGGCGGTTGGGTTTAGAGCTTTGAGCTTCCGTGGATCCTCTGCCGTCTGCCTGCAAAACAAAGATGGAGCACAACAACAGATATAGTGTTGTTTGCACCAGTAGTCTGTCATACATATTCCGATTAGTGGATCTGGGCAGAAAAGAAATGAAATTGAATAATGAATACCTTTGAGGCTGTCTCTTTCTTTCACACAGACACATACACTATTCTGTTTAGGAATCCCTTTCATTGCATCAAGGTCTGTTGAGCCCATAGCAGAAAAAGAGGATCAGTACCAATGTATTCATCAGTCTCTACTCCTCTGATACATATGAATGCATGTCGACTTTGTCCCTGCCAGGCAAGCCTTAACAGTCCTGTTGGCCTAATGAAGGAAGATAATGTCGAGAGAGAGAGAGATAGAGGGAGGCAAAAGACAGAAAAAAAAGAGGGTACAAAAATTGGCTGTAGATAGTGAGCAGGGGAACAGAAAGAGAATGAGCGGGGTATAAATATTCAGGCAGGTCTTTTCTGACTAGTGAGTATTCTGTAGGCGTGGGTAGTTTGCTCTCTCTGCGTTAGGTGCTCCCTCGCTCCGACAATCACAGCAGATCAAAAAGACGCTGACGAACTAGGGGAGAAAAGTTTCGCTTCATCAATCACACGCTCCCTGCCTGCGTGCGTGTGTTGTTTTCTATTTACGCACACATATCGAGGACAGGAGTGGATTGCGACGAGTTCTTCTGTTTGAGTGCTTTCAGTGTTCTCTTATTGATTGGCGACTCCAGGGAACAAAACTAATTTAGCCACCGGGCAAATGGGCATGTATGTCTGCGGTGCCTTTTTGTGACTGCGACTGTGACACATATGCATGTGTTTGTCAGCACACATAGATGAATTAGTGCGTACATGAATGCAACAGCTGTTTGTGACTGCAATGGGCCGTTTCTTGGTGAGTGTGGACAACAGATTCAGCTCGAGTAGTCCTGTAGTTGACAGTCACTGCCTGGGGTGTTCACAGTCATGCTTCCAGGAGAAAAGTAGGAATAAATGGAGGAATAAACAGGGTGAAACAGCGCCTGGAGTAAGAAAAAAAAAAAAAAAAAAAAAATGTACAAGAAAAGACGAGAGCGAGGCTAAAATAGAAATTAATGGTACATGTTGAAGGCATTAGACTTGATGGGTCAGGCCTACCCAGGATAATCATAGATAATCATGTTAGGCGGTGTGCGTGTGTGTGTGTGTGTGTGTGTGTGTGTGTGTGTGTGTGTGTGTGTGTGTGTGTGTGTGTGTGTGAGTGACTGCCCTTTTCTTTTCTTACCCATTACAGTGAGGTGTGCCCTTGCCTCCACAGGTTTGGCAGTGCTGTTGCTAAGCGACGCTTCACAAACATACAACCCTGTGTCAGAGGAGGTGGGGGCAGGAATAATGAGCCGACGCCCACTGGCCAGACGACGCCCATCACGTTTCCACGACACCACAAGGCTGTCCACCGGTCTGAGGGGAGAAGACAGGAAGAGAGGAGAAGCGAAAGAATAGCAGGAATGGGGTGAATTGGAGAAAAAGGAAAAGAGTGACAGAAGGCAATTACAACATATTAAATCCATCAGTTTATGTGTCAATGAGGCAGGAAATGAATGATGACAGTCTGTATATCAGAGCAGTCAGCTCTACTCAGCATGAAGGAGCGTCAGTCAGTTACTCTGGATGTTGGAGAAAGGAAATGGGTTTTCATGTATAGTGAAATTTTGTTTTGGATAAACAACATCAAAACAACATCTTTTTGTGTGTGTGTCTGTGTGTGTATTTCTGCAAGACAGCATTAATACAGCATTGTATCTATTCATGAAAGTGCAGCTCAGTTTTTTTTTGGTGCATTTTCATGTTCTTACAAGCAATCTGCATTAAAATTTGCAACTGATTTACTAGGACCACAACTAATTATGTAATCAGCCACTGGAACTGCCTTCCAGATGCATTTTCTTAAGGACATCTTAAAAGTCGTAGTTTAATTATGGGATTTGTCCACAAACAGTAAGCTGTGAAAATAATTAAAGTAGTGATGCAAATATGAATACTCACTGATAATACAACATCATACGACATATTAAAACATTGCTAAGGCTGCAATTAAACAACAGGAATTATTTATTTTGGAGCCAATTACTTATTGGTTTAAAGTAATAAGTAGGTTCTTGGTTAGAGGGGTTTGTTAAAACCAATGTAGTAAGAGTCATTAAACAAACAGAAATTATTCACGTGGAAAGACATAAAACAGTGCATAAAGACGGCTGCGTGTGAAATACGAGCTACTATCATAGTGAACAAGTGATCTCCCCAGAATATATTAGTTTAAAAGTCATCAATGTAACACTCTTTTCATTTATTATTGTAACACTTATGCTTCTAAGAATTTCTTTGGTTTTTATTCCAACAGCAATCACTTTGACATGACATCAGATAGAGCAACCAAAGGATGTAATAAGAGATCTGGAGGTGGTGAAGACAAGATGGTAATTCAGCTACAGCTGGCAACTTTTATAATAAAATACCCTTTTGCCATATTTGCTCAAACTGTCACTACATACACACAATATTATATGACATTGATAGTCTGGGGGAAAAAATCATGTCTCTCCTCCTCCTCCTTTTGCCTCTCATGGCATTTGCCACGAAAAATCAGAGCCAAAGAGTCTTTAACAGAACTGTCACTCAAGTCAATCACTGCTTGTGAACTGCGGACAAATGTCAAACTAAGCAGCGCTGATCAAATATGAGTCAAAATTCTGATACTGTGTTGCCTATGTTTTGCCTGAAATGTTTTCAGCAACATATTTTAGTGTACTGTTTAGCTGTAAATTGAGAAAGTTTGTCACCCTCCATGTTTGATATAATCAACTGGAAGCACCGCCCATCAACAGGAGCAGCTTTCTCATTTTACAGCTAAACAGCACACTGAAATATGTCTCACCTCAAATGTCTTCAGAAATGTATTTTAGGGTACTGTTTAGCTGTAAAATGATCAAGTTGCTCCAATCAGTGGGCAGTGCTTCGAGATGATTGTATCCAACATGGCGACCGGGGGACAAACTTTCTAATTTTTCAGCTAAACAGTACACTAAAATACCTTTCTGAAAACATTTGAGGTGAGAAATAAGCAATGCAGTATCAGACTCTTGAGTCATATTTGATCAGTACTGCCTAGTTTGACAGTTTGACCGCAGTTCACGAGCAGTGAGTGACAGCTGCGGTAGGGACTCCTTAGCTCTGATTGGTGCTGTTTGGATCTGTTTGAGTTCACATGCAGTGAGACCATTAGGAGCAATCTGAAAGGTATGTGATGTGGAAAGAAATGGAAAAAACTGCATTTTTGGGCAGATCTTGTATTCAGCAACATATTTTCTGCTGCTGTTCTGGATGTTAGTAAGCCCAGTTTAGTAATTATGAGAGACATAAAACCATTATTTGTAAGATATCACATTATACTCTCGTTTTTTCATAGTTGGTTGGAGGAATATGCAACCAAGTCCACTTAATATGCAGTCCGACTGTAAATAATACAATGTCAGACATAAAATGTGTTTGTCTTTTCTTTGGATACAGCTGAGAGTACGCTGCTGCCTCTCTCAGACGATACACCTCGAGGTGTAGACAAAGGTGGAAGGAAAAGTAATTAAACTTATGGCTAGGCTGATCTGTCAAAATTTTAATATGCTTACTCAGTGGGTCCTGTCCACAACAAAAGAATCCAAAATGTATCCACAGACAGAAAAGTAGATTTTACAGCCCTTAAATATGAGACCGACGGGCACAGATTGAGCTCAATCAAACTCCTAATCATCTTAGCACTCTACCAGGACTGTATTGGTGCATATGACTGATTAATGGTTAATGGATGTGGATAGCAGATGCTTTTAGACTTCAGCACTGCACTTGATTTCACTGATCGTGCTCTTCTTTCCCCCAAACTTCAATGGAAGAGTTTCTTTCTTTCAGTTGTTCCCTGGGTACAGACTTATTTCTCTGGAGTGAGTATCTTTCAGTGGATTCTCTGATATCAGAAATAGTCCCTGTGGAGTGGGTTGTTTCTGGAAGAAGAAATGCAGGAAATTCTGAGCTAATTTGTCTGCACTTGTAATACCAATAGAGTGGGTTGCAAAGACCCAATTACATGGTGTTCAATAAAAAAAAAGACTGGCCTGAGCATATTTCTCATTATTTGTATGATGGGAATGGATCCTACTGTTGCTAAGATTTTTTTTTCAGCCCACTGTAGGTACATTCCTATCTTCTATTATGTCTAATGTGGTTCAGTCGCTTGTTTTTTCATACTGTACCTTGAGTGCTACCCGGTGGTCAAGTGCTGGTCAAGTGCCTCTGAGAAACATTTAAATAGACTTCGACTTTCACAGATCAGAGCAGCACGTCTAGCCCAGACTAAATAACACAATCCAACAAAAACCTTGAACAAACAGTTCACAGTGAAGCTCTGAGCCCTGTATATCACCTGTTGGGATCAGATGATTCAGGCTCGCAGTGCTTTTATCTGGTCAGAGCAGCCTCAGCCTCACTTTTCTGTCCAATTAATGGTGGATCCATACAAGAACATGCCTCTGAGAGAATATGCTAAGTACAGATAAAGTTCTCCTCGTGTGTATACTAGGATCAACTGTGGCTAGCAAGAAGCAGTTTTCTTCTAGGGCAGGTAGCTGACCTGTAGAGCCCTCCCCAAAGGAGGTAAAAAATGGCCAAACAGTTGCTTCTCCACCCTCTGGCAATAGATTCAGTGAATTCAGTGTGTAATACAGAAAACACTGGCAAGTACTGCAGAAGTTATACATATTGTAGTTATATTGTACCCATGCCAACCCCTGTGACTAAAAGTGTTCCCTTTGTCTTGAGAAAAGAGTCTAAAAGAGTCACTTGTTTAAAGGAAATAAAAGAACACACTACATGCTGAGTTCAAAACAGAAACTGTATTGTTTAACATAAAGCACACATAAGCCAGAGCTCAGTTGTCTTTTCACGGACACAGTGGGAGATTGGACAGTGTTTATCTAAGAGATGAGTGGAAACTGATTTCAGCTCAGTTCCTGGCAACTCTTGAACTGAGGCAGAATTTATTGTTGCTCTGAAAAACATCTGTTGAGTCAGAATAGCCTGCACCCCCGGCGTCAGTATGTGTGTGTGCGTGTGTGTGTGTCTATACAATACTTGGAATGGGCAAGTTTGTATGAGTAAGTGTGTTACATTTCCTTGCTGATATCTGATGGGACTTTGATCCAACTTCTGTTTAAGTTAACTTGGTACAAGTGTGTGTGTGTGTGTGTGTGTGTGTGTGTGTGTGTGTGCGTATGTGTGTGTGTATGTACACTAATACTAGAGGGAGAGACTTGCTGAGCTACGAGTTTATGTGGTGTCCTCTAATTGCCCTGGAAGAAAACAGCGCTGTCTAGCAAGAAAGGAACTCGTGTGTGAGTGTGTGTGTTTGTGTGTGTGAATGCGTGCGTGTCAATAAAATAAATTTACCTGGCATTAGCAATACACTCCAGTGTCGCCTCGCTCCCTGCCACCACTGTTGTGTCTTTGGGTCCGATCACAATCGCCGGAGCCACAACTTCTGATTCAGGATCTGTGACAGAGGGAGAAAATATGAGAGGCAGTTTAGACCATAAATCACACACAGCAGCACAGACGCAGACCAGAAGAGTCTTTCACTCACACTACTCTACACTTTATACAATCACAGTCTCTTGCACTTACCATGATACTTTTAACACACAAATATATGCATCATGCTCGTGTCCTTTTTAAAAAATGTTATCTAACCCTGGACAGACACTGTGCGGATATAGCCTGACAGTATTCAACTCCAAATTGGTCTAAAGACTGATTTTATCATCAGCCTGTTATTTCAACAATCCAACATTATGATATCAGATACATTTCTGGCTTTTCAGCTTGTTTTCATATAATTGGAGTGGTATTTTACATGTTGTGGCTAACTGTGGTATTGACTGAGACTGTGCTTATAGACAAAACCAGCAGTCTCAGGTATAAACAGCATTGTACATTTCCACAAACCACAGCTTAAACAGCTGTTACAGCTTAAAGTTTCACATGTATGACATAGTTCAGATTACATGTATATGAGCTGTGTCACTCATCAGGAGAGGGATGACACATGGGCAAGTAGGCTGCCAAGCAACAGACAGCAGCAGACCACTGATCAAGACCAACAAAAGTGGGCTGTCCAGCCCTGCTGCCAAACATTTTAAGCCAAATAAATGTTTCCTAACCCTTTCTAAATGGCTTTTGAGCCTCAACCTCAACACACATTAACCACTGAATTGTCATGACCAGCATGCAGTCTGTAAAAAAAAAAAGAAGAAAAGGACAAAAATAAATGTGGTGGGGCGTCGGTGGCTTAGTGGATAGAGCAGGCGCCCCATGTACAAGGCTGTTGCTGTAGCGGCCTGGGTTCGAGTCCAGCCCGTGGCCCTTTGCTGCATGTCACTCCCTCTCTCTCTCTCCCCCTTTCATGCTAGACTGTCCTGTCAATTAAAGGCTAAAATGCCCAGAAAAATATCTTAAAAAAAATAAAAATAAATAAAAAAAATAAATGTGGAAAAAGAAGCTGGGATAACAAGAATCAACAAGCATCCCCACTGGAGATAAAAAATGAATGACCACATGGGTGGAAATCAAAAGCAAAGATGGAGAAATCCCTCCCATCACCCCCAGGTCACAACATGAAATTTAAAATTGAAATGTAAAGAAATGTGATGTTTCAACATATGGTAAATGGACCTGCACTTGTCATCCGACCACTCAAAGCGCTTGTTACGCTACGAGTCACATTCACCCATTCACACACACATACATACACTAGTGGCCAAGGCTAACATACAGGGTGCCACCTGCTACTCAGTTTTGAGTGTTTTTAACGCACTCACACACCAATGGAACAGCCATTGAGAGCGATTTGGGGTTCAGTATCTTGGGGATCGAACCGTCGATCTTCCAATCGTTGGACGACCCACTCTACTGCAGAGCCACAGCCGCACATATAATGGTACATTTCATATGCAGTGAATAACATATTTGTGATTTTCAGAAACGCACAGTGCCAACATTTACTCTGGCGATTGGGTTGATAAAACTAAACTTTGCTGTAAAACAGATGGACTGAACCGTCTGCATCTTCCAGCCATCTAAATATTCCTCTTATTTTCTGTTCAAAAGAGATTTGTACAAAGTAACACTATCTTATTTCTCTTTTGTCAGCCTTTATGAGGACGCAGTCAGCGTGATCAAAACAGACTTTATTTAATTTGTACCGACAAAACCAGCTCCATCCCTGTTCATGTTCGCTGTGAGCAAACACATTGTGACCGGTCAATTGAACCATACACTGTGAGAATAGGAGCCACACTTTGGCCATGTAGAGTGATTCAATTGTAGCAGATGTATGACATTAATGAAATTTGTACAGCTTAACACACACACACACACACACACACACACACACACACACACACACACACACAAATATGCTCAATAAAAATATACACAGGAGAGAATGATAGTACAGTGTATGTCAGGACAGTGGTAAAAAAAAGTGAAAGAAAATTATAGAAGATGAAAGAATGATGGTATATAAGAGAGAATAATAGTAAGTGATTGACAGTGTGTAAGTGAGGATGACAGTATGTGTGATTGAGTGTCAGAGACTGACAAAAAAAAAAGAGTTTGAATGAAACATTTATTTCCACTACTCCTAAACAGCCATTGTCTCTTATCCCAGACACATCCCATAATTCTCTCTTATAAACAATATCACTCTTTGTCAAACACGCCACTGTTCTGTCTGAAACACATTATCATACAGACTATAATGATGTATTGGAGACGGTATGATGGTGTGTGTGAGTTACAATGATAGTGTTTAGGGAAGAGTACAGTGGTGAGAGTATGTGAAGGATGATTTATGGCCTAAAAGGTGTGTGGGAGAGTATGGTGGTGTGTGTGCGGGATTGTGATTGTGTGCGTTGTTTGAGTATGATTTATGGTGGGAATAGCCTCTCATAAGAAAAGGACACGCCAGGATTGTTATCAGTTTGAAACATCTGCTCAGCAAAATAGTACAAAAACAGTAGAATGGGCAAATAGAAAATAATGTTTAGCAATGTTTTACAGACTGTGTGAAGCCTATATATAACTGTTAGTGTGATGGGTGTGCATTGGTATGAACATCATTGGGTTTTCCATGGATATACTGAACCGATGAATGAGGGAGGAGTAGGGACTACAAATTAACGGGGGGGGGGGGGTCTGGGTGTGAGGAAGTGGGGTATGGAGCGAAGGCAGGGGGAGGCGAGGAGCAGCTTTGATCTCCCCTTTGAAGGGAAGGAGGAAAAGGTGGTAATTAACTCGCTGCTCTTTATTCCTCCTTCTCATTCTCTCTCTCTTCTCTTTTTTTTTTAATCGGAGAGAAAGAGCCGAAAAGTCATATCCCACTGTCACACAGAATAAGACATGCAGGAACATGAAGACAGGCAAATGATAGCACGCGCGTGCACACACACACACACACATGCACACTCTCTACTGTCTTGACACTCACTGATGCTCTAACTCAGCGTAGAGGTTGAGTCATTAATGGGGAAGATAAGTGAGGTGACACAAAAAAGAGCGATGGGAAGTAATAGTGGAGGTCTCTATCACTCTCTCCCTATTTCTCCACACACACACACACACACACGGTAAATATACACACAAAACTCTTTTATGTCTTTAATCTTATTGTGCAGAGATCGACATCTTGAATGGTGTGTGTTAAACTTCGAAAGGTTTGATGTTGGAGAACTAAAGATGGGTAGCAGTGGAGGAGTGGGTGGAAGATAGACAGAGACAAGAGGGATGGTGGACGAGCAGAGGTAGATGTAGAGCAAGAGGAGAGTGTCCATTAGCTGTCCACTGTGGGAAGCAGAGGTCAGGCAGGGGAGTAGTTGCCATCAGTGGAGGCTTAATGGCAGCAGTGACCGCCGATAATGAGCGAAGGGGGGACGCGAACCCAACCTGTTAACTCTGGGCTGTGAATCTGAGGGGAGCAGACAGGCAAATCAGGACAGCAGGAACACTGGTATGACATGGGAGAACAAGGAGGGAAAAGAAAAGGGCTCAGAGGAGAGAGATGGAGTGTATATGTAGATCGGGGACTGTGCAGATGGTCTTCTTCTTCCTGGAGTGACAGACATGATGGTAGAAGTAGAGGGGAAAGCAAAATGCCATATGGTTGTGTGATCTGCGCTCTTCTTTTCTCTCTGTCAGCGTGTCTAACATCCTCTTTCTCTGGGGAAATCTCTATCATTTCATCTCGTCTGTATCTCTCATTCCCTGCTGCCTGTCTTGCCTCTTTTACTCCCTATCATCCTCTTATCTCCTCCTTTTTGTTGTTTAAACAGGGATTATTAAATTAATCTTCCTCAACCTAAACAAGGATAAATATTCAAACTGGCAGGCAGTGTTATTGTGGCAGCTAAAAGGCTCCCTGTAAAGATTCTACAAAGAGAGTCCAGAAGTTTAATCTAACTCTATTGGATTCCTCATTTAGCAAATGAGAAACACCATGTGGCGGAGAGAGGGAGAGCAGGAGTGATGGAGGGAAAGGGGAAAAAAATGCAGGGAAGGGCTGTCGTATAACAAAGCAATATCACAACAACAACTTGGGGCTGAAAAGCTTCATTAAAGAGAGAGGGATGATAAAAAAGGAGAGCTGTTAAAGCAGTTTAAAAAAATAAATCAAAATAGATGAGAACAGAGGAAAGAGCTTACTTTTTGTGCGTCTGCCTGTGCGCACATGGATGCGGGGATAATTTAGCACCAGAGAGACGCTGACGCATTGCAACGTTACAATGCTCTCGTCAGTGTAATCATTGCTGATTGACAGTTAAGTGCTGCTGAGGTGACACAGCTGTGTGAGTGTGCGTGTGTGTTTGGGGGGGGGGATTCGGATAGAAGTAGAAAAATCCCAAATTAAATCAAGGATGGGAACGATAAAAAAAAAAACAGGGCTGGTTAAAAGGATTGGTGCAGCTTTAGGGCAGGAAAGAGATAGAGATGGATAAATAGAAGGCGAGAGAGATAGACAGAGAAACGGAGAGAGGGAGAGAGAGATGAAAGGCTATTCCATCCACAGATTAGAATGTAATCCCTCTTCGAATGGATTCTCTCAGATTACAGCTTGTTCTCCTATTAAATCTGTCAGTCACTCCACACTCCCTATTGTGTCAGTGAGTCAGTCGGTGTGTGAGCGCGTGTGTGATCTTTCTATGACTGGAGATCTGTGTGTTTTAAGCCTTTCAAACAAATCTCTGCAGAGACCTAGAGAGCAGAGGGACTGACTGAGCGCGCACACACACACACACACACACACACACACACACACACACAAACACACACACACACACATATCTCTTTGCATGCATACACACACACACACACACACACAAATGCACACAGGAGGAGGCTGGAGTTAGCTGACTGTGTATTAATAGAGTTGTCAGATATGTGTCTGCAGGGTTCACAGCCAACTAACACATATCACACTGAGACCGCACACAAAACAGAGCGAGAGGAAGAGTTTGAGAGAAGGAAAGAGGGCGAGCTTTTAAGACAGAAAGCGACAAAAAAAAAAAAAGTGAAGAAAGTTGGAAATGAGGGACACTGGATGTGAGAGGTTAAAGGAAACGCAGAGCTTCCTTTAAATTTTCTAAAGAGTTTTTTTGGAGGGTATACAAAAATAAATGGAGAGGAGAAGGTGATCATTTGCTGATCTCTCTTGAGAGCACCGCATGTGTGTGAGAGTGGGGTGAGTGTTTGTGCGTGTCACTGCGCTCATTAATGCTGCATGCTGACAGCTAAGTGTCATCGTCTGACTACACTTGCCTTAGAATGCCAATATAAAACCACAAGCCAAGACATGCCACACACACACACACACACACACACACACACTCACGTAAAGCCACACCATACCAAGAGTAGAAGATCCAAGCCCCAGGGGGAGACAGACACAGACAATGGGAAGCAGTGAGAGGACCGAGAAAGATGCCCGATTTTAAATATTCATCTCTTCCTTCAGCTGCCAAACCCTCTATCTATCTCTGTCATCGGGCCACACAAGTGATGGAGGGAAGAAGATGGAAAGACGGGAAAGAAAGAGAGGAAGACACAAGAAACATGTAGCAGTAATGGCGAGGCAGGGCAGGGGTTAAGCTCTCGGGAGTGCTCAATGATTATTTGATTAATTTTGAGTATTATATTAGTTGCGGTATTTTGGCTGCTTGACAAAACCCACAGTGACATAATGAGGTAACATTTCATCACCACTATACCGGAATAGGGCATGTGCAATTGCCTGCAAACTTTTTTTGGTACAGTGAGGAAATAAAATATCTTTTCTCCCCCATAATTCTGAAAATCATCAACACATGACAGTGGCTCAGGGGAATAATTCTTCCGGAGGAAATTAAGGCACTCAAACATTTACACATGGTTATTACTCTAAGAGGAGGAAAAAGTGATACGTCAGTACTTCACAAATGTAATAATAACAGCGTGTACCCATGAAGAAACGTTATAGCAGGGCTCAAGCACTCTGTGTTCTCTGTGACTCAATGTTTATATATCAGCAGAGATAAACACTCTCTTTGCAAGTGCTTTGGCTCGGTGTGAATCTGCAGCGAGAGGCTGCTTGACTGCCGGGGAGAGAAAGCCGAGCTCAGGTAATAGACTCTCAAGTGGTGCTGTAGGGAAAATTAGTTAGCATGTTTGATGTAGCAGAATGAGGCAATGCCTGCGAGTTAGTTCAGACAGTCGTCTTGAGTCTGCCACCGCACTAGAATGGCATACTCCTCCTGCTGCAATGTCCTTCACACCCCTTTTCATTATGGCAGTGTGCAAATGCCATCAGTGCTCTGCTCACTTTTTTCGCTGCCACCCAGTTAACCAGAAAACTATGCTGACACCAGTGCTGCTGCTGCTGCTCATATAGCATCTACAAAGACCCACCTCCACTCCAGTATCCACCTGGAGTGGCTCTGAGTTAAAGTTCCTCAAGGCAGGAAGTTATTATAACTACTTCCCACTGCAAGGTTAGAACCTTGATGCCAAACATTAACACTGTCTGAAAGCAATATAATGCAAGAATTGGTATTTTTGTGATTTCTGAGTTTCTGAGAGGTACACAGCTGTCACAAATACAAATTGCATCTGCAGAGTTGCAAACTGTTTATACTGTTGTGATGTGAGCTGTAGTGATCTGTCTGACAGCTAACATGATACAACAATTCGACAGCAGAGTCTACATCCCTGCTGATGTAATTTATGAAAGACTGCGACTCCGTCTGTCACCTTATCAGTGTCATCCCTGTCTCATGGAGTGTCATGGACAGCTGCACACATACATTTGTTGACCAGCTGAAGGATCTGAAAATAGTAAGTCAGAATCCAAAGAACTATGTCGACTGATACGTAGAGTAAAGCCCTGTTTCCACCGAGCGGTACAGTACGGTACAGTTAAGTTCAGTAAGCTTTTTTTCTGTTTCCACTGTGAAAAGTTGTGGATGGTACCGATGGAACCGTTCCATACTGTTCCCATTTTTGCTACCCCTTCTGTTGGGGTATCTAGCACACAGATCTGGTAAGAAAAGGTGGAGCTGTGAACACTGCAGTCCGTTGATTCGTCAGTAGTGGACGGTCACTCTGCTCAGGCTGAGCTGTGGCTGGTTTTGAGACTCATGTAACCACTATTCATACCGTGTTTTATTAGTAGACTGTAACTATAAAATGAGAGGATGTTTTGCTGCCTCTTGCAGCAGCTGGAGTTACCACACCTTAAATTTCTCTGTGACAACTTTTTTTTTTTTTTAATTTTATATACTTTATTAATCCCCGAGGGGAAATTCAATTTTTCACTCTGTTGTCAATTACACACAGGTCCAAACACACACATGCACAAACTGGACCTACACATGCACTAAGTGGAGAGATGTCAGAGTGGGCTGCCCATGACAGGCGCTCTGAGCGGTTGGGGGGTTCGGTGCCTTGCTCAGGGGCACCTCGGAGGTGAACTGGCACCTCTCCAGCTACCAGTCCACGCTCCATATTTTTGGTCCGGACGGGGACTTGAACAGGCGACCCTCCGGTTCCCAACCCAAGTCCCTATGGACTGAGCTACTGCCGCCCTTTGACCATTACTTTGTTCACTTTTATATGACATACACTTTTAGTAATAAGTGGATCTTCAAGCATTTATATATATTAATTTCGACAGTATTATGTGAATGGCATATATTCTAATCCTCACTCCAAGAAAAAGACAAGCGCTATGGAGCGTTGTTCCTGTGGGCTCCGGGAACACTAAACCCCTGAGCTTGCTTTAAAAGGACTAAATGCACAAACCCACTATTTTTAAATATCCCATGGAGACAGACTCTCACTGCAGCCCGTTTTATTTTGTTGTGAAAATGTCTGCATGCAGCCTCGTTCGTCTGTGGTGCAGACTTCCATCTGTGTCACCGGTAATGAGGAAATACAGAGAGTGCTAGACGGAGCAGTGAGTGACAACAACCCTGCCCACATTTACTGTTTGCGGTGGAAACACTAGGGTCTAGGTACCATGTCTGAAGGGTTACTTTAGGTTCCAAAGGTACCATACCGAAAGCGTTTGGTGGAAATGGGGCTTAATAGTACAAGATTTTACACAAATTTGACTTTACAAACTTAACAGACAGAATAACAAAAAAGAATGACAGTAAGATTTTTTAAAGCTGAAATATTGCTAACAGCCATGTACATATAAGTTTACTAAGCGTTTGAATGTTTGGCATCTGGAAAACTACTAAACTGTATGAGACAGGGATGACACTGAGAAGGTTATGGCCTACATTACAATCTTTCATGTAACATTGAAAGATGGGACTGAAGGGATGTCATTGTTCTCCCATTAGAGACAGACAGAGACAGAACTCTACAGCTAACATTGAGACAGCATAAACAGTTTCCATACCTGCATTAGTTGCTCAATTACATGGCATAATTCATGCATTGCTAATGGCGTATGTGGTTTGTATTATTACATCCATGATCCTTCACCTCTGCCATGAGGCTGTACGGAGAATACAGAGCCAACGTTAGCTTCTTTTCTTTTTTTACCAACTTTATTGAGACAGTTACACAAAAACTTTACAACACCTTGTGTATAAAACTTGAGTCTACAATTACACACACAACAGGGGCAGCAGGACTAAAGATACTAACAAAAAGATAAAACTAAACTAACCTCTTCTTATAGCTAGCTGGTGGTGTTTGTTGTCATGCTGCGAAACATTAAAGACTTCTCCCTTGAGATCCTGCCCACTCACCAAAGTTTGAGATGAGAATGGAAGAGGTGCCATGCTCCCTATTACAAGTCCATCTAACATCTAAATGATGTTGAAGCTGTTATTTTAAGGTAACAAATGCATAATGTTGCTTTGATAATTAATTCCACATAAACTGGCTGACTGGATTAAACAACATCAAGGCCTCAGATTTCGTCTGATGTAATCCTTGTCCAGTGTTCAGTCTATAACTTACAGTGAAAATAAACCAAGGTTGCCATACTGAAGATGCTAGCAAGCTATAGAAAAGAGACGCACAACGAAACCAAAGCTTTCCTTGTAAAACTTTCCAAGGCCATGCTAAACCACAAGAAGTTGTATGTTGAATAGACACTGTGAGTATTCTACATTATTTCCAATAGATGCAGGCCTACAGCAGGCTGACCTTGAGGTTACAAGTGTCCCGCTGTAGGTTTGTCTTACTGGCCACAAGGCTGAAAACAGGTGGACCATCTTTTACAGTGTGTACCCACCACTGCCGCCAATGTGACCTGCAGCAAAGCATTTAGCTGAGCAACCCTTGGCTCTGACCTTCTAGTGGGAGTAAAGGGTCACAGCAATATTTGTCTCTGCTTAGATAGAGAGAGAGTAAGAGGGAGCCGGAGCAGAAAGAGCAGGGAAGATAATGTAAATGTAAATGGGTTCTTTACCTGTTGACCCGCGGTTCTTCTTGCCAACTGTCCATCAGCCAGAGAGAATGAGATGAAGAGAAGTGGGACAAAAGGGGAGGCGGGGAGTTGGGGGAAAGAGGGAAAACAGGAGAGATATAATTTAGATTTCAAGTGTTTCCTTGGGGTGCAGCAAAAAGACACATTTAGCAAATACACTTTTAAAAACGCCAAAAAGAAAATACAGGCTTTCACAAATCAGCAGCTCTGAGGCATCTCAGAGTTGAGTAGGCACACAGAAAGAGGAGACTCTGTTCTCTGAGAAGGAGGAAAAAACAAATACAGACAGAGTGCAAGATATGGATGAGAGGGAGGAAGAGGCAGAGAGGAAGAGAGAACTGCATGTTATCATGGAGTCCAGAGGAAGACAAGCTGTTTGCAGCCCATCCATCAACTGCCAGCTACCAAATTTTGTCTCTCTCATTCACTCCTTTCTTGTCCCCCTCTATCTTCCCCCCTCTGCCTTTCTCCCCATGTTTGTCATAAGTCTAGAGGTAGCAAGACTGTAGGCTGCTAGGAAATGATGGCATTGACATTCTACTGGCAGAAAATCTACATTCACTATTCATCTATCAATACACTACCCCCTATTCAGCCACTCAGCCACTCACTCAACTCTTGAATACCGGGTGTGTGATTGTGTGTGTAGATGTGTTTCATCTAAGCGAGTGTAAGTGTGGAAAAATGTGAGTCACGGCATTAATTTAGATTCTGACGTTTCACATCGGCATCGGCGCAAAGTTGGTTCAGCCTATGCGACTGACACACTCGCACACTCTGTGTACAGTATGGGCTAAGTGATGAAGAGTGAGCAAGCAAGCTGAGGAGAAAGAAAAACAAAAGCAGCTACAAAATTTACTGAAAGAAAGCTGAGAGAGGAAAGAAAAGCACAAACACTTGCATTCATCATTTCTGATGAAAATAAAGATTATCTGTTGTAAACGAGGGTTGTTAATGAACCTCAGTGCCTCCTGTTACCAAACGAAATGTGTCCATGGAGTATCAGAAACGGACAAGTGCTCAGAGCTGGCAATAAAGTTTGAATCTATCTGTTTTTGATCACAAAATTTCTGATATAAATCACATTTTTGTCAATAGATGACTTTAGACAAAACAGTTGACATGTTAGACATAACAGGTGAAACTACTAAACCTTGCTTACTTTTTGGGAGCTACTTGATCCAAACACTGGAGGTCCTGGCTCTTAACTGTGAAGTTTATAATCCTAAATTATTGATATGGTATGAGTGAAAGTTTAACTGCGAGAGTATGACTCCTAAAATTGATGTGGAGAGATTCACCGGAGAGAGAAGACGGACTTGGACCAGATCCCAAAAAACTTGGCTCAGGTGTTGCTGATGCACAGGTACTGTAGGCATAATACTGCTCTCTAAAGATCAAGGCACACTGCTTTGTTGAGGTACATAAATTTGACAACCATTATTATCGTAGCTACAGGATTAAAAACAACAACAACAACAACAACAACAACACATATTGGCTGTACATCAGTTTTCCTCAGACTCAAACATATATACATTTAAACAATACCTCAGAGACATTGGTATAAAAAAACAGCAATGCCCACACTTATTGTAAACGCACCTAAACACAGCTGTTTAACAGGAGCACAGTTTGGGCTGTGAAGTAGCAGTATTGGGTAGTCTATTATTTTGGAGTGTCTAAAAGAGGGTCAGCGCACACACACACACACACACATACACATACACAAATGCCCACTGACACACAAACAGACACACGCAGGCTTTGGTCTGGGGGGCATACAATTCTGCGTGTGTATTCAAATGATGTGTCATACTGAGTCATCTTCAGTTTCAAATGGGAACAGAGAAACAATGGGGACATCAGGGGACAACAGAGAGAGAGCGAGCTAGTGCGTGTGCGTGTTCACAACAAAACAAAGCATCTGACGTTTATAGAGCTGAATCCACCAAACATATTTTCCAGTAACTTTCACTTCCCTCATTGTTTGAAATGCTTTGGATCATTTGCTGTCTTAATCAATGTGTTTATTGATGTGCATTTCACTGCGGAGATAACTGCTGTGGTGCAGGCGGATGATGTTTCACTGATCCGACTCTTAGCCCTAAATGAACACAAAAACAGGCTATCATGGCTGATAGTAATATGATGTGTTTAAAATACAGTTTAAGGTGATGTGAAAATATTAGTGTGTGCCTAAGTGTGTTTCAGTCTTGAGTATAATTTGTATTCATGAATTCACTATTGTGTATTCAGCTGCCTGAAGGACCTACAAACAAGCAGGTCACCATGTCCTTTGTGTGTGCTTGCCACAGTGTGTGTGTGTATGTGTATGTGGGGTGTCTATGTGTTTGTGAGAGTACAACAGGGAGTAAGTACAGTATTTGTGTGTTGCGTCTGCTATTCAATACAACAATCCTGTGTGCTGTACATGTCCTTTCATGTGTGTGAAGGCTACTGTTGCTTTGTGTGTCATGTCTCACTGTGTTAACTTCCCAGCTGACCTGTGCAGGTGCTGACCCTTCAGTCCCCAGCTGTGGGTCACCTATTTGCTGCAGCACCCCCCAAACCCTCCGTGACTCACCCCTCCCACCCACCCCCATCTCCACCACCTCTCGACGCACAAACAGCCCCGCCGGGCCTTCCTTCCTCCCTTCCTCTCCATCTACATACAACCAGACACCCCTTTGCCCTCGGTGACAATCTATTCCCTTGCACAGCCTTGCTTCGTTCTCCCCATCCACCCACGTCGGCATCCACTGTCACACTTCCCCAAGCGAAAGGATACTTTTTTAGCAACACATTTGGGTCTTTTCTTTCTCTCTCTCGGCTGTTTTAAAACCCAGAGTTCAACCTCAAAACCCTTACCATTCCAATTTACCCTGTCAATCTCACTCTCCCTTCACTCTGGTCCTTGCTCTGCAACACACACACACACGCACACACACACACACACGCACACACACACATGCGCCTATTTGAAATTCATATGTAAAACTCCAATTTCCAATCCTCACACATTCACAGAGAGAAACACAAGGACGTGTGGACCTCATCTACACACACTGAAACACACACACACATTTTTGTGTCCGATAAAATAATAAGCTGGCTGGAGTGTTGACCTAAGACCTCGGCAAAATTCCTGATGGACCCGGATGGTAAAATTTCGTAGTCCGTATGCTTCCTCTCCTGATACCCAGTACTCTGTCTCACTTTGTAAATCTGTCCAGAATTCAGGAGAGTTATCATTTATACACAGCATATAAACAGCAGTGAGCAGGTTTACATATTAAATCTTAGTTTTCACACAACTCGACACTCTGCAGCCCCAAATCCAGCGTTCTGCTCAGATTCTCCCTCTCTCCATAAATGTGGACTCTGGGAAGGTTACATCTTCCTGCTGTCTGCCTGTCTGCACCAAAACACTAGCACCAGTTGACCTTTCCAATTTACCATGTCAATCATGCCCCCCCACACACACACACCCACACACACACACAGCTGGTATGCACAGCTCAGTCTCCCATACACATCCAGGTAAAAGTTGGTGTCAATCATCCTTGTATGAATCCCAAATGTCACCAGGTTTTGACATTCTCTTTGCTCACTGTCGGGAAGAAAAAAGGTTAGCTTATCCCTGCCTTTCTTCCTCCTCTTCCTTTTTCTCCAACACTAACATTATTTGTACTCTCCTCTCTCCTCATCTCGACTCCTCAGACTTTACGTTTATTTGTGCCTAAACAGATGCCTGCACTCAAATGCGCACTTGAGGTAAAAAAAAAATCCACCAATCCCTTGTTAAACATTATCTCTTATTACCTCTCAGAGTTGAACAAAGAGCACAGAAATGAGACGGTGAATAAACAATGTGCCATTGAATGGATAAACAAACATCCAGCCTTTAAAAGAAACAACAGAAGTACAAGGGAAACGTATTAAAAAACGACACGCCAGTGCCATGTTTCATTACATGGCACTCTCAATGGGAAATAGATGTAAATGTTCAATTCATACTGTGAGCCTAATGATGGCATGAAAAAAAGACATCATTTCCAATTCAAAAGGAGAGTGCTGCTTCCGCAAGTTTGCACCTCTGATAAGAGACAGACAGAAAAAGTAGGAAGCCTCTGATCTTGCAGAAATATTAAAAAGGCAAGAGAGAGGAAGCGAGGGATGAAAGACATGGGGAAGACAAGGGAAAGTTGGAGCCAAAAGGTGGGGCTTTAAAAGGCAGTGATGTGGTGCTGCTGTGTGCCCACCACCTCAGGGTGAAATACCAGATGGAGACGGGACCAAGAGAGACAAGAAAGAGGAGATGCATCATTACTAAATCAGGTTGTTTCCCCCTTTCTTCTCCTCTTTTATCCAGTATGCTGCAGGGTACTCCCCCATCCCACTCTTTCTTCACTGTCACCTATTTTTTTGTCTTCATCTCTCTACCTCTCTACTATCGCTTCCCTCTGTCCCGCAGACTCGAAGAACTGTGTCTAAGAGACCCTCAGCATAAGTAAATAAGCCTCATATATAAGAGGATACTGAATTTTAAGTGCCTCCTTCAGAAACAAGTGGTATTCCAGCTAAGCGTTCGCTGCTCCCTGTGTAGCTTCTGCTTTTGAGAAAGTCCATTCATTTACTGCATGGCAGTGAGTCGAGGGACGAGGCCTGGAGGAATGTGACAGATCAATGGAGGGCAACACGTCCTGGCATTTCCTTAAGACACTCACTCGCAGACTCACAGTCTTTGAAGCAGAATAAAAATGTGAATACTGTACTAAGAATTTATTGATCCTCCTTTTCTTTGAAGAAAACCACACTTTGGTATACCACAACATTGTCACATCACATAATTCTTAAAGGCTGGAAGTTAGGATTATTTCTTTATAATCAAATCAATTGATCCACTACTTTTCAGCTAAGAACCCTTTGCACTGTGTGATTTTGGGCTAGCCCCTGACCAAAGTTGAAAATCAATTTGTGTGTGGACCTACATCACCCTGTGACATGCGTCCTCTGATGGCTGATTTAAATCCTATAATGTGAAAAAATATCATGATGCAGAATACGCTGGTGAACTAGCATAATGCTACTGCTAAAAATATATTTACCCAAAACTAACTCTGCAAAAGTGACATTACATGTTGTCCTCTTTTCCCCGTTTTTTTTTCAACCTGCCGACACAAAGGCCAAAGCTTGTTTATTGTTTTGCTACATTTTCCAAATATGAGTGCAAGTTGCTGACATGTCTGTGCTCGCATTTGCTTTCCCCCAGCACATTCATCGCACCATCTGACATGCCTTAAACTGATATCGTACAGTATGACACAGATTTACTAGAAACATCTTGCACATTTTGGCGTGCAATTAACTTGTGAGATTGTTGTTATCACAAAGTGTTCTTAGTCTCAGAGTTATTTGAGCAAGGAATTTAAGATCATGAACCCCTCAGAGACAACACGCTTCACACATGACGACTATTTCCACTAACGTAGAGATTTCTTTTTTAGTCATTGAAGCCAGAAAGGAGCACATATTGAATGACTGAGGTTAAACATAGGACAACAAGGTAGGCTGTGCAGTCTTTTTATTGGGCCACTGACTAATTCCTGCAAGAATATGAAATCTTGAGTTTGCCTTTCTATTTTTACTGGATCTCACAGAGGAAACAGAAACAGAGAAAGACACTCAATATAGATGAGATGACATTGAAACAGGCTGAGTCCAACTTCGTCTGAACACTCATCATGGCCAATCATTTTTAGAATTGGATCAGCGATCGTAATGCGGGTCCAAGCAATTCGTCTATAAAATATCACAAAATAATGCAAAATGTCCATCAAAATTTGCCAGACCCCAAGGTGCCCCCTGCAAATTGCTTCTTTTGGTCAAAACCAACTGTCCAACCCCAAAATAGCCAATTTACAGCGATATAAAGCAGACAAATCCTCATATTTGTGAGGCTAATATTCTCACAGCAATTAAATGATACAGGAAATAGAAACACATCATTTGATAAACATCAGTCAACGCATATCAGTTCCTCACCTGCATATATTCTCTGTTTATCTGAAAGTGATGCTCATTTCATTCAGCTGTACTTCTT
Organism: Epinephelus moara; assembly: GCF_006386435.1. Classification (NCBI taxonomy): domain Eukaryota; kingdom Metazoa; phylum Chordata; class Actinopteri; order Perciformes; family Serranidae; genus Epinephelus; species Epinephelus moara. The sequence continues at coordinate 25,843,909 of NC_065510.1, read as the reverse complement.
CTGAAAGTATCCTAATTGCCTGCAAACAATCCCATATTTAATTATGCTGCATGTTAGCCTCCCGCTGCGACAAAGAAAAGCTCGCTCTTACAATCACTTCCATGCTGACTGACTCCGCGTCTGTGTGTAAAAAGTGCACGTGTGCATGCCCGTGTCTTTATGTCTGAGTATATATGTAAAGCAATTGCTCATGTGGGCAAAGAACAGTTAGGGTCTGTGTCTGATTAATGGCTTAATTGATTAAGTGGCTCAGAGATTGATTGGTCGGGTCTGGCTATAACAGATTCATTAGAACAGTGATAGATCAGTGAGATCTGGCTGCAGCTGTTCCGCCTGACTCCGGACAGCACGGCCTGGTAATGGACATCATCTGTCTGTCTGTGGATCACAATATGTCCACATGCACACACACTGCTCTGTGTGTGTGTGTTTCACGACGTGGAGGCTACACACATCTCCTCATTTCTTCAATCACTCCAAACAACCAGACGGGGGAGAGAAGAGAGTGGCGGGGAGGAAAGTAGGGATGAGGAGGAAGGAGGAGAAGGGTGGAAACTATTTTTGGATTAAAGGCCCTGTTGATCTATTCCTGTTTTCAGCATCCCCTCTCAATCTTCAACTTTTACACTCTGCCTCTCTTTCTCCCTTCCTATCCATCTCTATCGTCCTCAAAGCTTTCCCAATTTCGCACTTGCTCTTGGTTCGCCTCTTTTTCTTTGACTTTTTCTGGTACCCGATCCCTCATCATCTCTTCCCTGCTCAGCCTCATCCCCCCTTTCTCTCTCTTTTATTTTATCTCCTCCTCTTCTACTAATTCTTTGCGAGTACTTTGTTTTGCCCTGAAACCCTGATAAAAACAGTGCCTAAGGTACACACTGATAGCGCAGGGGACAAGAGGACAAACGCACACGCACACTTATGTATGACTGTGTGTCTGGGAATTCGTAAACGGCTGTGAAACGTGGCTGCATTTTAGCGAGGCTTTCACAAATGAAGACAGTGCAGTAGAAAGCACCGCCCACACAGTCTTTCAGACCATGGTGTCAGTTCAGCAGCTAATGAACAATTGGGAAATATGTGTGCTTGTGTTTAGCTGTGAATTTCAGAGTTTGTATATGTGAATGTGTGAGTATTATTTGTGTGAGAATGTGAAACATGACTGGCTCTATGCATCTCAATATATGAACATGACTTATTTACAGCATGTTGGCTTAAAAGTCAAGCTTAATTCTTGACCTTGATCATGTGATGTGGCTAAAAGCTCCTGAAAAAGCGACTGAGTGGTCCTGAAATTACCACTTGTCTGTCAACTGCTGTTTCCAAGGTCAAGCTCAGTCAACACACTGCATGTCTGTGTTTGTATTTATGTGTCAAGCCTTATTTTGATTTAGTGTTGATAAAGATAATGTACCATCACCACCACCACCACCACCACCACCACCACCATCATCATCATCATCATAGTGCACTGATGTCCTCATGTTACTATCAGTATTGGAAAAAAGCATGTTCTTCACTTAGCTGTGCTACACACAAACATAGAGCTGGGCATTAAATCAATATAATATCCAATGTTGTGATATAAGTTTTAATATAATGTAGAATCTGGAATCTGGTTATTGCAATATCAACATATATCTTAAAAAATTTCATCTCCAGGCCTCTGATGATGCTTTACAGTCAGTTTTATGACCTTGTTTGTGGGTTGTACTTCAAAAAAGCTAGTCATTCTATGTCATTGATCATCATATTCATATTACAACTTACTTTACCTCCACACGGGCGGGGTACACCCTGGACAGGTCGCCTGAATATCACAGTGCCAACACATAGAGACAGACAACCATTCATGCTCACATTAACACCTACGGCCAATTTAGAGTCACCAATTAGCCTGCATGTCTTTGGACTGTGGGAGGAAGCTGGAGTACCCAGAGAAAACCCACGCTGACATGGAGAGAACATGCAAACTCTGCACAGAAGAGCTCCCTCATCCCGAGGTTTGAACCAGGAACTCTGTTGATATGAGGCGACAATGCTAACCACTGCACCAACATGCTGCCCAATTATCAATATTGTTGACCAAATAACTTGATCAGTATTGTAGGGTTGACTATTGGTGCTTCCACAAAATATTGACACAATGAGATTTTTGATACACAGTCATCAGCAATGTGGATATAATATGGAGAGTGGTCTATCAGTTTGAGAGCATTATTTATTGATTTCACGTTCAAAAACCCTGCCCTCGCACTCAAATGCACTTGGATTTAATCTGTTTCTGCTCAAACTGTGTGCTCGCACTCAGATACAATGTTGCTTGCACAGATTTCCTGCTCGAGCTTCGGCTTTTCTCCTCGCGCTCAAACTGTTTCTGTGCGCTTGCGGAATTTCTGCTCTCAGATTTCTGCCCTGCGCTTGGATTTTTTTGTGTAA
>NC_065510.1:25761747-25841388 GCF_006386435.1 Epinephelus moara | reverse complement strand
GTGTGTGCTGCGTTGCCTGGCAACAGACCGGGGAAACAGTTTTTTTTCGCGGAGCTACATAACATACTTAAATAATTTATTTCATCACCTTTTGTTAACATTTCCTTACTCAGCATTGCTGTTTAAGCTGTTGTTGAACTGTTGTATAAAAGCAATATCACACTCGAGGTCGTGACGTTATACAGTACAACATCACTCCCTCTCGTGAGATATTGCTTATATATATATATATGTATATGTAAGTGATAATGTATAGTGAGCCGGTGACTGTTGAAAAACAACTCCCGACAGGGGCAGAGGTGGGAGTGGATGAACCCGGGTAAAGAGCACCCGCCCGGATGGGACGCTCTAATACTAAAGCGAGCGCACCCACAAGGAGGCAGGGATCATTTCATTGGTCAACAGTAAATCTGGCATTCTATTGGTTGGGGGATTTTGACAGGGTTGTTACACAAAAAAATCCAAGAGCAGGGCAGAAATCTGAGAGCAGAAATTCCACGAGCGCACAGAAACAGTTTGAGCGCGAGGAGAAAAGCCAAAGCTGGAGCAGGAAATTTGTGTAAGCAACATTGTATCTGAGTGCGAGCAACATGGTATCTGAGTGCGAGCACACAGTTTGAGCAGAAACAGTTTAGATCCAAGTGCAAGCAGAGGCTATTTGAGTGCGATGGCAGGGTTTTTGAGCGTGAAATCAATAAATAATGCTCTCAAACTGATAGACCACTCATTTGAATAAAGATAGGGATAAAGCTCCATGATATAAGGACTAAGCAGGCAAAGGCAAATAATAGAACAGCTGATAGAGTTCAGAACATTGCATCACTTACTGTAATGCAGCCTTTAAACCAGGAGTAGACAGAACTTACAATATCAATACACAGCCCAGCTCTAATCAGGGCTTTCGTTTTCTAAAAATAAAAAAAGTTCAAACAAATAAGAACGAACAAGTACTTTGTTCAAATCAATTTGAACCCATCACATGTAGCCTAAACATTTTTACGTTATAAATTTGATGTTTGTTTTTTTTCCCATTAGTGGTGTCTCTGCTACTTCACTGAGGAAAGCTACTGTAACAGGTGACTTCAGATTTGCTGTCATGGTAATATCACTGTGGACAATTTTTCAAAGGCAGCAAACAGCTTTAGCTTTATCCAAAATGTTTCCATCTGCATTGTCGAAGGTTTCCACACATTATTTCTTAGATTAGTGTAATGATTAGCTAATGTCCTCCTTTGCTTTAATAAAGGAGACACTGAAGGTGTCTGTTAATAATTAGTTTTGAAATTTTCCAATATTTCAGTTAGTCAAATATTTGAGTTTGCTTAATAATTGTAAATTCACCGCATTTATATAGCCTTGCTTTATTGAAAACAACTTAACAATTTGATTCTCATTCAATTTGCCTCACGCTCTCTAACAGCGATTGTCTAACAAATACAGCTGAGGTTCAGTGTCTTGCTCAAGGACACTGACTCATGACGACAGGAGAAGCCAACTCTGCCATTAGTGAACTATCAGCTCCACCTCATGAGCCGAAGACACAACTTCTTTTGGGAATTTTCATAAAATGTACAAATATCATCACAGAAAATCGTATCCATATTGCACACACACACATCATATGCTAAGTCAAACAACCAGTAACACCATAACCTCTCTCTCTTTGCCCCCTTCTCTCTCTGCCATTAAACATATTTCCCCTTCCTCAGCACCTCATCATCTCTCTTCCTATTTACCCATCCTTTATCTTCCCTCTGTTCCTCCAATCCAATCTTTCCTTTACCACCCAGCACCATCATTCACCAGCTCTGTTTTGCTCCCTCAATCTCTCCTTTTCGCTTCCACTTCTATTGCCTCAAATTAACATCTGCTGACTGGCCTGCTACTCCAATAACCTGTTACACCCAGCAGGAAGCACTGACACACAGAGACAATCAGTGTGTTCGCATGCACAATAATATTTCATTTATATTCGGGATACTCTGAAAACTGTTTATGAAAACCCTGAATACAGCCAGTGTGTGCTGATACAAGCTGGCATATGAGCAGCGTATCCCGTTGGGCAGCTCAGTTTGGAGTCGTGAAGCCTCACGCATTTTCACACAGTGATGAGTATCAAAATAAAGCACCACTACTGAACACAGTGGGGGAAACTGCAAAACGTCTGCCTCCATGTACACAGCGTCCAACATGAGACTTTAAAGCTCCTTTTTAGAATATTAATGTTCATGCACACTCCCTGACTGACACACACACACACACAGGCTTGGGTAGCAGGGTGTTCAGTGATGTGGCGATAAGGAACAGCCGTGTGACTGACAGGATCATTAAAATCACGAGCACCATGCTACTTATCTGTGCACTTGACACCTCATTCGGCATCCTGTGTGTTTCATGTGTGCTCGTGCATTTCAGCTCTTTAAGGGGGGTGAGATAGTATCCATACCCAAGTATTTGCCTGGAGAAGTGCATTAGTCAGTGTTGATGGTACATCAACTACGTTTCCGCCTACGTCCTCTACAATAACAACGCCCTCCTCCATCCAAACTGCCCCTCTGCTTGTTCTAGTAAATGTTGCTGAACTGAAATGAATCAACACACTTGACGCACACATAAACACACACACACACAGGTTGGAACCAGAGAGCACAATTGAAACAATGACCCCTTAAAACATAAAATGTCTCATCACTGCAACCTCCCTGCATCCAATCATCCAAAATAAAATCAAGGGCTGAATTAATGCTGTGAGCAGGATTCTGTTTTTAGGTTTTTATAAACAAACATGGTAATACTGTCTATCCCATGCCCATGTATATAATGGGTTATAAACATAATGTGTTATAATCTGCTTATAGCACAGACAAATCATAGTCATAATAACCCATTATAAAGGATTTCATAATTACTTATAAAGTCAAGTATTATAACATTTCATAATTGCTGATCACTCACTGACATTTTTTGCAAGGATCCTTGTGTATTGTAATTGCCATAGTTGTAATACATTAGCATTTTATAATGCATTATAATCACTGTTATAATGAGTAGTTACTTTAAGGGGTAATTGGGTGTAAAGAATTGGAAACGTAAAAAAAAATCCTTCAATCTATGCAAGACCAAAACAAAACATTTAAATATTCATTTATTTGTTTAATGGGTCATAACAGACAATGAACTGAGAGGCTCAATTTGACACAACTATCAACTCACAGCCTCTCACCCTCAACCAAAGGCCCCTATGACATAGAAAGCGGAGATCTGTGTTGGTGCATGAGACCCTAAAAAGGAGGGTGGATCACGGGGAGTACCACCAGTTGGTCCAGGAGCTTCACCTCCATGATGGCTGTTTCCAGGCGTATTTTAGGATGATTCACGGTTGTGCAGTTTGACAACCTGCTGTCTATTATTGAGTTATTGACTTTGAGTTAAAGTTTTTCAATCTGAGGAGGTCAGAGCACTCTGGCAAAAATGCCAGGCGCTTAGAGCTCAGAAAAGCCAGGCACATTGCAACGCAAACAACGCCAGCAAAAAGCTTAATTCTCCTTAAAAACAATTACAAAAAGGCACCTACAGCAGCTACAATGCTTTCTGTGTAATCAGGGCCTGCGCCAACCTTTTAAAGTGATATTTTACTTTAGTAGAACATGTCAGAAATCAGAAACCTTACCTCCATCTGAAGTCATCTACAAATTAGCTGTCAGTTAGTGACCAGCAATTATTAAGTATTAAAATAGTTGCCTTTATAAGTCATTATAAAATACTTCATAATGTGTTATGATAATTGTCATAAAACATTAGGAATATTAGTGTTCCTATAACTACAATTATCCAGTGCTGTGAGCAGACTGTTATGCATTATAAGTGTTACTGTAAAAATTAATTTTAGCTCAGCTTCCAAATTAACTGTTGGCTTCTACACAGCAAACTGATGCCTTTAAAAGCCAGAATTGCCATATTTTATTGTTTAAAATGGGGCTGTTTCTGGTTAAACAAAAAGGATCTAACTCTTTAACAGAAAGGTCTATCTCTGTAGGGATCTGTTCTATAATGTTGTCAAACACTAAGAATAATAATCTGAGCCTGTCAGTGGCAAAAACAAGCACTTTTAGTGGATGCAAATTAACAGTATGGCCATGGTCAGAGTGGCTACACTGCAGCCTGTTTCACCACTGCTGCTGGCTGCAGCCCTCTTGCTCAATACAGAACCAATTTCAAAAAACATTTGTTCCTGTTAGTCACTCAGACACAAAAAACATGAACAAATAGGCTGCAGGTTGAAAATACCAAAGCTATCCTTTAAGCAAAGTGCTGATTTAAGTATTTGTCAGTGACTGTCAAATCCTGGTGAAACAAAGTGTATTCTTCAAAACCATCTTTTTGATCATATTACAGTTTCCTACAAAAACTATCTTTTGTTCAGAGTATAGATATTAGAGTAAGATAAATAGTTATATGTCTAAAATAATGTGTCTAATATTGATTCTCATATCATTCTAGTATCATTTTGCAGCACTCTTTTACTTGTTTTCACAGTATTGTTTGGATGAAGCAGTGGATCCACTTGACTCCCTCCCAGACTCCCACACATCTTTGCCTATACGTACAGTATAGACAAAGATTCACACACCACCCACGGTGCCTTTCAAGAAACACTGTTGGCAGAAACCTGTGTAACATTAAAACTTTTAGAACATCTTCCTGCTTCTGTTCTGTGGCCTCTTTACCTCCACAGCCTCTGCTCGGTCATTGATTCTTAGAAACTTGTCCCATCCACCGTCTGTGACTTTTGGTCTCTTTCCTGTCCCACTGGACACCTCTCTCACTACCTGCCTTATTGTTGCCTTCTTTCTGTCTATTGACTATTTTGTCCGTGAATGGAGGAGGATTTGAAGACAGTTTAAGTGGGTGTGCAGCTGCAAAATGCTCTGTCGGAGCCTTCTACACGAGCATCCGTCTTAATCTATTTCATCATACTGTAAAACACGCTTGCAATTAAATCCATAACTAGGTGGAACAAGTAGAGCATACACACATAGCCACACACAGTTGGCTTGTCATACTGACACAGTCCATGAGTCAGTTTCCTGTCCATCCTTCCATCACTCCATCTCTATCTGTACACTGGGGTTTTAATTATAGAACCACAGAGGAGCCTCATTACACCGACAGAGGGAAGGGACTGCGAGAGACAGAGGAAACAGACAGAGTGGGGAGACGGGGATCAACAAAGACAAGTCTGATCCCTTCGCAACTGAAATATTGAATATAATAATTCCAGACACACCAGTTGTAGCAGGAATTAATCAAAGCGCTGATTCATTAGCCAAGCCTCTTTATCAAAACCACTGAGTATTAGTCCCTATTTGTATGATCATGAGTGTGTGTGTGTGTTCCACATCTGTAGACTTTAAATGACCAGATTTTCAACACAAAGGAGATAACTGTAGTCCTCACACAAGGTTAGATCTTTCAAATTAACCTTGCAGGTTACAGATATGTGTGCTGGACTGACTTCAGCATACCGGTGCTCATTCTTCAAGGTTTACATGCAATTAAATGCATCAGTGATTCTGTTAAGTGACCTTCACGATGGTTATCTACATAACTAGCCTTTGGACAGCTTGAATACAGGCTTCCTACGCAATCTCTAAAAAAAGAATAGACTTGAGCTGGACCGCAGTGTCTATACAGCATATTAATAATTATGCAGCTACTTAAGACGTTAACTAATTCAGAATTGCTAGGTATGGAAATCCTGAAGCCCACTCTCCACCAAAATGTGATCTCCAGTATTTGATAAAGCAAGACAACTGCTGTCCACAAACTTAATTGTACATGCAAAAGGCCTGTGAACAAAGTGTTAAGCTTTTAATCCAGTTTATTTCATCTACAACAAACAGAAAAGTTCATTCCCTTAATGAAACACAGCAGCAAAAGTGAAGCCTTTTCTGCACGTATAGTCACGTCATATTCGAAAGCAATCACAGATGGTCACAAAATGAAGGCTGCTGTGCAAAAATTTTGAGTTATTTGGCAAGTAAGCCCGAACACACTGCAGCGTCTGAAGCCCATGTGGTGTTTTCCTTTGTCTCCAAACTCTATTTTCAAAAGAACTTGTTCAAATCGGTTTCTGCGGAAAGTGCCGTATCTGTCCGCCTTAAATCAACAGCATGCACAAATAACAGGACCAAAATAAGTTTCAGTGCTTGCTGAACGCTGCTTGTCGCTTCGCCTGAAACTCTGCCGCACAGTCAGATGACAGCTGGAGTACTGATCGGAGTGAGTACTGTTTATCATCTAAAAACAGACCATGGGCAAGGATCCATCAAACAATTATCTTCAATCTTTAGTCTACAAATTGTCTCAAAAAAGCAAAAAAGTATGCATCAAAATTGCTCAAACCCCCAAGCTGACTATTTACTAAATGTTTTGTTTTGCTGAAGCGCCAGTCCAAAACCCAGAGATATTAAATTTACAATGTAACAGAAAGAAAAGCAGAAATTCCTCCACATTCGAGAAACTAGAACAAGCGAAGCTGTGGTATTTTTCATTAATATAATTTACCAAAATACCTTAAGATTAATTTAATGCGGATCTACTCGGTGCTGGGTTTTCAAGTTCAGCGCTGAGTAATAAAATGCACAGGTGTTTCAGGTATGCTCTCTTTAGTGTGCAATAATCATTGAGCTTCAGGGTTGCGTCTTTCATCAATGAATGCCAATAAACTCATCACCACCAGGTGCACCAAGAGGCTTTTTGGACCCCCACCTCCCTCCTTTTCTTGTGTTTAGTCAAGTGAGATGTTCTTTTCTTCTTCCTTCAGCACTAAAACTGGGAAAATTGTTTGAAAATGTCATTACTGTTCATAATTAATATGATCTTTTAACACGCATCAAATTAACATGTCCTATTCTGATCAGACAGACGCTGCCAATTATAGTTTAGCACCCACAAGAAAGAAAGTGTATGCAGGGAGGTCCTTGTTAGTTAATGGGAGAAAAGTCGAACAGGCAACATCTGACCGTAACTGTGAAATCTTTGAGCCATTTTAATCTTGTTGTTAAATAAAGAACATTGGCAGCCACTTCCAAACATTACCATGGATTCTGCTGGTTATTAATCAAGAGCAGTCATTTGAGAGGCAGAGAGAGCGGGGAAACAAAGATTCAGAGTCACTGTTCAATGCGTACACCTGTGCTTGCATCAGGGGGTGGTGAGCTGCTACACAGCATCCAATTTGGCATTCGTTTTGTTTTTAGGGGTCACCAGCCAAAACGTCTGAGAGAGAATCACTACTCCACGGCTGCTGGTACTCACACTGGTGTGTCTAAAAATCTCCAGGGACATATTCCCTAAACAACACTAGAAGCCGCAGAGTGTCGATCCACGTGGGAGCGCGCTGAGGCAGACTGTGGCCCAGATCATTACGTTGCCATGTTGGTTAGAGAGGTTTCTATGGTGTCCCTTCAAGCCCACCAAGGCATGATGCAGCAAAATGCAAAACACCTAGTGCATGATCAGAGCTGCTGCACTGGAAACAACGACTGCACACGAGGATACAGGGGATTCTCTGATCCTGCATTTAAGCTTTTAAATGAGGGCTCACAGGTGTTGGGGACTGCGACATTACAACAAACCAACACACACACACACACACGCAAAACCGTGCATACACACAAACCACATGCATTCCACCCCACAAAAACACAATCACACACTCACTCTCTCCAGGGACACTAAAATACCTCCAATTAGACGCGCCACAGAACAACTGGGATGGGACCTGGAGCAAAGACACACACACACACACACACACACACACAAGGATGTTTAAACACACACACAGTCACACGCGTGCACAGAAAGATCCACGGCAGGCTTTCATTTAAGAGTCACTGATGTGGAAAGGAAACATCTGGAAGGGAGGGAAAGAAGCAAATGACACAGAGACACACAGGCATGCATAAAAATAACAACACAAACGTAATCAGCGAGTGCACACGCATATACATACAGGTTTCAGTGCTCATCAAATACTTCAGAGCGTGTTTTCATGAAAGCTTTTTTTCGGAGACAGATAGTTGTCTGTCATATATCATATGCTGTTCGAATGTTCCAAGCAAAACATGTGTTTTCCTCGTATCTTTTCTTTCATATCTTCTTCCCCAACCGATCCTGTTTGTATGTGTGACACTGAGTGTGAGTCTGGGTTATCTGGAGGTCAGCTGAGTCAGATGCTACACGAGTCTATTCTTCAGATCCTGACAAAGGCCACTCCGTCACTTCTCAGGGCCGCAGGGCGACAAGCCTTGCTTGATAGAGGCAGGTGGGGGCGAAAAGAGGATAAACGGGAGAAATGGAAGTGATGTAAAATGGCAGACACCAGGGGAGTCTCCGACAGGAGGCGTAATCAAACTCAGACAGACTCTCTTCCAATCACCAAGCCGAGGTAATCAAACTCAGACTCCCGCACCCTCCAACACACACATACAATGATTAAGGTTATGAAAGGTTATAAGGTTATTTTACGATGCATATGTACTCGGAGCCAATCCGTCCCTTAGCTCTCTCTTCAACATTCTGCTCCGTGTCACTCTTGTGTCACTGCCTCGTCTCATAGTCTCTACTTTGTGATTGCTCCTCTCTATATCTGCACTCTATTCAGCTACCTCACTGTATACAGTACTTGAGGAAACAACTGCCTCCTGATTGTCACCGTTCTTTATTCAGCAGAATCAAATTTATAACTCAAATCATTAATGTGCAGAACTATGAAGTTTCAAAGAAAAGCTGGAAATTTTCAAACAACTTCTTACAACTTCCTGTGTTCAAGAGAACTTATTTCTGGAGACTTTGTAGAAAGTTTGCATTGATTTCTGCCATACGGTAATTATGAGAGCACAGTATGTAGAGCATCTTAAAGGGAAACTACACAGATTTTATGTATCAAGATCAATTTACTAGTCCTGCGAAGTCTTACTACTCTGAGCCTGTGAAGAGAGTCGTAAAATGTTTGCTATGGTTCTAGAGGGCGCTTGATGTCACGAAGATCACCTCAGCTTGGCTTTAGAAACAAATGTATACAGAAAGCCTCTGTTACAAACTGTGGAATTTGAAAGATACTAGCATTTACGGGGCAGCAAGGGTCTAACAACAAGATGCAATCCATTGCATTTAGAGACTAAAAGTCAGGACATCTTGGCCTCTACTGCATCGATTTTTAAAGAAAAATCTGTCTTCCAAGTCCCACAACCTTATGGACGTAAAATACTAAGCCGCTGGAGTACTCTTTTCAAAAGGAAGCACTCGATAAGCGGTGCTTCCGTGTATGCACCTAATGTTCGTAGCTGTTTTTGCAGTTCAGCAATCATTAACAAGCATGACATTACTGTCTTCTTTATAGGAAAAGATAAAGGCATCTGATCAACTTGAGCCCAAAGCTGAGATAGCATTTCAAGTGCTACAGTAATTATATCAGCATATATGCATCTGCCATGATCTCCTACCCTCTCTTTCTTCTTCTGTTCCTTTCTCCTGTCTACCCTGCATGCCCTCTCCTTTCCTCTGCTCTCTCTTGTTAAATATATGAGATCCATGCATGCGGGATCATAACTTCTTTATCTTGAGTTATCTGAGGTCTCTCAGGCAGTTTTGTCTCCTTTCTTCGTTCTGTAAAGTGCAGGTCTTTGATGATGTCCAGATGTGTTGAGTGTTTCTGGGGATGTATTTTTTACATGTGTACGTTTGCATGTGTGTGTGTGTGTGTGTGTGTGTGTTTGAAAAGTCCCACCAGTGACTGCTCTCTTTGGGGATATTTTGCTGCTCTAATGGTCTGATGTACAAATCTACAAAGACCTCCACTGCTGTGAAGGGAGGAGAGGCACACAGACATGCCCACACTCTTCTGGGCAACAGGGAGACTGACTGCTGGTTTGATTGACAGGCTGAGGTGTGTGTGAACGCGTCTGCGTGAATGTATGTGAGTGTGTGTGTGTGTAGCAGGCAGAGACAGAGAGGAGGGAGGGATGATAGCAGGTATGCATGGAGCTTAATTAATTGGAGAAGGGATCCTCATCTCCTGTCACTTACAGAAATACCCCACGGCCATTAGAACTCTCTTCCTTCTAATGCAAACACAGCAAATACACAAGTGTATACTGTAACTAATTGACCAGGACCTTGAGTCTGACCCTCCCTCCCTGGAGTGGCTGTGTTGATGAGATTCAATGTGTTGACTTGATATTTGGACACCTTGTACAGCACATGTTCTTCTTTGAATATTTAAGATTCATCGTCTGTCAATCTGTCATGTTCAGTATGCAGTGATAACTGACTGAGAATGTCTCCCGTAACACCATATGTTGTCGGAGGCGATGAAAAAGCTCCAGGAGCTGTTTATTTTAGAGGCGGGCTGTTCTTCCACTGATTACAGTGTGTGACCTCTCACCATGCTGTTGAGCTGCTATCAATTGTGGCTGTTCCAGCTCGACCACGGATGACAGTTAGTGCTTTTTATTTTCGGCAGTCCAGGCCACACTTACAGGATAGTGGTCAGGGACATGCAGATAATGGATCTGTCAAGCAGGCAGGTCATACAGCTGGCTGTGTACCACTTTTCTTGGCTCTTACAGGCTTTGTGGATTAGCCAAAAGATTTTGAGTGTCATTCTTCACACAGAAGGTCTTATAAATGTGACTGCATCTTAAATGTTAATGCCTGTGCTTGTATTCAAGACACATACAGTACAAAGAGCTCTCTCCACCAGCAGTCCTGACAATAACAGGTTGTTGGTCATATTCTCAGTCTACATCCGTGACTCACTTCATTAATTCTTCCTTTCGGCCTCTTTCTCTACCGATCCTCCCGTCTCTTGTTCTTCCCTGTTGAGCACAATGCTCGAATCAAAGTAAGGAAGGGTTGAATAGAAAATAGGTATCTCATTTATTCTGGTGAATTTCTAAAAAGAAAGACAACATTTTTAGAAATAGAAAATTTGACTGACAGCTATGAAGTTATGTCTTCAGATCCTGTACAGGCTGCTTAATGGAATGGAAAAACGCAAAGAGGGGAGACAGGAAATGGAGGGAGACAAAGATAGGACAGGAAATGTATAAAAAAGAAAGAAAAAAGGAGGTGCAGATGAACAAAAAACACAATTTGCATGAGTTCATTCACATGTTTTTTGAGTCAGTTAACCTGGTGAACTGCTCATCACTTCAATTCACTTCAATTTAATCTCATTTGCACGAAATTCGATTCTTTTTTTCCCCCTCAAATTTCCTGCTAGCAAACCTTGACTGATCTCTATCATTAACAGGCTGCTCAGTGTGTGTTCACTCAATACAGGCATCTTTTCATCCATAATCCACTACATGTAATAAGATCCAAAGACGTACACATCTGTAGCACCTTTTCTATTTCCAACCTGCCAATGGGTTGCTGAAGGTTTAATATGGAGGACTAACTTGGAAAATAAAGCAAAAAGAAATACCTGTTGTTTCCAAGTGTCATTGTTTGTTTTCTTTAGTCTTTTCTCTTTTACACGTTGCTTTTTGCGTCCTTTTGACTCTTTCGTTTCTCCTCCAGTTTTTATTTAATCCCTCTTTCCTCTATTCCTCTCCAATCTCAATAACAACTGAATCAAATATGCTGTTTTATAGCCGAGGATATTTACCCAAGAAATGTTTATTGTCGAAAATACACACCGATAAACAGAAACAAACACACACACATGGGCACGCAGATGTTTATGGCCGAAGACTGATCAGCGAAGCCTAACTATACCCTTACGATTCGTAAAAAACGCCCATGGGAGTACTCCACTCTGACAGCTGTAACAAGGTACTGTGTGTATATTTATGTGATTGTGTGTGTGTGCATTTGTGACAAAGGATGCCAAAGGATACAACCCTGTAAAGAGAATCTAATTAAAACTCTATACAGCCACGAGGGACAGAGTGCTCCCTCCCTCCCCTCTGCCTCCTCCTCCTCTTCTCATTTAACCATAGTGAACACTTGAGCTGAAGGACTGTTAGACAGTAGAGTCTATCCTCTGCCCTCCAAGGAGAAGCGATATTGAGAGAAGGATATAAAGTGATTCAGCGATAAAGGCTGTGACAGAGGCAGGAACACATAGGGAGCAGCAGAGAATTCAGCAAACTTATCAGTTCTCGTGAGCGTAGCCTATTTTCTTTGAAAATGACCTAAGGGCTGCATGCCATTCAATAACATTCACTAAACAATTAATTAATTCAAGAGTTTTTAATTAAAAGGGAGCTCGCTTGGCTTAACCCTTTTATACATAACATAAAAACACATGAGCGGGCAATGAAAAACTATGATTTAAATACATATTTTAAATACCAGGAGTCTGTAAACACTTACATACAGCCAGCAGCATCTCAGTTAGTTCTGGTGTTAGCTATTATAACTTACTAATTTCATCATAAAGGACTGTGAATAAAATTAATGTGCAGTGATATCTAGATCCAGTTCCAGACTGGTTCTCATTAGGGATGGGCAACACAAGCAAAAACACTATTCAAAAATCGTGGCAACTATTCGAGTTGGGGGGGGGGATAAGACGGCGAATGGTAATAGTCGCATTAAAAAATCGATTTTTAAAAAATAAAACGACTATTCGAAATTCGAAAATCGTGACCCATCCCTAGTTCTCATCAATCTTTATTAACCTCAATGTGCCACAACATTCAGGTTTGAAGGCATCTAATTTTAAGCCAGATGATGATTTTATCTTTTGCTAGTTCAGGTAACAAATGTCAAGTGACAGGTAATATATATCAGCTGTGAATAATACACATTTGCTGGAAGTTACTTGCCAAAAAGGCCAAAATAAAACTTGGCTCTCCGGCCTGGTGTGTGTTCTCAGCCAAGAAACTATAACTTGGATTTGTAAAACTACTCAAAGGTCTAATATGTAGGATTTACGCCTTGTTTCCACCTACATATGTGACTGTTGTCAGTAGATCCGTAAATATACGGATGATGCCTCTAGTGTCCAACGCAAGGAAGTGCATTCCAGATGGATAGAAACCTGACAGAAACTTCCTGTAGCCATTTGGGAGAGGCTATTTTTGTCTGTCTTTCACCATCCAGTAGTTTGGAATATGCCCTTGGACCTGCCAGGTACGTGGCATGCTTCGTGAAATATTTGATTAAAAAGACGTATGAACATCTGACTGTATATAATGTTCAATCGTATTTCAATAGAATAACATTACTCAGATTCACAATGTGTTTAAACTAGTTATTTTTAATCATACAAACTCACCTGACATTCATCACAAGCAACTGAATTGAAGAAAATAGTCTGTTAGCTGGTTAGCAGCCTGTTAGCTAAGCTAGCACACTGTCATGTTGTCTCTCCAAAGTCCACCGCAAAAGTTCTTTTTTTTTTTTTTTTTTCAAAAAAACAAAACAAACATATTCGCAGCAAAGTCCGGACCAAAATATTACGGAGGGGAGGTGTTTCTCAGGCATATCAGATATCACAAAGATTTCCATAGGAATGAATGGACTTCCGGTTGCCTACCTATCTTATCTCCTTACACATACGTAAGTGGACATGAGGCGTTTTTTCTAGCAGTGAGGTTACAGAACTCAACCTTATCCTGTGTGCCAAGTGTGTGTGACACAAAAAAAGTGAAAAGTGAGAACGTGAATGTGCCTATTTAGAGAATGTTTAATTTGTCCATTCTGGGCTACTTTAGAGCAACATGCCGGACTCCGTAGAAAAGGTCCCACTCCATATATAGATATAAACAGCTCATCCTAAGGTAAAGAAAACATAATGATTCTCAATTTCAGACGATTATACACCAGTGAAAACATAGTTTTTAATATTATACACCATTTCTGTCGATCCGTACACCTAAATCCTTCACACTGGACCTTTAACATCACTCAATAATCATGTTTGGACAGTGTTATTTTGCAGTTCAACTAAACTACCTGAGTGGTGAGTCTTCTCTGATGAAATGATCTAGCTTAGTCACGTCAATTTCAGCTGTCAGAATCTCAAAGTTAAACTTTCTTTCATGTCATATCAATAATTCAAGCTTCTCATCTAAGTAGTTCTGAGTCAGGGCCTCCAGTGTTTGGATCAACACGCTTAAAAAAAAATAATGTGTTTAAAATTAAGTTGGCTAAATCAGTTATTCTAATGTATTAAATCAACGTTTCACATCCTCCACTGCTCATCTCATTTTCAGGTTGTATCTGTGGGATGTCAACAATAATTAGGCCGCCGCTTAAACTGCCTAAACCTAATCAAGCTCCCCAAAAGCCTTAAAAAGGTGAAACAATGTCATATAATGAGAATGTAGCAATTTCTCGAAGACTCTGGAAATCTTCTAATCCATAATCAGTCATATTTGATTATGGAATAAACAAAGCTTCTTTGTTAGGTTTAAAATATGCAGCATAATTAGCAGCATTGTTTAATATTACATCCAAAACATTCAGAATCAGGCAGAATGTTATTTTACCTGAGATGCTCAGGTAGACGGCCGGACTCGTCACATTCTCTCCTGTCATCTCGTTCACTGCCTCCACGTGGTAACGTCCGGCATCCACCGCAGTGGTTGCCAAGACGACCAGCTGATTGTCCAAAGTGATTGCACTGTAGGGCACAAACAAAACACACAGGCAACAAGGGATTAGAAAACAACAATAACAACCAAAAGCAAAACGTGCCTCCATCTAGCGTTGCTCCATCTCAGGAAGAACCCTGCTCAAACTAAGACTCTGACAAGAGGAGAGTATTTGGTACACGGATCATTTAGAATTCATAAGGGGGGGAAGGAAACATTGAACACATTCATCAGAAAGGGAAAGAGGATTCGGAGAGCTTAAATAAATCTCTCCTCCTGTCTCAGATTGATATGTGGCTCATTTTGTGTCTCTTTCATTCTTTTGGCCGTTCTCGTTGTTTGTGTATTGTCTTCTGTTCTTCCTTCTTTACACTGATCCATCCTCATTTCCCAACGTACCAGCAGCAATCAATACAGCACAAACATACAATACACACAAGCACACGCAATCACAAAAACACAGGATCTAACACTGTTCTCACATAAGCACACAGAGATAAGAAACAATCACTTACAAACAGACTTTGTGTTGCTGTTACTTTTCACGGGCACATAATAGGAAGAGTTGATTTTGGAGGGAGACGGTGTGGGAGAGGATAGCAGGAAGGAGTCGAGGAGGGTAAGAAATGTATTCGTGGAGCTCAGATTTTCATGTGTTTGAACTTGTGTGTCTGTGAAGAGATGCCGCCAGGCAGGAAGCGCAGGTTGATGTTTTTAGTGATGCTACTTGTGTTTTCAGCATGTCAGTGAATGTAAATCTTCCAATATTCTAACCTGAGAGCTGACACTGAAATAAAATCAATATGACCAAAGGGAGAATAAAGCATATTAAAGTGAAATGACAGCCTTTTATTTTTATAGACTCTGAGTCTGATTCTGTGCCCCCACAACACAGCTACAAACTGTATGCTGTGTTCAGACTGTAAAGCCCTGCAAGACAAACTTGTGATTTGAGGCTACATAAATAAAAAATAATAGGAGAGAAGATCCTGAATACGGCGTATCTAAACATCTCTTTATTTGGAGACGTAGCTTAGATTTGGAGAGACATTATTTTGAACAAAATATCTGCAAGTGTGTGTGTTTGTAGGATGTGTTGAGCAGTGCTGAGTTGGCAGCAATGTGTGAGCCCAAAATCTAGATCGGCACAGTGCCAGTTGGGTGTGGTTTCCACTCCATTTTAATTTTGCACACAAAACAGCACATGCCACTTACGCTGACCTGAATCGACAACACACCACGCGTTCCAACGAAGCTGAGTCCAAATGGAAAAGGCACTTTACTGTCTTTGCCAACACTTTAAAGCTGGAAAAGATGAAATTTAGGTTTCCCACAGCATCTTGACTACCTGCTGCTGTTTGATTATCAGATGGTAAGAGATTTGGCGTCATGGCTGCCACCTCATATGCCGCCTACACTCCATTTGGGTGGTGCTGCAGTGTTATAAGCATGAAGCTGGCACAACCAACCAATATGATCTACCAGCATCCACAGCTTAGAGATGACTGTTGATGCATCCACGAACATGAGATCATGGCGGTCATTTACAGTATACATGGAAGTGTTTATGCATCACATTAATATAGGAACAACTGATTGAACTACATATTGATTGAGCAGAGGAGAGAACGTGTGGCTGTTTGACACAAACTCACACAAACACACACCACACGTACAGACAGAATTCTTCAGGTCTAATTTTATTCAGTGTGATTTCCCAGGAGAGCACCCACAAGAGCCAGAGCCTCAACCCCAACACTGACACTCTATTTGTGTGAGAGCATGCTTCTTTGTGTGTGCATGTATATGTGTGTGCATCTCACTGCCTGAAATAAGGGCTTTAACCAAACCTCTCTCCTGCTCTCTCCAACTTGTTCCACAGCGAGAATAGATTCTGCATCCTCACCAAGGTCTATAATGCAATTTATGGCTGTTAAGCTCATTAACTGCACTGACCAGCCTATTTTATCACATCTGTTTTGCCCGGCACATGCTGATTAATAGACAGTGAAAGCATGCTTTCACTTACCTATAGTGTCTGAGGGAGGAGAGAGCCTGGGAGGTTCGAGGGAATCTAAGAGTTATAATAGTCAAAGTCAAAGGAGCTCGGTGGCGGGTGTGAAAATGCAATAAGACCAATTAAGATAGCATATTAACATTTGAAGATTTGTTGGGTTAGTAGTCTTTGGTCTCATAGTATTTTTTCCTCATTTACATAACCCATTTATATGTACTATTAACATGTGAAATTACTTGTGCAGGGATTTTCTCCACACTTTCATTTGTTCCAGTTTGGGAGGTCTCGAGCTCGATTTCCCGTAAAATCTTCACACAGACCTTTCATAACAACAAAACAACTCAGAGTGAAAGAAATGAAACATGCCAATAGGAAGTCAGGCAACAGAGATTAGAGGACCTAAATTCACATGGATTTCCCTTCAAAAAATAATAAAACGTCCCTATTAGTTCTAAGTAGCTGGAGGGTGGTTATACAATCTCATCCTAAGAGTTACAATATAGTGAGACACACACACGCGCATGCATGAGCCTCTTTTCCTTATGACTGAATTGTGACGTATGTGAGATTTAATATAACATAAACTCAACATGCGACTTTCTGCTCTCTTTTAGTTCTACATTTAATTAAACTGGACAAAATTGTTCTGGCTTTTAATTAAAGACAAACTCAATTGTAAAACAGTGCATGACTCATGCTTATGTGTGTGTGTGTGTGTGTGTGTGTGTGTGTGTGTGTGTGTGTGTGCGTGTGTGTGAGACAGTTTATCCCCAGGCAGGAGAGGGAAATTAAAATACAGTAATCAACTACATCCTCTTCCCCTCTCCTTCTGAATTCCCCCCTGTATCCCTCATCCCCCCTCAAATAATAAAAAACAGCTTCTCTGACTCCTTCTTATGAGATCCCATTTTTCCATTCTCCCTCAGATTACAATCTGCACATTTCTTTCTTGCTTTCATCCAATTTTCTTTGCGTTTTTCTTCCTCTAGCTGTCTCTCTATCACACTATCCTCCCCCTGACTCTGTCCTGTCTTACCTCCCCTCTCCTCCCCCCTGACTCTTTTGAACCAAAGCACCAGGCCAGATTGGTCTTTCATTAAGTGTCTGGCCCCAAGACTCATTTAATAAACACTCGCGGGTGTCCGCACTGCAAGGCTGACTGCTGAACACACGCACACATATACAAGTGTGCCAAGAGCTAATTAGCACACACATGTTGCAGGCCAGAGGATGAGTGAGCGAGTCAGCGCATGAATGAGTGTGTTTTTTACATCTAAGTACGTCTAAGAGTGTGTGTGTGAGTATGTGTCGGGTCTGGGGACTGTCTCTCCTGCCAACTGAGCCCACCTCGGCCGTGTATGCCCTCCCTCTCTATCTCTGATAGGCAGCGAGCCACCTTCTTAAAACCACACTGCGTCTGACATACAGAGGCTCCGGGTGGAGGAGTGTGGCGGCAGGGCGGGAGGAGGGATACTCCACTGTAAACCCAATCCAGACAGCATGCTTTTTGGCAGCTTCATCTCCAAAGCAAGTGCCAGCCAGCCACCCACACGTTACACTGCATACATACACGCACCTTCTCACACAGGCACACACACAGCTGGGAGCATTCACTGTTCCACGCAGCCGTTTAACCGGATGTTTGCTTTGGTTTTTAAGTAAGTGGACACATGAATGCAGTCTCTGTTGGACTGATTGATAGTTAACGTACGCAGGTTTATACCTGCTGAATGCAGCATTATATGTGTGTGTGCGTGTTTGTGTGTGTGTGTCTAAGAAGCTGCATAAATCCGGCTTAAACTCAGACTTTTGTTATTACAAACTTTACACCAGGTTGAGGTATTCAAATTTTTTAAGCATTCTGCTCTCAGAATTGCCTGTCAGCTTGAGTTGTGGTGTGGTGTCCTCTATCCCAAAGTAATTGGTAACTATAAAACTCTGCTGCAGAGAGTGCACTGTTTTGAATGCAGAGAGGAGGGAGAGAGCTTCTGTACAATATTCATCAATATACGATCGCTTTTTTGGCTTTTTTGGCTTGTGTTTTTCTTTGTCTGCACAACTGCAAACAAAGGCCGACATAAAAAACACAGTAAAGTCGATAACTGCTGTATTAGCATTACCATAACAAGTCATCCTTTTTAGTAAAAGTATATTTTTTTGTTTTTTAAACTTTATTGATTTAGAGACCCTTAGTGTAGTTGGAAATTCAGTGGTGGCTTGTTGGTAATCTCTCCATAAAAAAAAGTTTATGCAACCACATTGGACTCCATAGCCCTGTTTCCCCCAAACACTTTTAATATGGTATCTTTGGAAACAAAAGTAATCATTCAGACATGGTACCTAGTGTTTCCACCGCAGACAGTGCCCTTAAATGTGGGCGGGGTTGTTGTCACTCACTGCTACGCCCAGCATTCACTGTATTTCCTCCTTTATCAGTCTGCACCTCGTTTATCGTCCGCAGAACGAGTCTGCATGCAGACATTTTCACAACAAAATAAAACAGGCTGCAGTGTGAGTCTCTTTTCATGGGATATTTAAAAATAGCAGGTTTGTGCATTTAGTCCTTCTAAGGCAAGCTCTGGGGTTTAGTGTTGCTGGAGCCCACAGGAACAATGCTCCACGACGCTTTTTTTTTTTTTTTTTCCCGAGTGAGGATTAGAACATATGCCATTCACATATCCCTGCCGAAATTAATATATATAAATGCATTACTAAAAGTGTATGTTATATAAAAACTAAAGTGATCGCCACAGTTGTTAAAGTGAAACTTAAAGTGTGTTGATTGATTCACATCGTCAACTCGTGCATTGAGTAACATCACAAGTTAACGTTCCACCCTAAAAGTCGCCAGCAGTCGGTCTAGTGAAATAAGTTTTTTTTTTTCTCTGACTCCAGCTGCTGCAAGAGGCAGCAAAACATCCTTTCATTTTATAGTTACAGTAATAAATCTCGCCACGGTATGAACAGTGGTTACATGAGTCTCAAAACCAGCCACAACTCAGCCTGAGCAGAGTGACTGTCCTCTATTGACCATTCAACAGACTGCAGTGTTCACAGCTCCACGTTTTAGTACCGAATCTGTGTGCTAGGTACTCCAACAGAGGCATGACCAAAAATGGGGATGGTATGAAACAGTTTCATTGGTACCATCCACAACTTTTCACAGTGGAAACAGAAAAAAGCGTATCGTGCTGCTCGGTGGAAATGGGGCTTATGAGGATAAATGTGCAAGTCATCCATCAAGTATTACATTTCTGGGATTGTTTAACTTCCAGTGAACACAAAGCTGGAAGTGGAGCATTTTTCACCAATTTTAAAGGATGCACTGTTTTAGTGGCTGATGGCAATACCTGACAGCCAGTTCCTGTTGTGCTGCTTGGGGTAAATTGGACTCAAGCAGAAACTGGAGGTATTAGATGATATAAGGTTTTGTGCACCACTGTAATGTAACAGTACAGAGTGAGAAAAAAAGAGGACTGATCCTGGTGGTGAACAGAGAATAAAAACAATGAAGAGAACTTAACTTTGCCAATTTCCTACAACAGTTTCATGTAGTTTTGGAAAATATGATAGATATGTTTTTGTAATGGGATTAAACAGTCTAACTGAGTTAAGACTGAGAACTGGACCGCTGCCAGCAGCTCTTGACATTCTGCTGCCAGCAGCTTGACAGTGACTGCTTTAGTGATTTTCCATGCATAGTTAAAATGAAGCTATTGTTAACACAGCCTGGGGTTGAAGATTTGTTTTACAGTATATTTGCTGAACATTCTTTAATCCTCTTGCTCAGTCAAACTGCAATGCCTCAAAATATTATCTTAAAACAAAAAAACAACATTTGTTTAAGTTTTTGATTGCTACAAATGTGAGGGAGAGGCCTAAAAGCTAAATTAAGATTGAAAGTTTCCTCATATAATCATGTTTTTTTGCAGTTTTAACAGTGTGGGGTGTTCTCTGTGAGACTCAGGAGATAAGTTTTTCTTTATAAAGTATTTTAGGTCTAAAGAAAGTATGGAGATTTTTTTTTCTTCAACCACAGCAGTACTGTGTGGCAGTACTGGCATCACGCCGCAGCTCAGCTATCATCAGAGCGTGATTCTAGTATACACAAAAGGGTTGCCCCACCACAAAAACAGATGATTGAAACCTGTTGTTATCTTGAAACTGATTGACAGATCTTTTAAAACACAGCTTAATAAAAGACAATTACTGAGTCATTAATATTTCTGATGCTGTCAAACTCTGTTTACAGACTGTAAACACAGCAGTAAAAGTAGGGCTGTACCCAACTCAGAATTATGTCAGTCAAATCAGATTTGGCTGTTAAATACGAATATTAGACTATATGTTCCTGTATTTCAATATAGAGATGAAGACATTCACAGTGTCATTCACATAAACAAGCTTAACTATGCTAGTAACTTATCTGAAAAGTGCTACAACATTTTATGCTGACACTAGATATGAAACAATAGCCAGAGACTGTATCATATGAAGTTGCTGTGAGCTGTAAATTCACCACTTTTAAGAAGGCTGAAGATAACATTATCTCAGAGCCTGACAGGGCAAAGTCTTTCCTCCTCC
Source organism: Epinephelus moara (assembly GCF_006386435.1). NCBI lineage: Eukaryota > Metazoa > Chordata > Actinopteri > Perciformes > Serranidae > Epinephelus > Epinephelus moara. Next base: position 25,820,172 of record NC_065510.1, on the reverse strand, counting down.
GAGCAGCTGCCTCATTGTCCACAGCTGCCTTTACCAAAGGGCAGCGTGAATGCAAGGAGCGCTCACTCTGCAGTGAAATCTGGGAGCAGAAATGTCCCCAATAGTGCACTGCACACTGACTGGCAAAAAACAAACAAACAAAAAAAAAAATGCTCGACTTGAAGAAATCGCAGTCAGTGGAGGGGTCTGACTGATGATTCACATCACGGACTTTCAGAATGCAGCCCTAGGTAAAACTATCTTAAAGTTTCAATTTTTGCATAGCACAAAAATGGGGCAGCCCAGTGGAGCAGTGGTTAGCATTGTCGCCTCACAGCAAGAGAGTTTCTAGTTCAAACCCCGGAATAGGGGAGCCCCTCTATGCAGAGTCTGCATGTTCCCCATGTGTCAGCGTGGGTTTTCTTTGGGTACTTTTTTTTCTTGTTATAAAATGAGGGAGCGAGTCTGATAGTGTAGGCTAATATGTGTGAGTGATTAGTTAACTGCCAGGTCACGTCATCTACACTCATCAGTAGGCTTGTTCGAGATGAACTGCCCCTCGCCTGGAAAGCGGACGAGAGCAGGTGGCTGCAGCAGGAGGCGGTGACAACAAGCTGCGGTCAACTCAGAGGCTGAATCCAAATGTCCACTGTCTGGACTTGTGGAATGAGCCCTCACGGACTTCAGTTGTACGTAGTGTGAGGTATTTACTGTCATTACGTAAAGTCTGCGAGGGCAGAGACTACAGGCAGCTGATAGACAGCCCTCCTGTTCCACCTGTAACACTTCATCTCTTTAACAATAGTATTTTTACATAGCTGAAGTGTTTGCATTTCTAAAAGTAAAAGTGAGACTTTCATAACATTGTGAGCCGTTATATTATGTGCCTAAAGCTGCATTTGGTGCTGTTGTAGTGGCTGCTCAGCAGGATGGTATCGCAGCGTCCCACGTCTGGACTGTCATTGGCATTTCTGCTTCAAGATCCATTAAGTGCATTTCTTGTTCCAAACTTGTTCTAAAAGAATCCCTTAAAACATAAAATGTCACTTAAAACATAAAATGTCTGCTACCCTTTTATCTTGTAATCAACAAAAGGGAGGAAAACAAAGCATCCACAAAACAACAGCACATCTCTATAATAAGCCTGTTGGAGCTGAACCAAATGAGAAGAAATAATGGAAGCAGGCTGCTGATGCATTAAAAATGTGCATCAACTATTTAAAAGGCCTGGATTGTGTCTATCTCAATTTAAATCAAGGCCAAAACATTTTGGAGTACATTAAAATGATAAGAGGGAAACATTCATGTTCATTAAAGGCACCCGTTGGGCACATCCAGAGCACTACCATCAGCCTTACACGCGACTTTCTACAGACCACCACCAAAACAAAGTAAACGTACATGTGAACACTACACCTTACTGAAACAGAGTTCATTACTTGATTAGATGACTAACAGAAAATTAACGGGCAACTATTTTCATAATCTAGTCATTTCAGTCTTTTTTCAAGCACAAATTCACCCTTTAATTCCAGCTTCTCAATTATGAGGATTTGCATATTTTTTCCTGTTTTATATAATTTCAAACTGAAGCCTTTGGGTTTTTGAGTTTTGGTCAGACAAGATATTGAATGAGGTTAATTTGCACCTGCAAATTAGCATTTCTTTTTCAGCATTTCCTGATATTTTATGGTCAAGACAACTAATCATTGCTTGAGAAAAATTAGAGTTTATAAAAAAATAGAGTTTTGAAAGGTGGGAAAATTCAAGGCTAAAGGCTTTCGTGCTTTGTCAGTTTGTCGGTCTGGTTGTTGTCCAACTGCATCTGTGGTTGCTTGAGTGAAATAAACTGCTGCCCACATTCAAAGTATTATTAGGAAAAGTGAATACATCCCGCTGGTGATACTCATGCACCGACACAAAAGAGACCCAGATGAGTATGTGTTGGAGATTTAATCAAAGTACGACTAATGAGGCCTTCACTCACTGTAACAGTGAACACTTGGCCCAAAACCAATTTCTTGTGGGGACCCCTGCAGTCCAAATGTACCTTAAAGTACGCTCTAGGTTCTTTTGCAACCCAACTCCTGTCTCATATCAAGATTGTACTTCGGTTTCCGTCCATACTTTATTAATAACTCAAAACCAAATCTAAAGTTATTCTCTGTTAATGTCTCAGTTCTGCGTGGTGAATCTTAATGATTTTTCCACTCAGAGAAATACAGCCTGCATATGTGACTGCACATGAGACCAATAAAGAGAGTTAGAAAGAGAGGAGAAAAAAAGAAAGATGGTAGAGGTTACAACAGTAATGAACACTAATGTGTTTGAGAGAGATTTTAACAGCCCCTTCACTGACTCAGAAAACATTTCCCTACCTTCTGCCCTACACACTCTGCAGCTCTGTGACTTGTAATTAACGCAGTGCCTAAATCACAGGCTTGCTTCCTCAATCACCTTTACAGTTCCTTCAAACGGTCAAACGGACACAGAAAGGGAGACTTTTCTGTGGTCGCTCACCGGCTTGGCCCGTTGCCACTGCCAATAAGTCCTCCATAAAACACACACACACACACACACACACACACACACACACACACACACACACACACACACAAAGGAGGAAGTGCACGCCAGCAAACACACAGTAGAGTATGCTTGTGCACACTCAGCCTAGGGCCCGCAGTCCAAAAGTAATTGGCGTGTGTGAGTGTGTGTGTATGCAAGAGAGAGAGAGCAAGCGAGTAAGCGTTAGAGAGGGCTGCTGGACAGACTACGTTTGTTTAATGTCCCCTGGCAGGGCCCGAGGGACAGGCAGAGAGAAGTGGAAAGGCAACGGTACAGGAAAGGAAAGGAAAGCAAAGAGGGGCAAGGGTGAGGTGGAGACAGGAAGAGAGGAGAGGAGAGAGAGATGAGGCAAGATGCTGAGTAAACACAGGAAGGAGACTTTTCTCTCCACTCACTGTTTGTTCAGCTACAGGAGCTTCATGACTCACTTCCTTTCTACCTCTGCTTTACGTCTATCTGTCTCGTTGGCATCCACGCACACGTACGGGCGCTTCTTCACGTGAAGACACCCACAAAAACATTTGCTTTTCATGGTACAAATATCTGTCATAACAGGTCGTACTTTAAACCTACTGTACAAGACCACATTCTTTTAACAAGGCAGCTGGATGAATGGAAACAATGTGACTGTGTGTGTGTGTGTGTGTGTGCAGCTGACTGACTGTTGTAGTCCCATTAGGTGGATGGATCTCTAGACGAATGGCTATTATCCTAATTAGCACTAATTATGTCTGCTTCCAATTAACCACACAACTGGCGATGACTTCTCTCACTGTCTTTCCGTCTCGCTCTCTCTCTCTCTCTCTCTCTCTCTCTCTCTCTCTCTCTCCGCCAGAGAAACACACCTTATTCTCAAACACCGTCTCCCCCAGCTGCTCAGCTAAAGAGACCAGCTGAACAGAGGGCCGGTAATCTTCACACTTGAAAATAAGCCATCATTTTCTAATTCTGGTTCATATGACTGTTTGAACCTGAAATAAAGAGTGTGACACCAGACGCTGTGATTTTATATTCTGCTTTCACGACTCCGAATTCTCTCTGTGAAGCTGTCTGCAGGCAGGAGCCAAGGAGTATTTGTTAGGTCTTTTCATGGTTTGTCGGAGCTTATTCACAGCTGGTGTTAAATGTTCAAGGTTACATGGTTGGATATATGTTGCAGTGAGAAGGGTGGGCTAGGGTGAGTTTAGTGGCAGCCTCAAGTTGATTGCCTGAACTAGTTCTAGCCTTCATACAACATGATAAAGTACATTTTCTGGAAATTCAATTAAACCAGAAACCAATTTATAGATAAAACTAGAATTACTGCCTTGTCGTTGTATGCCTCCAAGAACCAGTCAACTTGCAGTTATAGTTTACATCCATGTCTGTTCATTGTCATATGTAGCCTTGACATGACAATGCTTCACATGTCGCTGTTACAAGAGGCTACATATTGTAAAACATGAATGCTTCTCACACATCTTCCTTCTTGCAGCACAAAAGATCTATACAATCAGTACAGTGTTCAAGGTGAACACAGCACATTAGTGTCAACATTTCATTATCTAACTATCTTCCCTTCTGTTTCTGAGTTATTACGTTGAATAATGGCCATAACGTGTTTATGCAGAACATTATGATGTCACAGTGAAGCTGACCTTAAATCTTTTGGATATAAAATGTCATCACTTCATCCTATTAGACATCCGTGTAAAATTTTGTCATAATTAATGTATGAGTTCTTGACGTATGGCCACAAAAGTGTTTTATGAGATTACACTGACCTTGACCTTTGACCCTTAACCACCATATTCAAGTCAGTTCATCCTTAAGTCTAAGTGGATGTCTGTGCCAAATTTGAGGAAACTCCCTCAGAGGGTTCTTGAGATATCGCAATCACAAGGATGAGATGGATGCAAGGTCACAGTAGCCTTGACCTTTGACCTCATAAATGTAATCATTACTCGTAAAGCCTGAGTGGATGTTTGTGCCAAATTTGAAGCAACTCCCTCAAGGCATTGGTTGCAATTCAACTTCAGAATTGATTTTAAGATTCTTTTGATAACTTTTAAAGCTCAACATGGTTTAGCGCGGAGTTATATAGCTGAGCTCTAGCCTACACTCACTAGTTGTCCCTAGATCAAGGCTGGTAAATAAAGGTGACTGGGCTTTTGCCATCAAGGCCCCGAGGCTCTGAAATACTCTGCACATTACCTGTCTTTAAATAGTTGCTTAAAACATATTTTTATAGGAAAGCTTTCCCTTTTAGTGCCAGACTTGAACTTTTGTTTTTTATTTCCTTTGCATTGTTTTGTTGTCTTATTTCTATTCACTTTGTGAAGCATTTTGTTTAGATAAGTGCTATACAAATAAATATTATCATTATTAGTAAGGCATTCTTGAGATATCACATTCAGACTGACAGACAACCCAAAAAAATAATGCTTCTGGCTACATCTGTCCAAGGCAGGGAGGCATAATTACTAGCTGGGGATGGCTGTTTATTTGCTAATGTAGTGAATTTAATTAAACTAAAACATTGTGAATTAACTCAAAGTACTTTATCACACTGATGCAAAAACAAAAAAGTAAATCCAGTATTTTTAAAAAGCAGTCACGTCACTGATTTGTAATGTTGCCCTAAATGGTGTAATACAATCGGGAATCTGGGAATAGCTCTAAATCTTTCCCCTTTGGAGTACAGCCATGTGACACAGAGCATGTAATCAATAGTAGGTCCCGAGTGTGTAAATATGTGTACACATAGTCAAACTGATGATCTGTAAAAACACTGTCACATATTGCTATTTAAATGTAGACAAATAGCTTCCTGTGGCTTTAAAGGTCAGTAGTAATAGCATGAAGTAAACAAGCACAATGCTCCTGCTTTATTATCAGCAGCAACACAAGCACACACTTACAGCATCTCCTGTAAAACAAGGGTTTTTAACTGATACACTTGTCACCATGGTGACGGGAAATCGATACAATGCCAAAAAAATGATCCCGCCTACAGGTGAAAACATTTTAATCTACATTATTCTGTAACAAACATTACCACACACACACACACACACACTGGCTCTCATAGATCTTCTAATGTGCACAAAGCCTGCAGCCGAATTGTCAGTGAATGTATCACTCACATGGACCTGCTCCTTCAACAAAGCCATACAGTGTGACAGAGACTGCTGTGTCTGTTTATTTGAAACTGGGCAAATATTCGCAGGCACAAGCTCAGGGCACAAGCTTCCACTGGAATGAGTCTAAATAAAAGGTACACCTTAGCCAGTACAAGCCAGCATTTATGTGTGTGTGTGTCTTTTGCTGAGAATGACCCATTAATCTGACCAAGTATAGACTCTTCTTTTGATGTGCATTTAAACATACATACATAAATGTTCTAAATGAAAACATTGAAGTTAGAAAAGGCAAAATGAGAGCAAACATGAGGGTTTTTTTGTGATTCTCGAAAGTTCCATGTATGCACCTCCATCACCCAAGACCACAAAAAATTCCTCTTTGCTCTTGCTTTTGTAATAACAGGTGGAAAACCAAGCTCAATTTCATGCTAAAAAGGTACGACTGTTGCAGTGTGTGCCAATTGCTCGGCATAAACACAACCTCAGCTGCAACTCTCCACCCACTTTGGTAAAAGCAGGTTTGTTTGGAGCCAGAAAATTGCCCAAGAGGCGCAAGTAGAAAATGGACATCTGACATAAATGTCATTGTGGATGCTGGTCCTGTAGCAGCACAAAATTAGAGTCCTACGTTAGCTCGAATGATGTGTGTGAGCCTGTTTGTGTTCATGTGTGTGTTGCATGCACCAATGTACGTATCTGTGTGCGTGAGACAATGTGAACTGGTTGTAGTACCCTGTAATTATCTGGTGTACAGAGGTGATAATGATGAAAGCTGACCTAGCAGTGAATACTAAAATAGCACGAGAAGAGGAGGAAAAAAATGAGTTTTCTACAATGAGGATGGATAGCTAAGTGCTTGAACTAAAAACTGAGGACAGTGGGTCACCACCTTATGCACTGTGAATGCATTTATTTCTTGACACAAGCCCCCAAGTCATAAACACAAAACTCCCATGTGAATACACGAGCAGAGAGGTCAGAGCACAGAAAGCGAGAGTGTAATTTCCCGAGAGCAAGAAGTGCTAAAATTTTGCCTTTATTTGTCTGTGAGAGAAAAGAAACTTGTGACCTTCTGCTTATTGATCCGGCTCTCTGATCTTGAGAATGTCGTCTTGGTGCTCTGATATTAACCAGTCAATCACCATTCTGTTGTTTTTGTCTGGTTATCTTGGGGATGTTTGCCTTAGGAAATACAAAGATATATCTACAATGTGGAGGATGGTGAACAAACATGGACTTAGAAAATTTCTTTAGAGAGTTATGTTTTCCTTCATGTGCTTATGCATTTGTTTCATGGTCTGTTTTGTCCCGTCTGTGGTCATCACCTGCAGCTCCTAACAGAGTGTTAACACCAGATCTTCATCAGTCACTCCTCACTGCACTGTGTAGTTTCTCACTCTTTCTCCCCTTTGCTTTCCCTCTCCCTGTTTTGTCGATAGGTTAAGAACCCTTCCCAATGACAGGTGTGAGTGTGAGTGTACGGAGTACGGGTGTGTGTATGCGTGCATGTGTGTACAGTCCGGTCAGTGATGGATGTGTGTGTGGCAGGTAATTAAAAGTGTGATTAGTGGATAATTAAAAGAGGTCTTTGTCTTTAGAATATTTAACGACTTCAGACAGAGGACACGCTCACGCACACGCAATGCACACACGCGAGCTGGCAGGTGGGAGTGTGTTGGTTCAGACGTTAATGGGGGTATAATGATTCCTGAGATGATATAGGATATAGGCAGGGAGACACTGGTAGAGAGAGAAAGAAGATGAAGGGAGGTGGAGAAAAAGGGAACGCAGAGGATCAGACATAAAGACAAAAGACACTGAACCTTTCAAAGATACATATCCGTAGAATTAATCATCATCAGCATGAGCTGCACAGGCTGGACACACACACACAGTCACACACAGTCTCACACACACCTCTCTTTCTCTCTCTCTGTTTTCTGTCTGTCTCTGAGTGATCAGTTCAGACAGAAGCAGCTGCTCTCTGGCAGACAAAAATAGATTAGCAGAGAATCACTAAACCCAGATCCTGCAGGCTTACACACATGTGGGAACATACAAACACGTAAGAACTGAAGAGTAAAGGGACTTCACGTGTCAATAAAATTGAGCTCAATTTACACCTGGTATTAAAATGAGATCAAGGTCCATGCTTATTAACAGCTATTTGTATGCATTCTTGTCTGCACCGTGATTAGATGTCATCTCTGAATTTTCAAAGCACTAGAGTTGGTATGGAAGTAGTGTAGTGTCAGCAGTCTACAGCCATGCTAACAGCTCTGTGAGGCTGCACAGGGGTGTGCTCTGAGCTAAGTCCTAACTTTAGCATGCTAACATTCTACATACATGAAACGTTAGCAGGTATTCCCGTGTTCACCATCTTAGTGTGTTAGCACGCAAACATTTAATAATTAGCAGTAAACACAAGCCGGAGATGAGGTCATGGATGTATCGAGAGAAGTAGATGCAGTGTTGTAAATGGGGCCCCGTTCAATCCTTATAGAAGTGGCTCAGTGGTGCATGAAGCCAGAAAAAAGCTTGATTTCAGCAGTATGAAATCATCTGAATCTCTGGCATCCCATAGAGGGGCCCATAGAGCAAGTGCCTAGAGACTTCCCCCGGCAGAGCAGCTAACGTCTAGTTTAGCCCTCCGCTAACTTGAGTGGAGATAAAAAGATTTAATCATGTGGCTCTTCTAAACTTTCAAAATGATATCGTAACAGATGAGTCGTATTCAGATTGAGAAACAAGTCGTTTTGTGAGGGGGTTGTGAAGCTAAAAAAATGTATCCACTGATTTGAAGACATCTATTGTACAATGTCAGTCAATGGGAAAAAGTCAGTTGCCGCCCAATGGCATGGCATGACGGACCCGCACATTGTAATTCCATGTTTTGCCACTGTCTTGGCCTTTAAGCCCAGCACTGTTCCTCGGGGCTTGGCTAAAGTTAATGAGGATGTGATTCGTTTTGCAAGCATTTCATAAAAAATTCTGATGCGTTAAGTTATGGGATCACCAAAGATATCACAATACATTTTTAATTAAATGATTTCAATAGCAATCCATGCAATAGTTATTGAAATATCTCAGTCTTAAAAAAGTCACCCTGCTGGTGGTGCAAGAGGTAAAGTCACAGGATCACCGCAATCAGTAGGATTCACCCTTTTCTTACCATGAATGTCTGTACAATATTTCATGGCAACCCATCAGTCTGGAGCAAAATGGTGCAACCAACCAACATTGCAGTTCCCAGAGCGACGCCACTACTATGGCTAGAAACAAACTTGATGGATACAGGGACATTTGACATGATATAGCACTGCCTGTATTTATTTTTTTATTTAAGGCAGAACAGGTTGTCTCTAGCAGGAGGCTACAGAAATGACAGACAGGTATTTTTTTCCACAGAAAAGGAGGTTTGGAGCTGCTGTGAATGCTACAGTACTACTGTACCCTGATCATGGCAGAGTGCCTCTGTGAAGCTGAGTGCACGGCAAACTTCAGAGTGAGTCATGACGGTTCTAGAGACCGAGTGGTACTTCTTCACAAATCTGAACACACTGTGTGAACTGCATACATCTACTGTAGATGACTCTGCCTGAGATCAAAATGCGAGCTATTGTAAACTCAGTCACACTTCTCTGATAATGTGTGCCGCGCGTGTTTACACCTTGCATTAGCATATGTTTTGGCTTATCCAGATATCCAGATACAGATGGCATTTTAATACCAGGGCCAGGGGTCTTAGTAAATGTAAACGATGGTCTAATAGCACTTGTTACAGTGCATAAAGTGCCTGTTTACTGCTGCAGCAACACAAACAACTACGACAATTAGTCGAGGTTCATTCAAATGTGTTAAAGGATAATATAATCATGGTATTTAATAGTAACATATTTTGCAACTGTGATGCAATCATCTGTGTCGCACTCCTGCAGTTTAGGGAGCTTTTTGTTCCTCCTCCTCCTCCTCTCCCTCCCGCTGCTTGTCTCCCTCCCTTGAGTGTGTGAAGCAGAGTAAGCCTCTGTCATTTGGGAGAGTCATTAAGTACAGCCTCAGAGTTAATGTCTTTTCTACTTTCAACTTTAAAAAAAACTTTTCTTTTTTACCTCAGTTGTTTGAGAAATGTGGCTGGAAGAAGACAGCAAATTTGGAACACAGTTAAAAGCGAGGGACATGATTTAGGGACAGATGAGGCGAGTCTGAAATTCACCTGATGTATATCGAGGCTGTTATCTCTGCAAACAACAAAACATCTGACTGCAAGCTAGGGTCTGAAAAGAATGGTGCTATCAGCTCTAAAATAACCACCAAATTTTGCACCGTGATAGAAAAGAAAATGTAATTTATTAAAAACATAGTGTTTTTACCTTGTGGCACACATGTGGGATCTACTTATAGCCTACAGACTTGGAAACCACATCAACAGTTTTAAACAAAGCTACAACAAATTGCTTTTGGCAGAATAAGCGATGAATATTCATAGTCCGACAGCAGGCCCTAAAGTGCTGTCTTCATAATGCAATTCTATCCCACTCCACCTTGACAATGAATAATATTACCAGAAAATGCAATGCAATTAAACCAACCCCTTGTTCGCTGTCTCCCTTTGCCACATGTGTCGCTCCCCCACTCCCCATGCAGTACAGTGATAACATTAAAAATTAAACAAGTCATCTGATTTCTTTACTGCAAAATTCATGAATAATAGTGTGGTGGTAGAATAAGTCGCCTCTGGCCAATTTTTTAGCAAAAACCAGTCTTTTGCAAGCAGATAAAATGTATGAGTAGAGACTGGACCTAAATTAGACATAAAGAGAAGTAGACATAAATTGTAAAGAGGCAGTGAACTTGTCCATAATCTGAGGTTAGAAAATCCTTTCTCCAATTATTTACACGGTTGATTACAAATGTAGAGAGATGATTAGAAATCTCTACTTAATACATTATGCATGTATGCGCTGATTCGCTGTATGTAAACAGACAACAACACGCAAGACAAGTCAGGGTTTTAACAATTAAACCTCCACACACATCATACTGGTGAAACTTCTCTGCTGTCAGGTGAAAAGAAACTGCTTGTGACTTCAACAGTATCAAAAGAGGCACATTGTCCACGCACTTCCCAAGCCTACAGTTAGCTCAGCAACAGGGGAATTAGCCGCTGACAAGACATTTGGACAGAAATGTGGGAAGAAAAGCAAAGAGATAAAGTAACAAATACACTGTGGGAAAGTGGGAACACAGCCCTGCATTAAAATAATTCAAGTAGCTGGTTCATGGTTGCTTCAGGTACCAGTGAGACAGCGGAATACAATCCAGGAGGTCCAGTTTTAGTTACAGATCCATAAGTGAGAGGGCTTACTGGATACCAAAATACAAGAAATATAATGTCCCACTACAGAGCAATCTACCAGATATGTGCACTCACAGACAACCCTGTTGTTTTTTTATATTTTCTAGAGCTCTCTGCATCAGTGGTCCCATTGAAATGAATAAGGGGCTGCGTTTTCTTCCGCACAGTGTTTTCTGTCTGAAGATGAGCTAACTTAAAACTAATGGAACGCAGCATCTGTTCAGGCAGAGCACTGAAGTCGTGCTTGCATTAGCTGATTGGCATCAGCTGCTTCATGCATGCTTCACAATCACTGGCTCATTCATCAGCTGTTTGGCTACCACTTGATTAGTAACAGCAAGTCATAACTACACAAGTGTACGGTGCAGCCGCTGTAGCCTGACACCTCTCACTGGTAGCCTGCTGATACCTTAATGCCAACACCATTTTCCTGCATCTCCTTCACCATCCCAACCTCTTCCTTCTCCTAAGTTTTGGTATTCATAAGATTGGATGTTCATGTCTAAATTAATTAAAGGAGCACTGTGTAGGATTTAGTGGCATAAAGTGGCGAGGACTGCAACCAGCTGAAACTTCTCCAGCTCCAACTGTGCCAAGTGTGAATTCCCAATTAGGATTCCTTCAGTGTTCATAGCTGAATTATCAGCAGAGGTCTCTTCCTCTCCAAAACAAATTGATCCGGTGATTAAAACCGGTAAAAACACTGAATGAAGCACTTTCACATTACAAATCAGTGTTTCTCAGATGCTGTTTGGCACGTCACAGACGGGCTGCTAGCCCTGCACTTAAAAATGTGTGCTAACCTTTTGTTCTCTGATAACTTGATATGTGCTAACCTTTTTTTCTGTGATAAGATCCCAATGTTCAGTAGATCTTTACAGAGAGCCGAATTATCCACAAAGGTCGTATCCTCTCCAAAACAAATGGCAACAGTGATTTCAACTGGTAAAAACACTAAACTAAACTGACTAAAGCAGTGTACCATTAACAATCAGGCTTTTTTGCAATGCTGTTCAGGTGGTCGCAGAGTGGCTGCTAACTACAGTGGCTAATGGGAATACACAAAAACAAGAATGGCCCTATCTTGAGCTAGTGTTTGGTTTGTCCCTACTGGGCTACTATAGAAACATGGCCACCGCAACATGGCAGACTCAGTGGACGAGGACCTGTTGCCTATGTGGATTTAAACCGCTCATTCTAAGGTAACGAAAACACGCAAATTCTTATTTTCAGGTGATTATACACAAAAGAAAACATTCTATACTAAACATACTATATAACTTTAGACTTTGCTGCCAATTAGTTCAATTATTTCATAATTATTTTTAACAACACCTATCTTAATAACCCAGAGGAATTTACCAATGTAGAAACAACACCAAACCACAACAATTTTCACAGCTTTGCTACAATCTTAAAAATCTATTCATCATTTCCCTTTAAAGACCTGAGCTGAAGGTCGAGAGCGGAGGAATACCAGGATTACCATTCTCCCTTTGAACGGGGATCAACAACCACTAATACCACCTGACAGGAAAGAAGGACAAAGTGAGAGCGAGGGCGAGAACAAGAAGCAAACAAGTGAGAGACAGAGCAACAACATTTCCGTTGAAATGAAGAGAGAGGTTAGATATGGAAGTGGAAATGGAAGAGTTTACTGTCGAGAATTTTCATTCTGTTATTTGCCGCCACATTAGGCGACCAAAGGAGCAATTCAATTATGGGAAGGGATGGAAAGAGAGAGAGGGAAAAGAAAGAGGAGAGCAATAGGTGAAGGGGAGGAGAGGTAAATTGGAAAATATCAAGTTCAGGCAGGCGTCACAAAAGAATTCCTGTTGCTTTATGTCCCGTCTTTTATTTTCATCTCAAAAATTAATCAAAGTAGAAACCTACTGTGAAATACTAAACACTAATTTTCATATCACATCACAGTGGTGTATCTTTTAGTCAACATCATTTACTGCCATTAGTGACAAAGAGGCAATTAACTTTAACACAACTTCTTGGTCAGGTAGATTTTTTTGGCTTATGTACAGTAGATATTTCCTGTTGCACTTTATTTTATAAGATCAACAAACTGTAACAACCACAACTACTCATGACAAGCCTTATTTGAGTTGTCAATTAGAGAACAGCAGCATGGGCCCCTGAAGGAACATAACATCAAATTCTTTCTGTGAATCTAATATTTTCTAGACGGTTGTCTAGCTAATACATGGCATTAATATACAGGCTTAAAAGAAGGCAGAAATTACGCAGCAAATGAAGACATACATGGGCATTTTTTGGCACGCAAGACAGGATGATAAGTTTGGTCCATTAATCAAGTAGATTGCATTGCAAGAGCGAGGCTGTTTGGCTAGCTAATACAGGAAATTTTACAATAATTTAACGACTGCAAGACCATGACTGACGACAAACCACACTGTGAAAGCAAATTTTAAGTGCTTTGATGTGAAATAAGTTTTCCAACTGCTTTGAGTATCCCAAGAAAGTTTAATTTGAGTTGGATTCAACTTTCTCCACCCCTTGTATATGATGACCTTTTACAGACTAGTGTTGTAACGATGCTGGAATTTCTAATGTCGATACTATATGAGAGAACGGAGGAACCATGAACTGTATATAAAGATGGACAACGCGTCTCCAATTACTCCCACAGTACAAACATAAACATAAAATATTTGGATATAACCGCTGCCATCTTGCACTGGTCACATTATTTCAAGTCACAGTAGGGATTTTCCTGGTATTGAGTTCCTGCCCATTAACCCATCCAATGACCAATTGCGGGCAGTGCCATTGTTACACACACAGCTGTCAATCATGATGTCGACCCCCTTTTCTATAGCATCAAAAAACTAATTAAAACCAAACTTCTCAGAAAAAAGAGCACTTGAACAAACATCAGTATGATAATAATTAAACCATTCAATGGAAAAAATAATCTCAAGGAAAATTTAACAATGTTTTGACATGACAGTTGTTTTCAGGGTACAGTGGTATGTATTAAAAGATAAATATAACAATGCTAAAATTTGACAACAACAGCTTTTCTCGATGGGTAGCAGAGAATGAATGACAATAATTAAAACTTCTTTACATTATTGAAAACATTATTCTTGTGGTAGTGCACATCTTTAAAAGCCACTGAGACTGTCACACATTCAGCAGACCATAACACTCAAGGAATAAAACAAACTCAAATCGTGCTGAGAAAGCCTACACACAACCAGAGCGAGTGAGATTAAGTGTTGAGAAGACAGCACTGTGAGTGTGTGAACGGAAGCAGGGCAATGGGGCCACTGCAGTGGTGTGTGTGTCAACTCATTGCTGGAGAGAAGAGAGAGCCAGAAAGTGCAGCTGGTACAGGTGTATCAATACTGTAGAAATTCAGTGTTGAAACATTATCTGTAACCGCTCATCCTCTTCAGGGTCAAGAGAGGACTGGAGCCTATCTCAGCTATAATTCGGTGAGAGGTGGGGTACACCCTATGACAGGGCTGACACATAGAGACAATTGAAGCTCTAGCAAAAGTTCAGTCAGTGAGACAATACTTTTCATGCTCAGGCTGTATGGTTTCTTTCTCACCCTGCCATTCACTCCTTGCACCTATGTTCCTTCACTATCTCTAGGTGTCATTGTCTGGGTAGATCAGTTGAGTCATCAGCTAATTCACAATCAACCAATAGCACAGCGATACACCTTCTCTGTCAGCCTATCATCTTACTGCTCCTCATTTTGTATATGGTTCTTTCTCTGCAGTAGCGCTTCGCCTCCACCTCCACCTCCCCAACACCACTTGGTCTTTACGGATTCATCAGCCTCATACGCCTCAGCACTCATATTCTGTATTAAATATTATCTTTACTTCATTCTTCTGTCTCTCCTGATAACCATTCATGCCACATTCACACCTACTGGCGATTTAGCATCAACAATTAACCTAACCTGAATGCCTTTGGACTGTGGGAGGAAGCCATAGAGCCTGGAGAAAACCCAGGCTGACACGAGAGGAACATGCAAACCTTAAGCAGAAGGCGAGCAGCTGGCAGGTACGAACTCAGAATCCTCTTGCTGTGAGGCGACAGTGCTAATCACTGCACCACCATGCCACCCTGGTATTGAAACGGTTTAAAAATTTGGAATTGATATATATAGTAAATCAATATTTTTTACAACACTATTAATCAATGTAATCAGGGATATGAAAAAACAAGTTTCTGAATATTAGAATAAGATCAAACCAGGATAAGACTAAAAACCGTCCTCAGAGTGTAAGTCAGTTTATGCAGTAGAAGTAAAATCCTTAACAAAGACAGACACACGGGATTGCAGAATACAATACATGAGTAAGCAGAGAAAACTTTGGCACATGTCGACTCTTAGTGCAGCCATATGTCTTAAAATCCTACATGTCTGGGATGTTTTTGTTGTCCCAAAAGTAACTAAATCATATCATTGAGAAGAAAGTCACATACAGTATCTAAGCTTCTGGTGGCTCCAGAGATTAAGTTCCAGACACAATGGATTCCGATGAGCTTAAACTCTTTACTCCATATTCATTTCCTGTAACTTTTTTTTTTTCATGTGTTCTTCTACCTCTGCCTCAGTCACTTTGATCCTCCCCTTTGGCTGCCGTGAGAAACTGAGTCATTATGAACCGCAGCGGGGCCATTGTGGATGGAACACCTTTCAAATGGCCGGTTGTATTTCAACATGTGGTGGGATCTAAGCCTACACATCCTTTGAGTCTCCCTCCAAATGATGCTCTTTTTCTCTTGAGCTTGCTGTCTGTCTTATACACACACACACTCACACACACACACACACATATGTGCGCCTCCTCGCCAACACAAACACACAAAACATCTGCTCGCAAAGTTCAGACAGCGAGAAAGTTCCTTCTGTTCAGACCTCTGCTGCGTGTGTGTGTGTGTGTGAGATAGAAAGCGGCAAAATAATGAATCGTTCCCTCTGTTAAAGTGGTGTTTGACAAATTAAAATGAATGAATGTCGAGACACACGCCCACAGACCCACACACACAGACACACAGACACACACACACAGACACACACACACACACGCACACACACACATGTCCACAGCATATGGCTACTTAGGCCAGGTCTATGAGGAGAGATATTTCCCATAAGGTCGAGTCCTGACACTGACCACCTGTGACATCTCTGGACCACTCCACACCCCAGCAACGAGAAACTGAAATATTCGGTGTCTGCCCGGCCATGCTTCTGCATAGATCACTGCCTTTATTTGATCAATCTGGGCTTCCTGTGTCCCTGATGGAAGAAGAAAGGAGAGTTCTAATTCTCCTCCTCCTGGCTGTCCTCTTAAAGCTGCTGGCTATGAGAATCATTTCACGTCCATCTGCCACAGGCCTCAGAGCTAATTAAAAGCAGCAGCTCACTCTTCTCGATCCGGGCTGCAGGTCACGGCTAAAATATATATCAGCAGCGGCGGCGGCGGCAGCTGAGGTGGCAGCACTGTCCCGAAGTTGTTTTGACTGCTCCCGGACAGCAAAATTAAAGAAGAAAACATACTCAATATGTCTAAAGTCCAGAGCCCGTGTGAAAATGTGAGGATGAAGGGAAAGAAAAAACATTTTGCGGGGGCGAAAGAGAGGGGTGGCAAATCAGAGTGATGGCAGCCCAGCATGGAGATGGAGGGGGCAGGGAGTGTGGGCTCCATTAGATAAGAGCAGAGTGTGTGGGAAGTGACAGCTTGTAAGTTCTTTGCTGGCCAGTATTTTGAGGGCTGGGGAGTTTGGGAATGTTCATACATAGACAGGATTTGTATGTGTGTGTGTGTGTATGTGTGTGTGTGTGTGTGTTGAAGTGATGGGTAGGGGAACGCGCAGATACACAAAGGGAGTGAAGTTGTGTGTGTGTGTGTGTGTGTGGAATATGCAAAGTGGGGTTAGGGGAAGGCATGCGGACATAAATTGAGAGCGGTGGGAGAGGCAGGAAGAGAGACAGCGAGATGGGGCTGGGGACTCTGGGAGCGATGCATATCGGATCAATAAACTTCATAAACAACATCATCAGCTCGGTCACCACGAAGACAGCCAACCGCCAGGCACCATCTGGCCCTGTCTCACCGGACCGCAGGATCAGCCAGCGTAACCTCACACACAAACACAAACGCATACACACCGCTTCACACACAGCTTTACACACACTGTTGCACAGGCAGAACCGTGCAAATATTCACTGCACTTGCTTTGACACGCATGAGCGCACACAGAGACGTTTGAGCCAGGTAGACGCAACTGAGATTGGTCTGGGGAGACCTATCGTGTGTGTGTGTGTGTAGTGCACGTGTGTATACCACAGCAGTTAAGCAGTTTATTCAGGAACAGAAGTTTATGGGTTCTGTAACAGTATATCCTGTAGCATGATAATGACCGTAAAAGAGACAGAGAGGGAGAGAGGGAGAGCCAACGGAGAGAACAAAGCCATATAAAGAATAATTTAGAGGCAGAAACGCAGGAGTGAGAGATGGAGCGGCGAGGTGAGATGGGGGGGATGGGGGAGAGGGAGACATGTCTTGTAGAGACAAGAGGGGAGCTGTGAAGAAAGGTGCAAATTAGTCTTTTCTATGAGGGTTCAAAGGAAGTGTATGCATGAATCTTTATCACAGTGTGTATGTGGGTTGCAAGCAAATCAGAGTGTTTCATCTCACAATGCAGAGACAGAGGTTGTTATATTACTACTTAAAAACGATGTAGTGAGATTCACTTCTTGTAGTCATAATACAGGTGTGTGTGTTCTTTGAAGAGCAGAAACAGACAGAACATTATATAATTATAAGGGATGAAATGTTTCTGGATACATTTTATCTGTCTAACAATATCATTCAAATTACTTCTATGTCACAAAATATATTACCATAACCAGACGCTGCGAGTGGCAGAACCAGCTGTCATTTTTATCTTGTTGCCATGGATACAGGTACTGGTGCGAAAGCCTCGAATCTTAGACAAACTCTCTGCTTCAAAGTTGCACACCAATCAGGTTGGCTCGGCCCAAATAAATTGCCAACACCACTGTACCCCAGTGTGTACCCGGCTCCATGACAGGAATAAAGAAATCATGTCTGATGAGTCGATGGGCAGAAAACTGTTTCTCAGGTTCTTTTGGTCACTGTCAACTTTTTACTGCTTGTGACACGACACAGAATAATTAGATATTGAAATTAAGTAATATCAACTTGTTCAAAATGTTTATCAATGGCTGACTTTCTACAGCATCCATTATTTTAGACTGCCAGTTTATTCCATTTTGTCATTTTACCATTATAATTATGCTTCAGACTTAAAATTTATAATATAATTTATATTCTATAGTTTGAATTTAGTACTTTATAGATCAATCTTTTGCTCAAGATCAGTTATCATTAATGAACTACTGATTAAGGTGTGGGTTCCTTGGCACCAAAGAGTCCAGTTAAAAGAACATTAAACACACACAAAAAATTTAATAACTGCACAACTTTCTTCGCTGAATCCTCTGACTGAATATACCTTTTCAACTGTATACTTGTACCACAGTTCATCTTTATTTTCATATGTATTTTCATTTATTTTCTGATGTAATATCCTGATTTAAGACCAGGTATTTGTGTTTGTGTTGTGTAATACTATTATTTCATTGTCTGATTTATATGCATTTACTAAGAATGTCTCCTCTTAAATTTGAAAAGCTCAAAGGAAAATACTAACTCACAGCCTTTTGTTTTCTAATGGGGGTTTTCCTTTTTGGTGGTTTGATAGATTTGTAAAACAGAGTTTACTTAATAGAGTTCAAGTTGAATGGGTGGTAATTTGCTTGTTAAGCTGTCAGTCTATCACAGGGGCGAAGAAGAAGAAGACAGAGTCAGACCAGGCAACCCCGAAACAGTAGCATGGAGGAAAGCAGCCAGCAGTTAGTAGGACAAAGTGCTAAATAGTGAGCCAACAAGAACTGACTGTAAGCTCGGGAGCATGCAAGATGTGGGGCTTTTGTTCAGTGACTGTGAATGACTGTAAAAAACGTTTTAACAAGTGCCATGTCAGAAGAACTGTGTGGAGCATCTAGCTAGCTACTTTAGCAGATTTTAACTAGTGTGGACTTTAGATTACTAGCCGTTAGCTAGCTTAGCTGCTGAGTCTACATCAGCAGATCAAGAGAGGATAACGGTACATCAGGAGAGCACTGTGGGAGCACTGTGGGACTCAACCTTGGACATTGTGTTTGTTTTTTTACATCAGACTTTGGATTTTAAACTGTTTTATTTTCTGTGAAGGACCTCTTGTCCAGGCAATGGCCTCCAGATTTACCCTGGTCAGGATGGTGCAGTGTCCTAAGTAACGTATTCACTCCTCTGAGCTCCAGGGCACATACTACATAGACTTGAACAGACTGTAACAGTAACACATCTGTGGGCCCAGCTGTTTTATTGCTCAGTACATTTTATGCATAATAGTTTAACACACTGAAATTAGAAACCTATTTGGCTGTATGGTTACTTTATGGCGATTGTGGCATTTTGCTTCATATTGACAGTCCTTTTCACCAAAAAGTTAGTAACCGAATTACAAGCACTTAAGACATGTTATCTGTGATTAATGGTCCTTTCATCGTCATTTACAAGCATGCCAGAGTTATCTTTTCTGCTTCGCTGCTCTGGTAATTAACGCAGTATGACCCAGCTGTGAAAGGTTCAAATATATTTATTTTATCCTCTGTTTTTCTGTCTGTTTTAATTTTTGTCCTTTATATTCTTCATACATACAGACTTTCAGATATGTTGTTTTGTTACCTGTGTTGTATCATTTACCTGATGTTTTGTACATGTTCACAAGAAAGTTTCAGCCAATACAGATGACGTGCTGATATTAACGTGCATCCCTAGTTCACATGATCAGTAAAGTTCAGACTCTTATTTTCTGTTAATGTTGAGAAAGAGATATAATGAGTCCACATTTAAGACAAATAACCAACTTAAGCTTTAATATTTGTATATTGGAATTTAAGGCATTTTTAGACCTCCAGGGCCTGCAGACATCTGGCCCACTGCATCAATACACACACACTTTAATGTTTTCTTTCAACAGTGTATTGTGGATAACCAACGTACAGCAGCTGAAGCTGTGAGTAAATGTATTTAGAAAACCTGAGCTAATGATCCACTGCTAAAGGTTAAAGCAAGAACAGTGATTGTCAGAGTGAAATGTTCTCCCTGATGAATTCACTGGATGTTTGTCTGAGGTGTAGAGAAAACTATAAAATACTGACTTCTGAATCTCTCTACATTTCAGTTTCTCTCTCTCTCTCATCCACTCGAGGAGTGGAGAGGTTATCCTGGGCACTCCATGGAGTTAATTGAGATGGGCGAATGATTTATATCAAATTATTGGAAGTGACATTCCTCCCTCTCTCTGCATAAAATGGGTATATGGTCTAAATAAAACATTAAGTGTAAGGCCTTTGCTGTGTGAAACAGCACCTCCTTTTTTATTCCCAGAATGTCACTAACATTGTATTTCATAAAAATGTGTTAATTTCTTATGACTTCAGTGGAGGCAGTCAGGTATTCAGCAGGAACTGTGTCTGCAGTAAACAGCCGAGGAAAACCATGAATTTAATGGGTTATCTTGATGATAAAATGCATGGATTGTGCATTTTTGTTCAGGATGTTTATCTGTTTTTTTTCTCAACTTAATTAAGATAAAGGGCAAAGAGAAATGGCGCCAACGTAGTAACATTAACAACATATACTGGCTCCAACACAGCCCGTCGCGTCATCTGTGTCGTGATCATTTGAGCAAACCTCTAAGCTGACTGCACCTGCCAAGCTGTGACAGCCAATTGCTCACTGTCAAATCGAATTGTGTTTTAAATGCTCTGCTAACCTGCTGCTGCAACCGTTACATCAGTGCTTACAGTGCAAACTGTGCAGCCACCCCAGCTTCAACTCAACGTTCATTATCTTCATTTAATGGATGGGGACCTTCCAGAACACGTCTCTACTGCCAAACTCTGCAGTTTTTTTCTACTTTCTGTTTGTTCTTAAACATTGATCCACAGGCCCTGCTAAGCCTTCAATTTCTGTTAGGCTTATATATACGTATATATATGGTATGGTCACTGTGAGGTGCGCACATATCCACTGGAGTTTCCTAATTATACTCAGGTGTGTGAGAATGTGGCAGTTGATTGAGCGCTCATGGGGAGACCCCAGTTTTCTGAAGTGCTGCTCCTGACACCCTGCAGCTTCACACCTTTGCAGCTCATGACCTTTTGTGGAGGACTGCAACTGTAATATCAAAACAGAGCTTGCTGCTCACAAGAGCAGAGAGCAGGGCTGGCGAGGCCCTGGTCTGAGGGACCTGCTGACTGCTAGCCCACTGACGGGACTGCTAATATGATAAGATAACCAAACTCTGGGCTAATTTTTCTGGTCTTGGAAAACCAGTCCATCTGTGTTGGTTTCTTTTCTTGCCTCTTCTACACGCTCCTGGTTAGGACTCGTAACGTGTTAAGATAACCTCTAGATGTGATTAGTCCATAACAATATACGGACTAATCAAGTCAACAGCACCAAGAAGTCTGCCTTCAACACTGTCAAGGACGATGCCTCGCTTAAAGGACACTTCAGGCTCTAGTTTCCCGGCGCGGCGCAGGGTTGCGCGGTGTGACGAACCCCACGCAGAGCTAGTTTCGAGCAGCGCAACCCGAGGCGCGCTCAGTTTGGTAGTTTGGCAGACTGAGGTGCGCTGAGATGGGTGTGGCGGCACAGCAGGGGGAGGTGTCGACAGATCCAGCTTGGCGCAGTGACAGTTTCGTGCCAAAAGGCTGCACCGAAGGTGTGCTAAAAGCTCGCCAGCTGAAACCAGGTCTACTGTCAGCGCAGGCGGAGCGCAGCCGGTGTAAGCCGAAGTTTGACTGACCGGCGGACAGTGCGAACACGTCACCAAAACCTCACAGGCAGGTTTCCAGAATGTCAGGCACATTAACGATGCAATAAATACCCAAAAAACCACTATGCAATGCAACTATCTGCAATCAGCACATAAATGTATCTCTATATCGACTGTCCCGTCACATCTGATGTCAGATCAAAGGGGATTGGCACCGTTTGGCACGTTTGGCACGCGTAATGGAAACCCAACCTGATTTGATTAACACAGCTGCAAACTAATGAGTTCACATCCCTCTCAGCCAACCACAAACAGCCACAGCATCAGATAGGGAGTATATATTCAGCATCTGTCATCTTAGAAAAGTCAAAAGAAAAGAAACAGAGTGAGACTGCGAGAGAGAAAGAGAGAGCGCGCGCGCACGAGAGAAACGCAACATTGATTTACAATTGTGGTGACCTCCTCCCAGGCTACCTTTGCATCATCAGCCCGTGGAGGTCTGCTCGCAGTTCCGTATATTCGGACACTGCGAGCTTGGACCTCCCGGACCAAAACATCAGTTTCCTCCTGGGAGAAGTTTGGCCGTCTGACGCTGCTGCTCTCTTCTGCCATGGCGAATTGAGTAAACTCTCATCACGCCTTCGCACGGCGCATTTAAGGGCGAGGAGAGGGGCTCATTTGATTGGTGTGATGTGTGTAAAACCCACTCCACGCCTTCTCTCCTCTCTCTTTCCGACTTGCGCAGGTAGGAGGGACGGGGGTGGGAAAGAGGAGTAACTGCGCCAGGCGCACGGTGTGCCAAACTTGCAAAATCCGCCTGGCCACACCCAGTTGGCGAAGCGCAGAGGCGCTGCGCCCCCGCCTCGCCCGGTCTGCGAAACTAGAGCCCTTCATGTCTACGGTGCAGCCATCATCAAAGACAGACATGCGTGTGTGTGTCATTGTTTTTTTTTTCTCCACCATACTGAAATGATGATAGTTCTTTCCAAGCAACAGAGTTGTGAGGCTGGACTTTCACTAGACATGATTTATTATTGACCTCTTGAGAATCCAACAAAAGTATTTGGATGAGATGTCTGTGCTTGTCTTTATGCCCTGCTGTCAATCCTACTTTAATGTGGTTAAGTGGCCATTAAATAATTGACAGACAGGTGCTTATTTGTTGCATTAGGATTCCTCATTTCAGACTTCAGTCTATTTATTTATTCATTCATTTTTTGCTGCTACTTACCAGTGGTAGTGGCAGTGGCACTCTTATTTGTGGTGTATTTGTGAGGGGTGCGGGGCACTGTAGCGGTGATGCTCTGAGAGTAAACGCTTTCAACACAGGCTGTGTCTTGTGCAGCAAAATAATTGCAGTCCACTGCCATTAAGCCACACTCAATGAAGCCCCATTAAGTTAACAGAACATTTTCCATGTTCATTCAAATTAAAAAGCAAGTCAAACTTGGTCTGAACCAACAACAAAAATGATACAAAAAAAGACCTGCTAATGTAACCTGACTCTACAAAGCTTTCTCAAAAGCACTTGTGAGGTGGTGACTGTCATTAAACGAATGAAAAAGTTGCTGTCTGGCCATTTCCGTGTACAGCAAGGCCACTGACAATTTCATTCAATAACACGCAGGGGAGCGGTTAGTGTTCCTAATGGGGAGTTAGTTATATTGGAGTGTGAGAGCAGCCTAATAAAATCACTGAGGGTCTGTATCTCAACACCTACTTTCACTGATGAGTAGATTCAAACAGGTACATATTCTAAAATAATTTAAGATACTGCCTCAATTTATGGCACATTACTCTGAAAAACCTTTCACAACAAACCTACACGTCCCCACTCCGTCTGAATAATTACATTATTAATACACTGTATGGACATTTTTCAAAATAATGACACTGACAGGATAGCTGTAGTAGCTACTGAATAATATGCAAATTACAGGCATTTCAAAAGGAGCCAGACAACAGCATTAAACAAAAGACTGTGAAATACAGCTTACACAACACATCCAGGGACCCTCATATCTCTGCTGTGCAATTAATATAAAAGAACATCTCCCCTGCACCTAAAATTACTTAATAACCTTGTAGATTAGACAAGAGGAAATGATTTGATTCATTGAAAAATCCATTTTATCTTCTCTTGATAATGTCCTAAGTCTTTTGTACAGATGTCTAATGAAAAGGGTCAGTTATCTAAATGGCTTATTATTCATAACAATTGGTGTGCAAGGATTTAGAAAGAACTTCTGTGCCTCTACTGCATGCTAATTAATATACCACTGAGGGATAAGAACTGTAAAATTTAAATTTTATCTCAAGCGGTATTTTGTCACACACACACATATACCAGTGTGTCCGCAGAGACAGAGACAGAGACAGAGACAGAGAATGAAAGAGACACCTACATTTGGTTGTTGGGGATTATCTTGTGCCCATCTTTGTACCATGTGACTACAGGTCGGGGAAAAGAGGCGAGGGGAGGCTGGCTGATGATGGCTGCTCGGCCCTGGGTCACTGTCTTTCTCTGATCTTCAGCTGAAAAGTTCCCCATGACTGGAGGAGCAAACAGGTATGAAGAACATGAGCATCAGTACCGATGTATAGAATCAAATTCAGCCAGAATTTAAATTAATGCAATTAAAATCACTGGAAAAAAAGCAGCATTAAGGCCCGGTCACACCAGAAAGTGGCACATCAAAATTCATCTGTGTGGCTTTAGGAAATATGTGTTTGTAGAGGGGTGGGGACGTAGTGAATATAATCATAGGATAAGCTGGTAAACTACTATGGATGGCGAGCTAACCTCTAACATGCGAGCCAGCCAGGAACATGGCACCACGTAGCAAATCTCCGGGCTAAAAAGTAAAGCCAATGCAGAAGTGACAAAAACTGCAGTTCCTCTAATGGCCACTTGGCTGGCTCCAAAACAGAGTCAATCCCCCTAGACCCCCATGTTTAAATGCAGAAATAAACATGTTTACAGCCTGGTACAAAAAACTGTTTTGGGCTGGATTACAATAATCAATCATCCGATTCAAATCGATCTGCATTTGAATAACAAATATCGATTCACAAAATCTGAGATCGATCTTTTAATTACGCTTTTCCCATAGATGTGTGAAGCTTTAACCCCGTAAATCTCACTGGTGGTAAATGGGCTGTGGCGCTAAATTATTAACGACATCAGTCTTGAGAATCTCCGATGTTACTGACTCTTTTATCTGTAACTTTTAGCTTACTGTTTTACATGTTGGTGTAATTTATTACTGTACCGCTGCGGCCTCTCCTCCTGCTGTCTGTGCATCGGGGCTGACACATACAGATACAGAGTTGAGATGCCACAGTGGAAACAGAGAAGTGAAGATAACTTGAGCCGACGACAGCGATACTTGTAACAGTAAGTGCAATAAAACCTCCACGAGGATAAAGTTTAAACGGACAGGAGGACTGACTGATGTCTCTGTTCCTTATTCTTTCTAAACTTCACTCAGTATTGTGATGCCAGGAATAAGTTTACTGACATTTCAGATTTGTTTTCTGTGAGATATTGAGTTTATATAATGACTTTGCTGCTCTAGAAACAACATTTAGTTATAAAATATTCAGTTTTAATCCCATTCTCAATTTATTCTTTTTTTAAATAATTCACAGTATTAGTTTTCTGAGAATCTCTTTCATACACTAGTAAAAATTTGTACTGTAACTGAAATATCCCCAATCGAATCAGATTGAATCGGAAATCAACTCGAATCAGAAATCGAATTGAATTGGGACCTTGTGAATCAAAATCGAATCAATTCAGGAAATCAGTGGTGTTACCGAGCCCTAGTCATTAGCATGACAGTAAACGTCCTGTTTACAACAGATATTAACATGTGTCTTGGGTGACTGAATCAAAAGTGGACAGCTCTTACCACAGGCGTGAATGCATCCGATGTGTCCTCCATGCATCTTGAGATCCAATCACTTAGATCCCATTCAGAGGCGGCCCATGTCTGTCTGTTTACACCTGGCATTAGAATGCATCACCACAAGCCTTTCAAGTGACTACTTGTGATCATATCTCATTTCCCCGCTCTTTATGCAAATAGGCATGTACATAATTTTTCACACAGCCCCTCCTTGCCCTGCTCTCTACCTCTCTACTCTGTTTAACATGTTTCTGACATTCAAATACCAGGTGTGAACGTACAGTCATAGAGCTGTCCATGTGTGATCTGCTCACCCTGGATGCATGTTAATACCACGTGTAAACAGACTCTATGTTCTGACAGTTTATTCAAAGGAGGTCTCTGAGCCACGGCAACAATAGCTTCATGAATTGGTCAGCACTGTCAAGACAGCTTGCTATCAACAGTGCAAATTTGTGTGTCGAAGTTCACACAATTTACTTCGCCCCCGCGAGCAATTCCACTGATCTACCGCTTCAATTAAATTAACTGATTTCATCATTTTAAATGCTGGTGTGACCGGGCCATTTGTCTTTAAAAAAAAAAAACAGTCCTTTCTGTTTACTTTTTGGGTAAAAGCTTTCTACATATTACATTAAAATATTAAAGTCCAACTGAAATTAAAGTGCATGTTTAGAGGGAACAGAAAAATGTCGGATATATTGGCAAAGACTTTTTAATTCCTTCTCTTCCCATAATAATAAAATATTAAAAATAAATTTACTTTGATACTATTTCTTATTGCAAAAAGGGACTGTGATTTCAGCTGGACTTTGAGAAAGAGGCTGCATCCTTAGTCATTAAAAAAATTCCTTTATTGGTGTGTTATCATAATGGTATGAAACAGGTGTGTACTCACAGGCCACCTGCACCTCTGTTCTCCTGTGTATGACAGCTCCCATCCTGTTTCTCACCATACACTGATACAGGCCAGCATCAGTCCTCTTCAGAGACGGGACAGACAACCTAAAGATGGACGGACACATAGAGAACATGGATGAGGGTGTGTTTTTATACCTCTGAGCTGTAAACAGACAGTATTAGGAGGGGAAAGGCAACATTGGGAGTGATGTTTGGACATCAAAGAGACAGAGGGGAAAGAAGGCGGAGGTCTGTTTGTCCATATGTACACACTTGTGTAATTCTCTTTCATGACCTTGATCGGAGAATGGATTCAGCCTAAGGTTGTCAAGGTTCCCCGATAACAGACGGGAAGGCGGAGTGGTGCGTATATATACAGTATGTGTGTGTACGTGCATGTGTGTGTGTGTGTGTGTATGAGAATGTTTGACTTTTTTTTTTTTTTTTTTTTTTTTTTTTTTTTTTTTACTGAGGGGGGTTGTTAATGGGGTTTTAATGGACTGTGCTTCACTAATGGGAAGCTTGGCATAGGATCTAGGTTGGTGCCATGCTGGACAAACACACAAATGCATATACACACAAGCACAGACACACGCACACACACATTTATTACACACAAACCGGATAGACACAGTAAAACTGGACATCGCTTTGGGGCTCATTATGAATACCAGGACAGCCAAGTATTTAACTCCCAGGCTGTCAGTGTATGCTGCCAACATACACAAACCCACACACACATACACACTAATACACACACGTGTACATCAAAGACTCACACACGCAAGTCCATTTGAATTAGGAATGACACATTACACAGCAGCTCTCATCCTGAAACAGATTTTGATATTGGACACTGCATCTCTCTCTCCGTCCGTGTTCCATTACGTCCTCTAATAGGCGTGTGTGGAGGGGCTGTCACTGCATTTTGTGAAATCCCAACAAGTTTTCCTTTCTATTTCTCGCTAAACACAAACTTCAATGTTGACAGGTCCCAATCAATAAAATAATTTCTCAGTAAATTTCTCCGACACAGTCTTAGCCCTGCGTGTGAAGTCAAATTCCCTGAGTGATTTAAGATCAGAACAATTTCAATCAGGTTTTTCAATAAAGACAGCTTCTGCACAAATTGACCAAACCCTAGAAAAAGCAGTCCGTGAAAAGTAACTCTATTTGTCAGCCAAACTGTTACCAACCAAGATCACCAACATTCTCTTTTCTTTTGTAAGTCTACAGTTCCTTCTGATTATTTTATGGCGACTCACTATGTGTAAAACAGTGTGTAAAAAGGGCGAGGCTACTGTAGCTGAACTGACGCTGAAGAGGGAAACCTAACTGTCGTTTCCATTAATGTAAATCATTTTCACTTACAGCACTGCTCATCTGAATTCTTCACTGTCCAGTACATTAAACAGCATGAGGGGTAATTGAAAATAAAATAAATCAGACTATATTCTAAAGAGAAGGCGTTGAAAGGGAACAAAGTGTGTGATTCTGTGCAGGCCAGATTTATTTTCAATATGTGAAAATGGAACAGAATGCATTTAAATAGCACTTTTATTCAGATTTCTTTACAATATGTATAACATTCACACACAGAGAGACACATAGTCACACACACTGTACCACACAACGCACCAGCCTAACCTCTGGGACCAATAAGGGTTATTTGTGCCTTGCTCAAGAACACTTTGATGAGTGGACAACCCGCTCTGCCAGCCTACATTAAACTAACAGTAAAAATAAATGTAAATAATGTTGAGGTTGTAAAATTAGGGCCTACAACTCCAGATGGTCACACACACACGCTCTTTCTCACACAAACACACACTCTCACACTCACTGCACCCTGCCAATTCAGCATAGCCCTGGCCTCACCAAACTAAACTAGCCAGATCGCTGAGAGCAGTCCAGAGCTACACAACGCCTCCTGGCTCGAACAAAGACTGCCTACAAAATGCTGGCTCAACCTCTCCCTCCCTCGGTGTGTACGCATTCCCAAGATTCCCTCTATTTCTGAATGATGTGAAAAACAATTTTGTTTCACAGCTGCAGTTTTGCTGAGAGGGATTGCTTAGCTCTTACCAACCAACACACATAGGGACAGACGGGGAGAGGAGCAGAGACAGAGGAGGACAAGAAGACGAAGAAGAAGAAGTACAGTGAGAGAAGCAGAGACAGACGCTCTGATGTATTGATTGGTTCTCCTATTCTTTCCCAAGACCATATACATATTTATGGAGCTAATGTAATTATTAATCTCACTTTGGCCCCACTGTCTAAATGTTCTGACCTTCTCGAAACACACTCCATCACTTACGGCCACAGCTCTTTTGCTTTTTTTCCATGCCATGGGCATGACTGATCACACACAAGAGTCTTTGAAGATATTCTCAGAAAGAAGGCAGCAGCGATAAAAGCAAGGTTGTCAGATAGACAGACAGACAGACAGGCATACACTTAGAGACAACTGAGAGATAGATCCATGACTGAAAGCCAGACACATAACCATCCAGTCGGTGATAACTGACCTGTACTGTGGCGTCCAGTCGGTGACGTTGCTGTTGTTGAGCATCCAGCGGTACTGCAGAGGCCAGCTGCCTCCAGCCAGGCAGGTCAGCACCAGTCTGTTTCCCTCCAACACCACCTGCTGCCCCAATCCACCCCTTCGCAGGTAGGGAGCAACCTCTGACGGACAGAGAGACACAGGAAGGGAAATATGAAGAAAGTAAAATATATTTGTTTTGGCAAAAAAAAAAAATCCATTTGTGCCCTGTCTTTTGCCCAAAGACTGGGTTGAACAAAACATTGACACACCAATGTCCCTTGATTTTACAGGTTCAGACTGGAATCTACACATTCAGTAAAAATGTTGACTATCTGCTACTGTATTCATTCATCTGTACTTCTTCCCCACTCTTGCAGCCAAAACTCTAACCTTTGCTCCTTCGTACAGTCGCTCTGATTTATACCATCATTAGTAAAGAGTAACCGAAACAGGATGTGTGTATGTGTGTGTGTAAGAGAGACAGACTGAGTGTAGACACAACCTGCTGAGACTTATCTAACAGGATTTACCAAGACTTTCTCCGGGCATCCCCCTCTCCATTAGTGAGGTCTGTCAAAGCATTTCTTTACCATTCTTACTTTAGTCATTAGACCTACAAACAAATACTTAGATGTAAAGTTTCCCTTTGCAAAAATCTCCTGTGAAATGTCCTAAAATCTTCCTGTTATGAACAAAGAAGACAGATGTATTGTATATGCTCTAAACGCTCATTCTTTGATGGATATGATATTAAACATAGCTTCTGGTGTTTAAAACAGCAGTAATTAAAACTGACTGTCAAAGGAATGCTATGTTTGATGCTATCACAATTTTAGATACTGCTTTTAATATATTCCTGGCAATAAAGGTGTTCCCTCAGGGGACACACATGTATGGCGAACAGTATGATGCATGTCAAAACATTCACGCCTCTTGTTTCCTGTGTAAGCCCACACATCAGCGACATGCATCATCGTGTCAGCAAGTCCTATTTCCCAGCATTGATGCGCATCAGCGGTCCAGAAAAGCAGCAATTCTATCACATTTATTCCCTGGAACAACACACCATAACTTGACTATTCTTCTGTCTACACAGAGCATCTGCTGTGTGTTGTGTTGGGTTGTATCACATGCCAGCATATACTGCACCTAAAGCCTCACTCCACTGTATTTTGGCATCTTTATGTTGTTTCTTTTTCTGAGTTGTTTCTTGACAATGTTGATGCTGTGCTCAAAGTTTAAAAGTGAAGATGAAATAGGTCATACGTCATCTTCCAAGCATGTGCAGGTGTGCTGTCATGGCTCTTTGCATCTGAGCAGCAATACCAATACATATCCTTGTGAGCTAGCTTGTAAACGTATCTTGTATTTTGGCTACGCTGAAAACACAATGGATGGTGATGTATCCTTTTGTCTACACCTGCGGTGCATATACAGCGTAGCGTTGTGTGAGTCACAGGCAAAACAAGACAGTGAGCATTTTTTCTGGGATTGTGTGGGATGGTTTCTTCAGTTTTTGGACCGAGCACAGGGCTGTGAAACTTCATATGTTTCACAGAGTTTTTGTAATATTGGTAAGTTAACACCTACAGACTACAGTCGGCTGTATAAGGGATAAAGTTACTAAGCAACCGCCAACTGATGCTGCCGGCAGGTTGATCAAAATCCCCAAGTGGAAGCTCTCTTGAAGCAGGAAACATTTATTTAAAATAAGGGTATTTCATTATCTTGTTGTTGGCCCTACAGAAACTAGCGAATAAACTAGTTGCCCTTATCAGCTGTTATTTGAATAGTCAAGCTAAGCAGTCGTCATTTCAGAAGTGACTGAATTCCAGTTAGATTCATATTCATACATATTTCCTTCAGGTGAAGGAGGTAGAGAAAAATCCCTCTCCTCATTAATCATGTTGGAGTGACCGCTTCTGCTATCCATGTTAATATCCATATTATCACTTTGACATGCTAGAGCCACATCTGGTCGCCATGGTTATGGATTATGGCCATATAAGAATGTTCAGCCTTGTTCTCCGTTTGAGCAAGAATGTTAACCTAACAACACTGACAGGAGCAGGGCTTTAAGGCTTTGTATGAAGAGAAAGGTCAAACCCTGGTTCACAGTCACTTTGAACCCACACGTATAACAAGTTTGGACATCCTTTTGTTAGACGTGATGTGAAATTGATCAGTCAAACAGAGGCAGTCACACTCACTCAAGCTTATGGCATGTAAAGGAGCCTGGACTCAGCTGATACACAACCTTTTACTGTTATCAACAATGGTTCTTCACTTTCTCCGCATCTGTTATGTTCCTCTATCAAGACATTGTGTATTATCACTAACATGCTGCTGGACTATCAAGTATCCAAGCACAGAGACTGTACAATAATGTACAGTGACAGTGACTACAGCACCAACATCACGTCTTTTGATAAGGCTGTTGAATCACTGGCCCTGTCTTGCAAGGTGGATTTGCTGAATGGTTGGGCTGCAGCTGCTGTCTAAACAATGCCATCCAGTCTTTAACTCTTGGCTCAGGTGTTCAAACCTGGCTCACCAGCACACAGCATAGAGGCATCAAGGCTAAAGAGTCTGTCCACTGCAACTAGCTGTAAGGCCTGTCAGCATGTGTTGAGGCCTGGATCCACTAAACAAAAATCTGCATCCTGGTGTGGGATGTATGGTGGGGGTGGGGGGTTGTAGACAAAAAGATTTATTCATGCCATCAACCATTTACACACACATACACACACAAGCTGGGTTAGAGGGGGCAGGCTTATCTGCTTGCTACAGTACGTATGGACAGGTCCATAACTCTAAGGCAGAGTTTTACATTCTCTGTTTCTCCCTCTCCTTTTCCCTGTCAACTCAATCTTCTCTCCTCCCTGCCGTTTCAACGTTCTCAGTTCTGTCTCTCCTCCAGCGCTCTCACTTCCTCCCTGGTTCCTTCCTTATTCCTTATTCCCAGTGGATGTTTCAGGGCCACCTTTATTCTCCCTTTCTCTTTCTCCACTTTCCACTGTTTCACCCTCGCCCTCCCTCTCTTTTAGATTGATAGCTGCCTGCTTCCTGCACAAGAGGGAAGTGTTCCATCTATGATAGATTTATATGGGACTGTGTGTGTGTGTGTGTGTGTGTGTGTGTGTGTGAGAGAGAGAAATGGTGTGCGAGCGTGCATGTGAGTGTAAGGATTTATTTGGAATATTCCGTTTCTACAGACGATGGCTGGCAATGCAGACTCCAATGTCATACTGCTGACCAGCACCATAACTCACCGCTGCCTGCCTGCCTGTGTGTGTGTGTGTGTGTGTGTGTGTGTGTGTGTGTGTGTGTGTGTGTGTGTGTGTGTGAGAGAGAGAGCAGCAGAGATGCAGCCTTTACAGCTTACCAAATGTGACCCTCAATTAGAAAGGCTGGCGCACGAACATACTGTACAAATAGAAAGATGTGGACGTTTTGCACCTGCCTCCATCCGTTCCACTTATCTACCACTTTCTTCATACTTCATACCCTGCACAGCTGTGCACTGCCCCCGCCCCCCACTCCACTCCTCATGGCTGTTTAAACCCTTCATGTACTTTAAAGGGAGTCCATTAGGAAGTACAGATAGAGATAGAGAACACCACATCTGAAGAGGAGCAAGGTCAGCTAACAGCCTGTTTCACTCACTGATGTTGTGTGTATCTCCGCCTCTTCCCCCGCTGTCTGTCTCTCTGTCACTCAATGTCAGGCCACTCTGTCTCCCTCACAGTCTTCCCTGTTCCTAACCTGTCTGTCTTCCCCACAAGCTGTACCAACCAACCACCTGTCTGTCTATCAAGACCACCTCCCCTCTCCCCTCCCCCGCTGTCTCTTGTTGCCCCCCGGTCCATTTCTGTCAAAGTGTGTGGCAGCTCAAGGTCTCCGCTTTTTGTCTCTTCGGGAGGAACGTTGCCAAACAGAGAGATTGGCCTCCAAATGTGACAGGAGAGTCAAGAGGCACACATGCACGCCAACACACACTCTTCTCCTGCCGCATCATGTGCGCATCCCCACTCCTGGGCTGGTCTCATGAAGCTGCTTAGGCAGATTCTGGGGAAGGAATTCAATTTGCCGGGGAGATGAGTGCTGTGATAGAGGGGAGAGGGAGGAGAGGAGGATGAAAGGACAGGAGGAGACGAGGAGCAGGGTCACTGCTCCAGGGCTGATAGTCCACTACGATCCTGTCCGCCCTCTCTCCTCTCCTCTCCTCTCCTCTCTGTCTCTCTGCACTTTTACAGTGAGTGTAAGTGTGGTGGAAATTAGGCCCTAAATGACTTGTCCTTTACAAATGGACCAGTAACGATCATTATTCTTTCATCGTGCTGCATTAAACATCCCAAAATTAATCCTGAATTTTACTGCAACAGCTGTGCTGAGATGTGAGGTTTTCTCTGGCTTGACATGAGGTCGAGGAGTTGCTTGACTGGTAACAGCACAGGTAAAGGTTTCGATTTTTTTTGTGTTGGAAGTTTGAAATTTAGGTGGTCGAAAAAATTCTTAGGCGGTCCAGTTTGCATTCAGACAAGCAGAGGAAACCCTGTGGTGTAAATGCATTTCAGAGCACTGACATAACAGAGTGAGAGCACACGGATGAAACTAAAGTTGAACTGTGGATCTCATTCCAACAGTGCCTGCTTAATTATTGGGTGTGTGTGTGTGTGTGTGTGTGTGTGTGTGTGTGTGTGTGTGTGTGTGTGTGTGTGTGTGTGTGCGTGTACAGTGTGGGACTGTGTGTGTGTCGGGTCAGAATTAGGGTCACTCACTCCAGAGAAATCACTTTATCTTTATAGAGCTGAACCCCTACTGTGAGACAGGGCTGGCAGAACTGGCTATAGTCTATGAATACTGATTCACTGATAGCATGTCTCTCTCTCTCCCACACATACACACACACACACACACACACACACTCACCCTTCACCATGCCTTTTTGACGCAGGGGGTTGAAGGGGAGAAAATAACTAAATCAGACTCTTTTATTACTAGTAATTTTTCTATGAATAAGCGGTTAAAAGTTGCATAGCTAGGCAGTTTTTTTTCATGGTAACAGCAGTCTATTTGATTATGGGGTGCAAATGAGTTCTGCTCCTTTTTAATCTAATAAGTCTGCCAGCGCTTGTTTCAACAGGAATTTAAAAACACTTAATTGGACTGACAGTGTGTGAGGCGGGAGGAAGAATTATGACTTGAGATTTTGGCGTGTTGCTACCAGTCAGAAAAAGAGGGTCGAAAAAGAGGCTAATTAATTGAACAATGTAAAGTGGAGAGGCTGAGAAATGAGATTTCATTTCCCCAATCGAAGGGTTCAGACAAGTCAGGCGAAAACACATTACAGACGTATCTGAATTTTGCATCTAAAATAGCTAACAACGATCACTGATGCTGTTGATGAATACTCTCTGTATGAAGCTGAGAGGACTCAGGATTACTACCGAAAAAGACTGGACACCCCACACTGGATGACTATTTTCACCAAAATACACAGATTGTTTTGATCTTGGCATTCAGAGAGGAGCACATATTGCTACCACTGAGTAAGTACAGGGATCAACACACTGGAAGACAGCTGGAGTATGATAAGAGTCATGTCAGGAGGCAACCCTGAAATCTAATGCACAAATTTTCAACTGTTCCTGTATCAAAACAGAAATAAACATCCCTCAATAACAGTCTGTCTCGTCTCAGTAATCTATCCTGCAATTTGCTCTGAAAAGACAAACTAAAGAAAATGCAAAATGAGGATGAAATGGTGGACTGAGAGACGTGGGCAACAAGAGCTCTGCAGAGGGAGCTGTAGGTGAGTGAACTTCACAAGAGTGAGGTGAATTTCAGGTGAGCTGTGGCTCTGACCTGAAAGCTGATGAACTGCATTATAATATAATTCTCTCTCACAGCACGATGCGCTGTTTTTTTTTCTTCTTTTCTACATCATTTCTCCTGCCAAGCAATGTTGACAGTCCTGATTCCAGTCTTAAAAGACAAACATGTTTAAAATTATCTTAATGTGAACGGCAGGCAGCAACTGGATCAAAAGACAAATGATCAAACTCATTTAACACACTGTATGATTTTATCTCCTGAATGTCAAAACCAGCTGGTCCAGGCTGAAATGGAACCAGTTTATCTTGCTCCGATCAGTTATGATGCCTGAATCTTGACTATAATCACTTTAACAATCCCAGTGCGTTTCCCTGCGTTGAGCAAACACAACTGATAGATGGCTCCCCCTGTCTCCCTGTCTCTCACACATCCATTACAGAGCTCTAACTGAGGGAATCTACTGACCAAACAAGATGACAGTTAAGCACAAAACACCTGCTCTCTTTGATGATGATAAAATCAAAGCGGCTCTGGTGCTAACCCGCTAGGCTGCAGCTCACCCACTGATCCCAACAGGCCTCGGCTGAACTGTGAGACAGAGAGCCCATGAGCAACAAAACTTCCCTGGACTAGAATCCTGGACAGAAAACAGCAGAAAAGCCACATGAGAGAACAAAATGCTTCCTCTGCTTCACCCACTGTTAGATGTGGCAGAATGGTAGGTGTGGCAAACAGGATGTGAGTGTGGAGCTTTGATCAGGAGTTTAACTCGTGTCTTTTCAAGTTGGCAGCTGCTTTAATTGACTACTGAATGTCAGGCTCCATAAGAGAACAAAGCATCACTCACTGAAGACCGAATAACACCCCCTAGCCCCTCTTCCTGCTCAGACAGCCAATCACAGCTCCCTCCTCCTGGCTCCTTCCAATCACGGTTTCCAAGAGCCCTGACTGATAGCTGTCTGTGAGGAGGTGACAGATGACTGACTGATCCTGACGTGCTGATTGGCAGATGTCAGACCGGGAGAGATGTTGCGTACACTGGCACACATGCACACACATACATTCAATACACACACGAGTAGATACAAGCTGACTTGAACAATCTAGGCCTGAATAGAAAAATTTCAAAGTCAACGTGCTTGACTTTGCTTGTGAGTGTGTTTTCTTCTTTGTGTCAAAGGCAGTGGTAGTATTATACACTGAAATTTATGGTGGATTCATAAACAACCTCTACAACAAAAGGTTGTCAAGGAGAAACACATTCAGGAAACAGGCAGCTTTTTTCAGCCTGGATTCACATTAGCTTCCTGTTGTGCTCCACACAGGTACAGTAGCAGGTGAAAGAAAACAAATATACACAATTAATACCTAATTGCATTGACTTTGGCCATTTTCCAGTTTGGCCTGTGCACATTTAGTGAGGGGCCAGTGTGTAATTCTCTTTGGAGGTTAGCACAAGCAAGACGTTAACCAAAACTGAGAATGAGCAGTTGTTTTAAAATGTCAATTTATTGGTTTCTCTGGCATTTAATAATGTCACTGTACTGTATGTGTGTGTGTGTGTGTGTGTGTGTGTGTGTATGTGTGTGTGTGTATGTGTGTGTATACATACATATGTGTGCACTGGAAATCTGGTTGAAATGTCAATCTTTCTTTAATATGTTGTATTTGAATTTAACAATGTGCAATAACCTGCTTTGGTACAAAACGGCACATTGTGTGTGTGTGTGTGTGTGTGTGTGTGTGTGTGTGTGTGNAATCAGGTGGAAGAGACTGTGATCAGTGACATTTAAGAGGTGGGCCACGCTGCAGGGCACATCTGCTAGGACACACACACACACATTGAAACGCACACACAGAAACAACTGTCAGCTCCTATCTCCTGATGAGCGGACAGGCGGACAGGAGGAGAGAGGAGGTGAATGGGAGAGTAGGGAGGGAGTGAAATGAATACCTCCCGCTGAGACGGCAGCCTCCTCTCTCTCTGAAGAAAGTTGTGTACACAAGTGACTGTGAAAACACCTCAATACTTTTGAATGACACACACAAACACACGCAAACAATAATTATTCCTCTGTTTTACTCTCCGCGCTTTCTTTTTATCCCCCAGACTCCCCCCTCCCTCTGCCTCTATTTTACATCCCCTCATTAAAAACAGGCGTCTCTCTGCAGGTAGATAAACAAACTTGTAGTTACACACACATGTATTACCAATTAGTCAGTTCTGAGTCCACGGACACACAAAAAGGACATCAGAGGAGGACAGTGTGGAGTCATGTGCGTGCCACTTGTACCACCGTGTCACGGTGGGTGGGGACATCACCAGTTTGTTCCTGAACCTGTCATATGCGATCACAACAGCACCTTCACATCACAGCCACTGGGCTTCACACACACACTCGACCCAGATCCACACTAATACTGAGAGATTTCACAAACACGACTGTGATAGTCTGATGACATGACTCCAGGGTCCATCTCACTCAACACACACACACACACACACACACACACACACACACACACACACCTACACATACAGAATGAGAAACAACCTGATAAAGTTATGTCTGCTCTTGTAGAGTCTACAAGGACCTCAAGAAAGTAAACTACAGTGTTGCTTAACCCCCTTCTTCGTTCTCATCACTAGTCATTTTCCATTCTTCAGCTCCATTTCTTTCCTGTTTTGCTAAATTTCCGTCCTTTAACAAAGCCTAGGTGCTCTCTTTTGTGCGTACGTGTGGTGCATGTGCCCGAGAACCCTCCACACACCTGTCTGTGCTAGCCATCATCCCCTTTGACAGCTGCCACTGTCCTGACCTTGGGCACTGTGGGCTACGTGGTTTTGAAGTGATTGACGAATCGTATCCTTTCATTCATTATTGAAGGCGGAGATCAAAACCGCGGCACCCGGGATATCACCGTGACAGCCGGGCAGACCAGACAGAGGTAAAGAGGGGAGGGAGCGGGAGGAGGACGTGGGAGAGGGAGAAGGTCATCTGAGCAAAGAAGTGCAGGTGAGAAGTGAGGGCGAGGGAGGGGAAGCAGCACAGGGAGCAGGAAAGTTGGGCGTAGGAAAGGTGGAGCATCCTAAACAGCAGCATTGCTTTTTTGTTTCACTCTAGCATTCGTTCAGAGATCCTGAGGCTCAGTCGGTGTCCATCCCTCTGCTCACAAAAGGCTTCAAAGGTCTAAAAATAAAATTCAAGCATGACTAGCAAGTAGAAAATTTGATCACAGCCTTCTCCATTTAATAATCCTTGAAGCAGAGTTAGACTTTTAGAAAACTGATAAACTTGGCAAATTGTGTTTTTTGAATTTGTGGTTTTTGATATCTCTTTATTTTTTGATACTTCATTGATATTTTACATTTGAACTCTGTATATTTCCTCTCTTTCCTGTTTTGCATGGCAACTAGAGTTGGGCTGCTTTCCGGTTCCGCCGGTGCAGTCCGGTGTAAGAACTTGAGCCAGTTTAATTTCATGCAAACCAGCTGAACCCGCTTTTGTCATTATGACACGTTCTGGAAACATAAAAAAGAGCCTACTTCAACCTGCGTCCAAGGCACCACGGCACTTGATCCAACTTGAATTGCATTGGTAATAAGGAACAGTTGTATTAAGACATGACAGTTTTCAAATGTCTATAAATGGACTGACGGAGCCACTAGTGTCTGACAGGCCGTTAAAAATTTACTGCTGAGCCAAAGCAGGTGTTGGCAACATGAAGGAGATCAGATTTCAGTAGAGGTGGGAGGGGGGAATTCTCCTGTACCTACTTATTCCTGTCACTCGCTTCGAAATGACGGGGATTCTTGAAGTTGAAATAAGGAATACCTATATGATACTTTCATACCTTACTACAAAAAATAAAATTTGGTGGCAACTGGCTGAAGGGAGATCATCACAACGCTAAGAGTCTCTAGTCAGGTAAATGACCATCTCGAATAACAACCTAGGCTACTTGCTGTTGGCTATATGGAATCTCCAGGAAATATCATGACATATAAATTTTTCTGTTTAAAAAGCAACTTTACAAATTCAGGAAGATAGCAAGTAAAATACTTACCTATCATTTAAGTGGTTATGTCTCCTGTCTAATCTTGAGTGCACAGCTGATATTTACATGGTTTATTTACTGTACATGACGTAACAGAGGTGCATGGATTCAATGCGGACAGACAAATTTTAAGTAGAGGTGGGAAGGGGAAGGGTGGTGCATGTTGTGTTTGTTTACGAGAAAGTTTGTGTTTTTGGGGGGTGAAAAGCTAAGACATGGCAGAGTTAGACTCCCAAGAAAATTAAAACTGTGCCAATACAGCAACATTTTAGATTGCCACCAAAGAAAGCTATCTAAATGTTTTGAGCTGGAATTTTATTCGACGGACGTCCTGTTCCTACTTATTCCTGTCCATCGCTTTGAAACAATGAGGATTTTTGAAGTTTTCATGAAGAATTATTTATATGATATTTTCACATCTTACTACAAAACAATACGAAATTAGTTGGCAGCTGGCCTAACGGAGATCGACCATTGCCAATAACAAACTGGGATACTTGCTGTTGGCTATATTGTTTGTCATTTCCAAGAAATACCATAAAATCCAATGTTTTCTGTTTTAAAAAGTAACTTCTGCACAGCTGATATTTACATGTTGTTCATGTTTATTTACTGTACATGATGTAAGAGAGGTGCATCTTCATGGATTCAGTGTGGACAGACAGCTCGGATGCCTTCTTGCTGTTAGGAGATGGTGTATTATGTTCCACTTAGGAGAAGCTGCTGCGTCAAGTACGAAACCTACTGTTAAAATTCGGTACACTGGTCTGGCTATGTGTTTGGCTTAACATTAAACTGGTTTGAAATTTTTTGAAAAGTGCAACTGCTGCACAACAATTTGCCTCATGATAAATAAAGTTACATCTTATCTTACTATTTCATGCATGCCTCATCTGAACCTCTGCTGGTCATTCAGACCAAGATATCACATGAGAGTCACTGAGGTCACGTGAGGGGTAAAGTTCACATCACCTGACATCACACTCAAAGTGTCCAGCCTTCAGGGACATATTTAAACAAGTAGCCTAAATATTTTAAGCTATCAGCTATTTAAAATGCATCCTGACAACTAAGCAGTTTCACACCTCATCCTAATTTGATCCATGCAACCCTAACAACTTTCACATAAACGCCATGTCCA
Organism: Epinephelus moara; assembly: GCF_006386435.1. Classification (NCBI taxonomy): domain Eukaryota; kingdom Metazoa; phylum Chordata; class Actinopteri; order Perciformes; family Serranidae; genus Epinephelus; species Epinephelus moara. The sequence goes on along the minus strand of NC_065510.1, from coordinate 25,779,827 downwards.
AAGCCACATCCAGTGATACAAGAGTTTAAAATAGACTACCATGGTGAACAAGATCTTTCTGCAAAGACAACACTCAAACACAGGGAGCAAAACTACAAAGCATACCTTTACACCCAAAGAGGCGATCTGTCTGATGTCACCCCACAAAGGAAATGTATCTGAAGACTGTGGAATCAACCCCACGGGGAAAACACTGACGTCAGTACTGGCGATGAGTAATTTATGCTCTGCTCATTTACACTGTTGCCAAAAAAAATAAAAAATTCAGGCAAGAACCAGGAGCACGTCTCCAGTGTCCATCCTGGCCATACACTCTGAACTTTGTCCCACAGTCTTCACTCTTTCATCTTCCTTTCCAGTCCTTTATAAAATCTGCCTTCATCAGTCTCCACCATCCTCACCCTGTGTTCACCTCCATCCTCTTTTCATCTCTACCCTGTAGCATTGATTTCGTGCTAGAGAGAAGCATAGCTCTCTATTCAAAAGGAGTGCATGTTATGTCCACTGGCTATGCCATTTACCTGTGTTACCTGTGTGGGCGCAAAAAAACCTGACAGCTTTAAGTTTCACTTCTCCAACCTGCTTCTCTCACTAACTCATTCACTGTCTTTGTCCCTCTGCCCTTTTCTTCACACATTTTAACTAATTTGTTGTTGCCGAGTATGTGGGAGGCATTTCAGTGTGTGTGTGTGTGTGTGTGTGTGTGTGTGTGTGTGTGTGTGTGTGTGTGTGTGTGTGTGTGCTTATGCCTGACTGTGCATGGGTCCATATGCTCAGTGAATGCAAGTATGTGTTTGCAAATGTGGATGTTTACTTCCTTCTTTCCACAGTGACAACATCTGCCACCAACTGCAACACACACTATGTCTTCCTCCTCTCTTTCGTCTCCCTCACTCCCCCAACTTGCCTCCCCCCTCCTCCCTCCCTCTTCAGACAAGGGCAGCTCAGTGACACACCATTTGAAGGGCAGACTCTGTCTCGGTAAACGTTTCTCTTACAGACTCAAATTAATTCAATAACACTGACAAATGTCCTTGCCAAGATACAATATGACTTTCTTTTCTGAGTGTTTACTTACTTCCACGTTTATACACATATGCGAGAGCTTACGCACAAATATAGACACACATAGAAGGTCAGACACACACCTATACCAGCGCAGATGTTTCCAGTAATAGCTAACAAGTCAACTGATAATGACTAAGACAGCACAGACAGAGGAGCGTTTGAGGCGTACGTGCTCATTGTTTTCCCGAATAACTCATTGTTTAGCTTTTCGATTTCTCAGCGTGTCGGTGAGCTGATGGTATTTTTAGATTTCTACTGGGAGAAAATTTATGAGACACTTGCGAGGGTGGTTTAAAGAGATGGTTGTTCAAAATATCTTTAATTATCTTGCTGTCACAAATATTCTTTGAGGCAAACTCGAGTTGCGCTTGTTTGCAGGTATACTTTTCTCATATTCACCAAAAAGTCATTAATAGCAGTAGTCGTCCCAGTTCAACAAGCAGGGTGGTGGGCGAATCAGTCATTACTTTCTCTTATCAAGTAAGGATGATGCATGACTGAAGTTCTTCTAACAGCAGGCGTACCACATGCTTCTAGCTACCTGTGGTTTTCCACTGATATCTCGTAGAACACTGCAGGCCTTTGCACTAATATTCACTACAAGACTCAGACTACACCCCACAAACGTGCAGGAGTAAATTCCAGTGGGGAATATGAACCTTTTAAGGGGTAAGTGAACTGATTCTTTGCCTGGGCTCAAGAGAAAAGCAAAAAATAAAAACAACATTTCAATAGTGTCCACACACAGACGGACAAGAAAACAGTCATCGGCACATAATGCAAAGAGACAGGACAACTCATTCAAACTCTGCATAACCTGCATTCATGTCAGGGTAGATACACAAACACACTGTGAATCTGTGTCCGTGTGTGTATATGGTATGAATCACTGGACTAAAATAACACAGGCCAAATGTGATTGCACAATGAGTTGTTGTTTTTTTGTCTATTTCCAAATCTTGCAAATGAAATGCACCTCAGATATCTGACAAGGGATTCTGATTCTTTGCTTTCTGAAAATTGCATAACCAAGATTGGGAAGGGATAAGGGAAATGAAGTACTTTAATATGCTTCTTCTGGTGTTTGGATGGGTTACAATACAAATTATTCCCCAAGTGTCTGAGTTATTAAACATCTTTTTAAGCAGCATGACCATGGATCCGCTAAAAAAAAAAACACAGACTCTCAAGCAAGAAATACTGACACACATATACAAGTGTCTCAGATAAATACATACCAAAAACAAAATCACACACACAGAGGATCGGGCACCCTGGAAAATGGTCATGAGAGGGAAAGCTGTTGGAAAGCCTGGGGATTTTTTTTTTTAAATTTACAATTACAATAACTTCCCCCGTGGAGAACGGCAGTACGCACCCCCACTCTCTCTCAAGCACATTACAGGTGAGGGACAAGAGAGTGAAAGAGAGCGATGTTTGAAAACTTCAAAGCTAGTCAGGAATTCAAAGTTCAGAGTTTCATCTCCTTGAGTCCTCTTGCAATTTGTAAGTCAATGTGTGCGTGTGTGCGTGCGTGCGCGCGTGTGTGTGTGTGTGTGTGTGTGTGTGTGTGTGTGCGCGTGTGTGCAGAAAGAGCAATGTTGTAGACCACGCAGGTATCTTGCAGTCTATATACAGTACAAGCTTGTGGATTCAAAGTATGCTTCTGAGATACTATAGAAAAAGAGATATAAAGACACAGTCATTGGTATTCTTTGTACTTTATATTCAGACTCGGTTGAACTACAAATAAAAAAATAAAAAAAATAAAAAAAGACGAGTGATTTCAGGTGAGTACATACACCGCCGCTTTCCTCACTCAGTCTCTTTCCCTCTCAGTTCATTGAATGCCCTCTCGCATTTCTTCGATTCCTTCTCCGCCTCCTCTTCGAGTTCTAACCCTCCCTCTTCTCTTTGCTTCACCTAAGCGTGCTGCCCTGTCATCTCCATCTCACCCCGTGCCTCTCCTCTGTCTCATGCTTTCTCTCTCATGCTGTCATTTAGCGTTGCTGGGCTGATGATTAAGTGTTCCATCATGCCCCCTCCCCACGCAGTCATCACTTTTATTCGTTCACTCCTTCATTTCTCTCTTGATTTCTTTCCCTTTATTATTTATATCTTGTCTTTATGGTTACGAAGATGAGAAATACTGTACATGCATGGCACAGGTGCAGAAATATCAACAAGTGCACATGGTCCTTGGTGGAAAAATGTTTAACGCTAAGGCACATCCACAGACACGGCTAATCTATCTTCTGTTTCAGCCGTAGAAAACAAATTGGTGCGGGTCAAGACCTGCTTTTCCTTTAGTCTGTTGATGAGATAAACAAGCGTTCCGTCTCCCTCACCCTCTCCCTTTCTCTCCTGGTAATGTCACATGCCTGTATTAAACGTGACACTCTCGTTAATCCACATTCAGTCAGCCACTGCATCTCCTGAACGCACCCCGCACCAATCCAGGTACACAGACCTGAGCCAGGAGAGCTCATGAATAGCTAATGGGAAAGACACAACAACGCTCTGATTCACAGAAAATGGCCTTTACACCATCAGCTCTACTATTGGCTGCCGGTAGGGAGAGACAGGGGGGAGATTGATCGAACATAAAGGGTGAGAGAGTAAAGCGATATGTGTCTGGGAGAGAGAGTAATTGAGTGTGTGTGTGTGTGTGTGTGTGTGTGTGTGTGTGTGTGTGTGTGTGTGTGTGTGTGTGTGTGTGTGTGTGTGTGTGCGAGCAAGAGAAGCAATGTGTGTGAGTGTAAGCGAAAGAGAAGAAGAGAAATGGAACATATTATATGAAGTTATTGGAAAGCAAAAGAAAAAGTAATTTCACACGCAGCCCATCTGCCAGTCTGTCTGAAAGGCTTATCTGCACGCATGATTAACAAACTTGATAAACGAACACGTACAACAGTACCCTCTTCCCTCTCACAGACACACAAGCGCACCACAAGTAGTCTGTGGTTTGTGTGTAACCATGTAACGATGGTGTGTTTGGCAAAGACGGCTTAGAGGGAAAGGGTGAGGCCTAAGCTATTGTGGCCATAATAAAGAAAGAACCAAGATATGTGAGTTCGGCTTAACCTGGAAGCAGTGTTGGAGGAAGCACTCCGATCTTTTACTTTAGTAAAAGTAGCAACACCACACAGCTGACAGACTCTGCAAGAAAAACTGCTGCATTTATTTGCCTGTATATTTGCATTAATCTATAGATAAATATAGTGGAATAAAAAGTGCAGCACTGGCTTCCAACTGCGTAGGCATGGGCATTTCCAGCCACTTCATAGTCAGCTCCACTTGTGCTAAATTCATGCTCTTGTCTACTTTGCAAGTGCTGGTGGTGCTTTTTGTGCTTGAAATTGAACAGTGGTGCCGTGTAGCTGCAGGTCACTAATCGGGACAATGAAATTATCTAACCAGTTTACAAACTCTCCTCCTGCTGACTTCTGCCAGAGGTTTTCAAATGATTACATCTGTAAACATTGAAGAAAGACAGAGAGTAGGGGAGAGCCGCATTAGCATCCAGCTAGCCATTGTGCAGGCATTGGAAAATAAACTGAACAACCTCAGTGCTGCATCAGTTTTCAACTGAATATCAGGAACTGTAATATCACTTTGTTTCACCAAAACTAAATCCTAAATTCAACCAGGAGGCTCTATTACTATAAGCCGATCTGACAAAGCAGGAGGACTCTGGCGAGTGCAGGACAGTTGTGTGATGTTGGTAATGTGAGGTGCTGTCCTGTTCCTGTTTTGGATCATTGCTAAATGCCATTAGGAGGCGGCTGCAGAGCGGTGCTGCCCATATTCGGGAGGAGCAACCAAACAGCCTTCTTTTTGGGGTCATGATGCATAGACAGACTACAACAAATCCACCAGTGACTTAAAGGAAGGAGCCAATCAGAGTTTGGAGCGCCGATGATATAAATGAACTCACTGTGTCTGTGGTGGATTTCATTTGTAGAACAATAAAAGCAATTGTACCCAAAACCACAGTTAAATCGTTTCACAATGAGAAACCACAGATTACCTAAACATCGAGTCTGGAAATACGGACAATCATAAAGCAGCAGCCTACAACGTACGAAGAGGCAAAAAGGACCAAATCACAATGCACACTTTGAGGGAGCTGATGGGATCGCATATCACTGGAGTTGTACCTTGTATGGTGCCATGTGACAAATAATCGATTTATTGATTTAGCAGAAGAACAGAGCAGCATAAAATGAAATACAAGTACCTCAAAACGGTACTTGAGTCGTTATACCTTGTTACATTTCACGACTGCCTGGATGGTGTTAAGCATAATATATCATTTCTTCACCTTCACCTTTCTCTCCAGTGTATTCTACAAGAGACCTTTTGGTGGGAGTAAAAAATGTCCAGAACATTTGAATGTCTTGGTATTTGGCATAGTAACACCTCCGGCTCTGGCAAAGGCTGACAAGCCGCGCAAAGCTGGCATTAACAGGGTTTCTCCTGTGATATGAGAGGAGGACTCAATGAGTGTTTATGAAAAAAAAAATATCTCCATGAGCTAGTTATGACAGAGAAAAACTCAGTTATATAAAGAAAACAACCACTCAGAGTGACACTCATTTTGTTTAACACTGACATTGACAAATCAGGACATAAAAGGAAATTATCATTTTCATAAAGGGCTGTAGTAATTTAAGTACACTAGTATCATGAGGGTTATCAGAGTGGGGCGGGAGTAAACAGTGGATGTTTATTCAGGGGAGAGAGCAGAGCAAACAGGCACAATGACAGCACAAATACTGCAACAACTGCTATCCTTACTGGGGGCCTCTTTGCATACAAACTCCAAATATCACTTTGATAAAGTCTAGGTCTAATTAATCAAGCTAATCAGCAGGGGGGCCTGGCAGCTACTGTAGTCCTCCCTGCTCTGCAGTCTCTCTCCCTGGCTGGGGCTCTGCAGCAGTTTCCTCACTGTGGAGAGCGACTATTGGCTCAGGAGGTTTTCTTGCATATTAAAATTGCTCTACAACAGCTAAAGCAAAAAATGTGAACACTGTAAATGTTAAGCAAAATACTTTACCCTCCTTCCATGATGTTAGTTAACAACTTCAAACTTCAAACATTCTGAACAAGATAAAGTCCTGCTTTTAAAGAGAAGTCATACGAGTGAGTATTTGTTCAAGTTCACATACCATTTTACAGAAATTACGCAAGACTGGCCTTGTACAAAAATTAAACATTTGGGATGTGAGCAAAAGCTAATTAGATAAGAAAATGTTTTCAATATAACCGTTATGATCATCCAGAAAGTCTAAACAACGCGCTTTTGGGCAAAACCCTGGAAAAATGCAGTATGTATGTATGTATATTTCCTCGATAACATGGCACACTGTTGTCTGACAAAATACATCATAACTGAGACATTTACCAGAACACTATGTACTAACAGGTTGTCTAATAAGCATTGATTTATGTGGCACAGCAAGTTGTCAAATCTGTGCTAAGTAATGAGAAATGCACTCCGCTCCTTTATCCATTCATGCAAAGGGTCAGTTATTTCTGAAAGTGCATACCTTTAAACAAAAACAATATAAACTATTCAAAATGATGAGTTCTCCTCAGGTAGGCTGATGGTGAGTGATGGGTCATGACAGACAAAGCACAAACTCTTCAAAGCTGCTGGCTTAACAGAGAGAGCACTATTGAATGTGCAGGTGCTTTTCAATATGTATTCCCTGGCGGATGCAAAAGTTAAGGAGCAGATATTATAGAATAATAATAAAATATTATTAATATGAAGTAAAAGGAACAATGTCAGATATAAACCTGGTTTGTGTTACTGTCTCTGATGCACAATGAAAGCTTATAAAATGTATTGAACGGAGCATGGCTACAGATTTCTTTTACAGAGGTCAAGGTACGACAGAATGGTTCATGCACACATTATGCTATATGAGATGTGAAATGATGAGGTGAAAAACAGACATACACGGCCAAGTCATGAGATTCTAACCCCCCGCAGATGGAGTAACACAACCTCTGTACTGCTAAAACTTTTAGCAAACCTTCATCTCTCCGGGGATCTTTTCAGCAGGCGGTGGCATATACAGCAGGAATGTCGCAATCACTCTTGTGCTGTGTGGGTGCTAAAGGCATAGCTATGGTGACAGGGACAACATTTTCATTTCGCACAAGAGGCAGACAAATTCAGCACCTCCCAAAATGATTTCTTTTCCTTAGCAGGATTCACAAATGTCAACCCACTATTCATTCACAGACAGAGGGCTGCAGGAGGATATGTCAAAGAGAGACAAAGGTTGTTGTTTTCCAGCAGGTTAGAGGGTGTGTAACTCTACATTTGCCCAGTACAATTAATGGAACAGGTAGATAGACAGTAACCTCATGTGCTGAATGCCCAATTAGCAACCCAACTAGTGCATGCAGCTGACTTGTTTACTGGACTCACATTAAGACCCCATTTACACCTGGTATTAAAATGCAATCTATTCCTGCGTATCTTATCTTGATAACAAAACAGGCACGTTAATGCCAAGTGTAGTGTGGCTGTCGGACCGCACTTGAGGGTAGTCTGGCTTGCACCGTGAACAGATCCCAATGAGATTTAAATGCAGTCTGTAAGCTACAAACACAAAATAGAACATAGAGGGTGAGAGTCCTAAATCCTCAAAATATTCCATTTCCTCTCATAGAAGTCAAACAAAAGCCATGGAGTCTCACATTTGAGAGGCACTGACCTAAAAAATTAACCAATTATCAAAACTGTCGCCACATAGTGTCAATAAACTAATGGATTAGTCAATTTGTTTAAACTCTACAGAAGGCTTATTAATGCCAGGTGAACTGTAAATGCAAAGGCATGTGATCAAACTTCATCAGACTACATATCTGATGATTCAGATTTGAAGTTAATACATCGTGATCACCCCCCAGTAGCTGGCTGCAGTATAGCTCATGAAGCCCATTCCCGTCATGTTAGCAGAAAGGACATGGGCTAAACTAAAAACTTTACTGTACTATAAAGTACACTTTGAAAAAAAATTGTTTCCAGGGATGGTTTCTGTTATTTTTTTGTAGTTCTTGTCACGCTGATGTATGATGAGTGTTCATTTTTCTCACAAGTTTGGTTTTAATATTTATTCGATGCTTAAAAAACAAGGTTTGACATCATGATTGGCAGTTATCAGTAGCAATTGCTGCATTCACAATCAATGGCACTGGTAACAATTGGTCAGACAGGTGTATGGCAGAACTCATGACCGCGGAGACTGATGCTGCACAGACTGGCGACTTCAAATGACGTCACCAGCACAGATGGCAGCAGCCATATCCAGGATATTTTGACTTCATTTTTGTACAGCAGGACTGAGTGGAGACATGCTGTCCATCTTTTTACACAGTCTATGACACACACACACATACACATACAAATGCACACACACAGTTTAGAGTAGCTTAGCACAAACTCAAGACTTATTCTCTCAACAGACAGTAGATTTCTCACACTACTAATCTGCATGTTCAAACAAATCGTGGATTAGCAGTCAAAATTTGTTGACATTTCTTTAGTACTTCACTTAGAAGACTTGCTTTAGTGTAAATTTCTTGTAGAAGTTGCTAAAAATGTGCAATAAAATGTATCTGTCTGACAGGTCAACTATAAAAACAACACTAAGCAAAAAGAGAAGCACTTTTAGCCACCATCATGCAGCTGCGGGTAGCACTCCTGCGGCCACCGCAGCAGAAGAAGGCCAACTGTTCTCTGACCTACACACAGCATTGCTCCCTGAGCAGCAATATCCCATGGTCGCCCCTCGGGACAGCACAGCAGAGACAGGTAATAAGCTGCAATCTTACTGTGAATGTTGGAGTGCAGGCGAGACAGAGATAGATGGTACAGTAGAAATACGTCTCGCAAACAAACTTAACCACTCACACACACAAACACACACCGTGGCCCACACACACGAGCACACTTGGTTGTAAAAGCTGTGCTGTGAGGATGTATTGCTGAGTGCAGCCTAATTGGAACATTCATTATTGTTACGCTGAATTACAGCATTGTCCCTGATACTATTGATCCTTGAAATGTGTTGGAGAGTGTGTATGCACCTGTGCGTGTGTGTGTGTGTGTGTGTGTGTGTGTGTGTGTGTGTGTGTGTGTATTTCCAGGCACATCTTTATGGCCAAACCTCAATCACTAAACAGCTACTTCTCAGCTCTTTTGATCTGACTTTTGACTTTGACCTTTTAGACTGCTTTCAATCAGGTCCTCACAGTCCTGACTGCCTGACAGACGCAGGCACAGAGTCTTTCTCTCTCACACACACAACACACAACACACACACGCGCGTAGTGACAGGTCCTGTCTCCAGTTGACAGGGTTTTATATCAGCAAAGACATCAAGCCGCCCACAACCCACCCTCCCTCCCCCCTGACCCTACGACCACGCCATGATGAGAGATGGGACAATCTGCTCTGTGACAGTTCCACTCATACAATGACACATACACACATACACACACACACACACCCCAAAGACACTCATTGTTTGAACACAAAATGATAGAGGGTAAGGCTCCATTTAACGTATGCCTGTGTCATGAGCATGTGTGGATACGACAGGAAAACATGCATGCACTGAGTGTGTGTGTGTGTGTGTGTGTGTGTGTGTGCGTCTGTGTGTGTGGCAGCTTCTTAACTGAAGGCTTTGTAAAACTCTTGTTCATCATAACTGTGATGCTCTAGCCCGAGGGCTTAGCGGCATAAAGCAATTTCCCTCTCGTTACACCAGGCGTATATTAACCTCCAAAAACCGTCAAACACACAAACACTGACTCAGACACGCACACACACGCTGCTCTCTTGCCATTTATCTGTCGTGTCAAGTGTAGCAGGGACTATTCTCTTGAGTAGGTTATTTATAATGCGGCTGTGTACTCCCTTATCAGCTTGATAGTCTACTGAGTAAGATCTGTCTCTCACTGTAGGCTTTGCGAAGGCTGTTTCTGAACAGTAAGCGAATGCAAAGTCAGACAGACTCCAGGGGCAGTTAGAGGCAGCGCTTACCCACCTGTCCTCTTACCTTGTTAAGTCCCCTGTTGTCTAGGCCCCATTTATACTTTCACTATATCCTACTTTACTTAATTCTCAAATCTTGGCTGAAACTCACCAAAACATCATGGTTTCATAAACTAAGTATGTTTGTTACTAGCATAATATAACGTCATTTGACATACAGCACATACGTCATGTAACATAGGTCACAATACTACACATACTTGCACAGTACTTCGTTATCGAAATAACTCAACTGACTTTTGATTTCACATGGCAAACGAACAGCTGTCTCCCAAGTGAAAGTCTGGAGTTTGTTTGACCCATGCACTTCCCCTCCTGCCCGTCTCATGTGGATTTCCTCACTCTTTATACTACAACAGTCAATCAGAGCGCCAAAAAAGTACCACCACCCAGTTCATCTCGCATCGCTGCTAAAGGGTGCCTCTGTGCGTTGTTATCTGACAACAAGGGCCACTGACCAAGCGTTGGTATTTGACGAGTTGGGAGTGAGACCGAGTAAATGAGGCTCAGTACACGGTGCAGAGGAAGTGCGTCAACCATTTCGCAACCAAAACAGGAAGACGAAAGTGCCTTGTTTTCCCTGGTGGCTATCAGTGGCTAACCCCAATTACCAATGTATCAATGTAAGTTCCTTGCAGTTACTATCCCCAGTAGCAAAAATGGTGGACGGTGGAACAACCAAAGTAACTACTAAGTAATACCACTTGGAAATAGGGGGAGAAAGTAAAAGTAAAGAAGTTGTCTACTTCCACTTCAACAAAACAACCTCACCACAAGGAAATCTAGAGGCTGTTCCGGAGCGTCCAATCGTATCACACCATCTTCCAGAGCAGATAGAGTTTGCGAGTTGTCAACATTGCTTTTTGTAAATGGAGATTTGAAGCAAAGGGAACCTTTCCATGACTCACTGTGAGTCTTGTAGCTAGTCAAAGTGGCCTAATACAGCTTAGCTTGAGATTGGTTCAACTCAGTTCACGGCAGCCGTAATAGCAGTTCAGGTCCTCAAACTCCCTCTATCCACAGCTTTATGAAAAACTAGCTCTCATTTACACACTCCCCCTTTTTTTATCAGTCCCCACACTCGTTGCATTTATCCATCCCCAAGGAACTATGAAGAAGTGATTATCTACTCCCAGCTAAAGTAGACAGTTTAGCTCTCCACAATGCCCGCTTCCTCTTACTCTCGCTGTGTCTTTCTTAAACTCCCTCTTGCATCTAACGTTATCTGTCTTTCATGCTTGTTTTCCTCTTTCTTATTGTCATTATTTATCCCCATCTTTTTATCACCCTCCCACCCTTTACCGCTTTCTCTTCCACCACCTTCCTCCTGTCCGTCTTCTGTCTTTTCATTCGCTGTAGATGGACAGTGGAATCTGTGCCTACAATGTTTAATGAGCAGCAAATAACACACAGGCATGATGGAATGGAAAGGTCAGGCTAAAGAATGCAATGTGAAGAGGGAAAGACGAAAAGAGACGAGGGCACAGGAATGAAGGGGACTTGTCCAAGCTAGAATTACTAAAAAGCAATTAAAGAGCAAGTTGATGAATTAATTAATTCACTAGGGTTGCCAACAAGCAAGTTGGTCTTTAAGGTAAAACCTGCAGGCAGAGTTTATATATGTATATATATAAAACATGAAATAATGAAGAACTGCTCAGGAAAAGTACGAATAGAAGAGTGTGGTGAGCAGCCACAATGAAAAAAGGAGGGTGGGAGAGGTAAAAGACTCGACCACAATTGGACAGCTACTCAGCAGGTTTCCACAACAATTCAACCACATCCCGTAAATAAGGAAACAAGATGCATTGTGGGAGCCAGCAGCAAAACAGCTTTAATTAGAGGTCATCTATATGTGCATGCATGTGTGTGTACATGTTCCTTGGCATGCTACAGCTATGTGCGTGATTATGCAGAAGATGGCTGTGCCTATATCATCAGAATAGATATGACTGGTCTATATGAAGCTGCACGTATATGAAGAAAATGAAAAGGAGAGCTATAGTAAAGAGATAACCATAGATACAGAGCTTAGATAGAAATTAATGTAATAATTCAAACTAAATATCAAGGAAAAACGTTCTCTTTTTGCTGGTTTAAGCCTGAAATGTAATGATTTACTTAGGGCTGCCCCCTAATAGTCAACCAAACATTAATCGACCAGAGGCCACGTTCAGCAGTCAGAGAGGAGTCACATTACAAACCAATCACGGCCAACAGATATCTTTCCCTTCTTCTGTAACATTTCTGTCTGATAAATACGGAAAGTTAATCATTTCCGTGCAGGCTACCCAGAGCTTTATATCTGTCCCACGGACACTTATAAACAGCGCCTGGAAGAAGATCAGCTCTGCACTGCACTGGATTTTAGGTAAGTTGGCTATACCATACATGTTAAGGTTGCTTAGCAACCTCAGACTCAACCTGCAACCACGCTCTTGAAAGCTGGGACAAAAAAGGCACAAGAGTAGCACCCAGTAGAGTTCTCAATTTCAACCCGAGCCCGAGCCCGACGGGTCAGGTCGGTTTGGGCCGACTAATTAAGTTAATTGGGGCGGGCTGAGTCGGGCTCGGACAGCAGAGAGAGAGGAAAAAAACAACAACGTGTGTCTGTCAGAGAAGCGCACTGTGTGAGGGTGTGACAGCAGCACTAACACACAATGCTGCTGTCCATGGTTCTCACTTCTGAGCAGCCTGTGAGGAAGAAAATATGCATGTCTGTTAAGATTATTCCAAATCCATTCATTATTCAATGTTATGATGTTGATGTTTGAAGGTTATAGTTACCGTTTTTAACAAAGTGTTCAAGTTGAAGTTGAAGTAGCGTCTGCTGTGTGTGTGTGTAAGGGGGATGATAATAGGGCTATAATAATTAAGCAAGAAGAATATGGGGATGATAATAGGGCTATAATAATTAAGCAAGAAGAATATGCAAATTATAAAAATAAATAATGCTGAATTCCGTTCTGATGAAAAAAATAATAATACTAAAACAAGAGATATGCTGCTGTGAAGTGTGAGCGAAGTTCAGTCAGTCAGTCAGCGTTCAGGTGCAGGAAAAGTGTTGAGAGCGGCTGCGGCTCATTAAATGCAGCTGCGCAGCACTACATGATGCGCAATGGTTGCTCTCCCCCACGCTGACGTTGAAGCCTGTCTGTCTGGTAATATTATTTTGGGACATGAATGATTGGTTGACTTTAAGTGATTAAAGATACTGTATTTTAGCCAGGGAAGCCAGACTGCTGAGGCGCACAGGGGGAGCATCATTTTCCCCCTTCCATTTAAATAAAAAAAAAAAAAAACTCGGGTTCAGTCGGGCTCGGACCCAGTGACGTATGTGATGATGTCGGGCCGAGCCGGTTTCGGGCTTCAAGTCCCTCGGGTCATTTCGGTTTCGGGTTGAATTTTTGGGCCCGTTGAGAACTCTAGCACCCAGCACCCAACCTTGCGTTTTTCCAGGCAGTTAAAGACATGGCATGTGTATGGCCCCTAACTTACAGGGCTGGTACCTGCGGTTATTCCACAGGCTAGTTAATAACATGTCGGGCAGAAAATCCAAAGGGTGGGATCATTTTGAGAAGGTGAAGGACGAACCCAAGGTGATATGTAAACTCATCTTCATTGGTCGACTACAAACATGACGTATCATCTGAAACATGTCAGCAGCTACATGCCCATTAGCCACTTAGCACAATCATTACTGCTTTGCTGACAGCGTCATTAACAGGCAGCTTGCTCAGTGTGTGACGTGCACTTGTAGATAAAATATAGGCCTATATTAATGAAGGTTCATTAGTACGGTTTGTATTTCTCTGTAATGTAGCACAGTGTTAAAAATGTTACTGATACTATTCTTTTTCACACCTTCAACTCAAACCATTGTGTTGCCCCACCCAAAATATATCATTTAATAATTAAATCAATATCATAAACATGCAGGTGACTAGTCGACTAATGGCCCTAAATGACGAATATTGGTCGACTAGGAAAATTCTTAGTCGAGGGCAGCCCTAGATTTACTGCACTTTTCAGTGTGTCATATCTGCATATATGAATTTTTTTTCTCTTGGTGTGTTGGACTCTTGATTTAGACAGGACATTAATCAAACTAAAATAACAAGTTAGTACATAATGAAATCAAGAGTATACGTACATGTTAGCTGCTCTGTGAGGCTGTAGGTAGGTTTGACATATACCGTATGCAAACTTTGGCATTCTAACATTCTAACATTCACAGGCATTAAAGGAAAAGCCACAAGATCATCATATTAATTAGGACTCATCCTCTGGGGACCACAAATGTATGTACAAAATTCCAAAGAAATCCATCCTGTAGTTGTTGAGATAAATTATTCTGTCCCAAAGTATTGGGCCGACTATGCCGCAGTACCATTTTGCCATTCCTAAAGCCAAACCGTGACCGTGGGAACAGAAAATAAGACTGAATGAAAGGTACTTTCAGTTTGAATCTAATCACTGATACAACACATTATTGTTGCTAATCATTTGTTCAGACAAGTTGAGACAAACTGAGCAAGAAAATAAATAACAGGAAAACACAGAGACGGGGAGAAAGAGACACAAAGAAAGCATTATGTACTGCTATGTGAATAAGTCAGGATGTTAGTTCAGGCCACCAGTGCTTCTAGCTTTGGCTCTCTGCCTCTTACATGCAGGAAACAGGAAATGACCTAATAATTGTCTTTGACTCCCTCAGCTCATATAACACCTGGTGTGACCTTCTCTCAAAGCCCCACAAACACCGAATCCCAACCATGTTGCTCCAGCCAGCCAACCATGTGATGTCAGTGACAGGACACACCTTGAAAGATCAACGCCAGCACTTTCCGTGGTCAAACACTGGAGGTTTTGATTCAGGAAACACTGTGACCTTTTCCTCCTCTGCCTCCCAATCCTCTGCTCCTCCTCTCCTCTCCACTGATCCATTCATCACACAGACAAGCAGTGTGTGTTTTAACGTGTGCTCGGTGTCACTAGAGCAGCCCATTTGAGTGGAGGAGGTGGTAGATAAAGAAAGGCAGAGAAGAAGGTGAACAAGAGACGAGAGGGAGAGAAGATACAGGGAGGTGTGGTGAGAGGTCAGACTGCGCAGACACAACAGAGATAAACCTCTGTGGAACAATAGGCACCTCAAATGCTGACTTGTACATTAATACTTCATGCACGCTACCTCTTGTTCTTATCCTCCGGTTTGTCTGGTGTCAGTTTAACACAATGGCCCATTTCATTACTCTAATTCCTTTTGTAACAAGGCGTCAGATGTTCAGATATTGTGTGGTTGCTTTTGTGAGCTCAGTGTGAAGATGAAGTCTGAGACACATAAAAAAAATAATGATGGCAGTTTCGTTTATGAAACTGATCCAAGATAAATGTCAAGATGTACAACTAAATGTGTGCAACGCCATACTTTTATGCATTTGTGTGTGTGCGCGCATATGAGCCGGTTACCTACTCTCATTCAAGGAAAATTTAATTTCCACCTAGTCCTATGTGACTCATTCAACCCTGCACCAATGCCTTTCCTCTGCCATTTTGTGTGTGTGTGTGTGTGTGTGTGTGTGTGTGTGTGTGTGTGTGTGTGTGTGTGTGTGCAAGGATTCCAATTTGCTGTGAAATCTGACAGCCCCTCTCTAATTCCCAAAGAAGGCCGAGTAGTGGGTAGGAGGGAATTACTACTGTTACATACCCGCCAAGCTGATTACCTATCGACTGGTCTAAACACTCTGCCTCACTATTCCTGTGTGTGTTTCCCTGAGTGTGTGTGTGTGTGTGTGTGTGTGTGTGTTGAGTATGTATAGGCCTGCCTGCATGAGACAGCGTTATCTGTGACAATCTAATTCTCCCTGTCTTACTATCCTTATCTTTGTTTCTTTTAGACATAAACAAACACACACACACAGACTAATCACACACCCAGACATTTACCTGTTGGTTTTATTAGGACTGATTGGCTGGGCAGCACCAAAGCCACACCGATCAATACGGTGACGGGAGGATGACATCACTGCGTGAGATGAACCCAGGTTAAACACTTATCGGTCTAATCAGCTGCTCAACTGACTCTAATGACCTCATCACTAATAGCCAAGGCAGCTGAGTATTAGCTCCAGCCCTGAAAGTAAGAAAGTAGGTATAGAACAAATAATAACACATGTGGGTCAGTCTTTTATATCAAATAATTTCTAAAATTCTCCATTAGATATGTCTTAAAATTACTTTCTATTCATCTGCTCTCTCTACATGAATACCCGATTGTCAGCTTGCAAAATTGGGATACATCAAAGGTGCGCTACAGGTACAAAAGGGATAATAGCTTTTATCTGAAGACCAAATGGATTTTAAAATAGATTTGACCCCTAAGACAGTGGTGAGACGAGTAACAATGATGAAAACAAATGGGTTAGTATTACATTAAAGTACATATGTAAATTGGGATCATCAATTCATCCCATCTGATGACTCAATCCGTCTCCCACAGTATCATATTTACATTACACTGAGTTGACAATGACATACTGATTGGGTTCGTCTGGAATCACTGTAGTGTAGTGCACTTTATTTACACTACTTTTGCGTTACTCCGCAACATCTCCTGAGACACACATAACTGCAAGTTATAATATATTGTTAAACCTTACATTTGCCAATATATCAGCACAAAACAAGGATCCGGAGAATCAACACAGCACTGCCTCAAAATAAAACTATATCAATACATAAAAGAGATTGGCCTTCCTAACACTGCACAGTACAAAAATAACTGCCTGAATAGGCTTTAATAAAATAATATAAGAGACTGGCCTTCCTGAAAGCCTTAGATGATGACAGACTTAAAAAGGAGAAAAAAAAACACATTTAAACAGCATATGAACTGCATTTAATAGGCCAAACACACTCAAACAACTCACTCGCTCGCCAAACCATGGCCTTATAACAGATCAGTCCAGCCATTTTGATGTTTTTATCACTAAAGCAGCTGTTATACTGCACGAGGGGGAGATCATCAGATCATTTTTCAGACAACCTCCACGGAGTCAGCACAAGACTGCCCAGGCTAAAGAGGCTCTCTAAGGGTGCACTGGATGGCGTCACTGTTGTCGGCACGTTAGATTTTCAATTTTTTTTTTCATCTTTCCTTCCAGCCATTGTGTAGATAATTGAAGAACATATAACGCAAGAAACAACATAACTGTTTGATTGTAACTGTAATGTGATTACTGAATTTAGAACAGTTATGTTTCACATTACGGCCATTATTCTTCCCATACATACATAATTTTGCCACATCATACTTCACTGCACAGGTGCGGGTCATTCACCATACAGTGTAGGGTTGGGAACGATTAACTGATACAACCGGATATCCGGTTTGACAAGCGAGAGATAAGGCTGCGTCGGTAGCAGCCTCCTCAATCGATACGAATCAGCCATGAATCCTTAGATGAATCGATTGTAGAGTCATGGATTCGGGTATCGCGAGACTAGCAATCGGTTGACTGACTTTAACAGTTTGCATCTCGAAAACAAAGCGAGAGCCGGCGGCATGCTCGTAGCAGGCATTACTGACAACGATAATGGATGTAAACATCAGCGCCAGCTTGACCAGTGGAGATGAGGAACAGAAGCTAATGCTGGTTGGATAAACCAGGGAGCAGCCGAGCCGCAGCAGAAACTAAAGGTGAATCCTGCCGGTTGTGGGTTGAATGCGGGGTCACAGACACAGACAGAAATACGTATTCCTGTCAAATACGGCGGCGCATGATAACGGCTTACCGGCGACCGACAAGCCCGGCTTCAGGTCCAAGAAGTCTTCGTCGGTGTCATGACTGCCCAGAAATACCAGGCGAGCCCTGGCAGTACACAGGTATGTGACGTGTCAGAGGAGAAACGAGCAGTTCACATTTCCACA
>NC_065510.1:25758402-25761673 GCF_006386435.1 Epinephelus moara | reverse complement strand
CTTAAATTTTACTTAAAGTTCACTTCACTTAAAGTTTAAAACTTCTTCTCATTTTTATATTGATCCCATCCAACAAAATGATGTTCATTCAGCAAGTCTTTTTTGGTCCATGTCTAAAAATAAATACATTTGACATGTGATTTTGTTGTTGTTTGACTTTTTATTTTATTTTTGCCAGCACCATACAGCAACAATGCTTGGGGATGTGGTCTTTTACAAATTTGAAAATACAGTAAGAATGTCACTTTTATAGAATTGGCTTCTTTATTTTATAATGTATGATTAATGTCTACATCAACAAATGTTAATCATAGAATCGTATCGAATCGTATCGTTCCCACACTGTATCGAATCGGATCGAATCGTTCTGTATTAAAAATATATCGTTTTTGAATCGTATCGTAACCCATGTATCTAGATACGTATCGAATCGTCTATCACAGAGAGATTCCCAACCCTAATACAGTGTAGAAGTAGCCTGGTAAAAATACAGAGTTGTAGTCATACCACTGTAGCAGTGGGCTGCCCCAGTCGCCAGACAATAGAGCCAGACTGCCAGAGACTTTCTGACGGGGACAGTTTGCCAACAGTGCGTGCTGTGTGACAGCCTTGTCGTTGTGACAGAGATATTGTAATGTACCTGGACATCCTAAGGTTTGAAAGAACTGTTCCTTCATGAAACCCTCCACATTGCAGCCCCACCACTCCTGACTCCTCCCCCAGCCATACCTGTCTCCCCACAGAACTAGCAGCAATAGCTGCTGATAGAACTACACTCCTTTTCAACAGTCATGAGCTGGATTGGCTTGGTTTGGTTTGGGCCATTTGCATTTCTATTACAACAGGGCTATCTTCTTGTAGGTGTGTCTTTAACTGATGACGACGTGTCTTGAGTGATGATGTTTAAAAGCAGTGAGCTGATCCATGGCTAAAGTCCCTTGCTTTTTTGCTGCATGTGTTTTACCATCACACGGCAGGGCAGGTAAAAGAAGTTTACCTGTTAGAGGTGAGCTGTTTGCAGAGGTGCAGTAAGAGCCTGTTGTCTGCAGCTCCTCATCATCATCTCACTGTGGCTGTTTTTGCTTTAGCTTTCCTCCTCGCCTTATTATTAGACTTGCCTTTACTGAAGAAAAGCTGCTAAGTTCCACTAATTCAGTAAGAACACATTTCAGTTCCTATATATTCTTCACAATAAAAGTCCACCCTTATTTTGTTATGCATAAACTTTTATTGTGAAGCAGCTAAATAGGGAAAATGGAGCAGCAACTGCACACAACTTCTAATACGGCTGATAGAGAACATGAAACAGTAAAATAAAGCAGATATATAAAGTAAAAACAGGACGCAGGAGAGAAACTAAACTTCATACCACAGAGATTCAGCTAGAAACTTCAAAAGTACTGAGAGCTGAACACAGAGACTTTTAAAAACGCCTTTCTCTCTGGTCTCCTGCAGACAGAGGTGAGGAGAGTCTCGCAACACACACGGCTTGTTTGGGGGGAGAAGGTGTGCTGTCGGGGGTCGGCTGTGGTCAGCGAGACGTCACCGCTACCTGCTTGAGGGCTGCGGGCAGGCTTTTGGACCTACTCCAAAGAAGGTCCATCTCTGGCGTGGCACGGTGCGTCTTAACTTACAATGGAAACACAAATCGGCACGGCATGGCTTTAGTCGGCGCAGCCAAGAGTCACAGTGTAAAAAGGCTAGTACGAGTACGAGTAAGAGTACGATTACGAGTGGTCCGTACCCAGTTTGTACAACAGCCCGTTATCCCAAAAACAAAAGCCCACTGCTCCGAAGGGCCATTTCTCCAAAAACATTCTACACACTCTCCTAAACAGAAGCATATGGTTAATTATTATGCAGAATTATATCATTGAACCTTCCTACTACAGCGATCATTCAAGATGCATGCTCTTAAATGCATGTTTTGCAAATGTGACATTTTTGTTTTTGTTCCAGCACGTGTGTGTGTGTGGCGTTATTGGTTGTATGTGAGACATTTCAGGGCAGAGCTCTGTTCACACTGATGACATGAATGTTAACAGTCTAGGCAGTGAGATTGAATCTATGCCTAAAATCTCCCATGTACTGGTCACTATTGAGAAAACTAATAATAAACCCTATTTTATTTTTTTTTATATAATGTCAATTATGGAGGGAGTAGTGAGTGAGTCAGTGAATGAATATGGGAGTGATTTCAGAACCATTTTGTTCCAGAGAGTTAACCTAACAAGTGAACATTATGTCCCCCAAAGGTTTCTTTCAGAAATATGAGAATAACAACTTTAACACTCATGAAAATATGAACGTGAGAGTAAATAAGACAGAGGCTTTGGGGACTTCCTATTATTCACAAGTTGTGGGAATTAACAGGAAGGAACCATGGAAATCTTGTCAACAAGTGATGGCAAACACAGTGCATTTCTCATCATATTTTGACTAAACTGTATCCGTTAATGCTAAATGCCGACTTTATTTTAAATGTTTGGAAAGAGAAAGGCCAAATCTGTAGGAAACGCTGAGATTTTCACACTATGAGAAGCATGAAGAAGCACTTTCAGTCAACACTACTCCAAAACTGTGGAAGTGACTGGATTCATCTATGTTTAAAAATGAGGGTTTTAACACAAGCCTGCAGCCAATATATCAACACCAAGTTTTGATGGGAACCTATGGTTTTAAAAAAGTTGTTTTAATTGTCTGAAAAACTAAACTGCAGACATCAGGGAAAACACCAAACCAATTTCTTCATGGTAATTGGGATATGTGGGCTCAGATATCAGGAAAAAAAGTGGGATGGTGGTAAATGCAAAGTTTTAGAGGCGGTGTTCCAGTGAGTAAATACATAAACGATGTCGCTAAGCAGAAGAGAATCGGCTACTAAAATAGCAAAAAAAAGAGTACCAAGAACAAACTTCACATGTTGTTATGACTGTTTAATCACAGTTACTTAAAGGGCCAGTGTGTAATATTTGGCATGGTTTATTGTCAATCTGAATCTGAATCTGAATATTCTACCCATTAATATGTTTATACAAGTGTATAATCGCTATAAAATAAAATTTGTTTGGTTTTCGTAGCCTTATAATTATGCTTTTCTATATATATATAGCAAGGGCCTTGCTTTAGAGAGGTCGCCATCTTGCGCCGCCATGTATGTACGGCAGACCGAGTGGACAATCCAGCCAGCCAGAGAACGCGTTTCGCGTGTATAAATAAACCAAGGAAGACAGCGGAAGGAAGGAAGAAGGAGGAGGAAACAGCAGAGAGT
>NC_065510.1:25643813-25758102 GCF_006386435.1 Epinephelus moara | reverse complement strand
CCCGAACGCTCCTCTGGTCTCCTGCTCGTGAGGGATTCATTACAATATCGTAACATGGTTTAGATTTCTAAATAAACATTCACCTCGTCGCTAGATAGACCTACTCCTGAAAAAGTCGTGCGCAAGGCTTTTTGTCCCTACGAGGCCACCGTCATTTACCCGACGGAAGGGGTGAGTGAGTGAGCCCTGCAATCTAGAATTTGACCACTGATGTCACTGTTTTCAACCCATTTTACACACTGGCCCTTTAAAGACAAGAATAACTTGAACATGACAGCAGGTGTTTCAGTTGCTTTCCTTGTTACTAATTGAACAAGAACACTCTGCCTTTCCTACATACAGCAAATTAAGTGCAAGCATATGACATTAACTGTTTAACAACAAGAACATAAAGAAGTCCAACTTCACTCAACTTGTACTAAATTAACTAATGTCAATCTGAGATCTTAACTCCAATCAAAATGTCTTGTCACGGCATAATGAAAAACGAAAGAGAGAAAAAGTAATATAGCAAAAACTAAGGAGACAGAGAGAAACAGGAGAGAGTGAGAGCTGTACAGGGAGAAAGATGTGCATTAGCAAGCAGTGAATTAACAGGGAGCAAAAGCCTTTCCATTTCTCTGATTGTATTACCCATTATGAGCATTCCCCGAACACAAAAACACACAATTTATTGCAGCATTAGCATTTAGTACTAAATGGACTGATAAACTGCAAAAAAGAAAGGAAAACAAGGGAGGGTCAAGCAAACACCACTCCAGCCCTGAAGAGCGTGGGTGATATGGCGAGATGGAGGCAGGGAGGCAGGCGGAGGGGGAGAGAGGGTGTGCATGCTAGAGGTGGAGGGCAGACAAACACGCTGCTTTTAAAAGGTTAAAAAAAATAAACCTTTCATTCAGAAGTCATCTCTCACGCACACACAACTGTGTCCAAGCAGAGACACAAACGCATGCGCCCCCTCGATTCAATCAAAGCAGCTGCCATTATGGTGGCAACACGCAATGAATCATGGGATTGATGATGCGCCCTTGCAAGGGGACAAGTAATTTCTACTGCCCGGGAGATGAAGGGAGGAAGGAATGGATGTAGAGAGCGAGGGAAAGACAGAAAAGAGGCAGAAGAGAGGATGGAGACGGTTAACAGAATGAGTAGTATCATCTGAGAGCCTGGAGTCAGCCCTCCTCCTCCTGCCCCGGCTCCTGCCCTCATCGACCCGCTAACAAGAGCACAGAGCCCCTGAATGGTAGGAAGGACGGGTAATAGGAAGGAGTGGTGGATGAGGCTTATCACAGACGAGAGCTCCATACATCATTCACACTCTTTCTCCAACAGGGTGTGTGTGTTTGTGACTGTGTGTTCCGGAAGGGGGGGGTCAAAATGTACAACTGTGAACAAAAAGACAAACTATTCAGCAACCTTGTGTCAGTGGTGCAGGTTCAGCAAATGTTTAACACTTTCAATGTATAAAATCATTTCAGCACCATTTGTGTTCGACTACATGCTCACAAAAATCCCCTTTTACATGCAAAAAAAATTGCTCACAATATTTCAAAGAGGTAATATATCATACTAACACCTTTCCATCCACACACCCACACATACCAATATACAGTGAATAATGTTGGTTAACAGACGATGAGAGCCGTCTCCTGCTCTCCGTCCAGTAATGCACCCTTCATAAAATCCCACACACACTTTCCTGCCAAAGTAGTACGCAATGCACTTCAAAATGCACATCAGCACATCCAGTCACATGCACACACACACTCGTACACCACACACATATACAGGTGTCAGTAGTGAGAGACCACAGCTCTCTGCGTAGTCCAAATAAAGATTACGTCAGCATAAATACTGCTCTCAGTGATGGCTGCTATAATTTCCTGCAAACATTTGGCCCACTCACCAGCAAGCAGCAAAAGTCAATACTAATTGCCATTAACATAATGACTGCAAATGAACATTTGGGTCTTCAGGCTTTATGATGCCAGTAAAGCAAAATGCTTCAGAAGCCATCCCACAATCTCTTATAAATTTCCCATGAAAATATATCTAATTAGTGAGCTAACATCACTGCAAACACTTTCAGAATCATTCAATAACTCTTCCAGCCCCAGTTCTGTGTGGATGCAGATGAAGCTCAGTGACCTTATGCCAGTAAAGTGATAATTCTGCTGGCACTTGGGGCTAAAGTGCTCCAGCACACATTTTGTCATGCAATGTCATAGTGAGCCATGACACTATAATCAGTAAAAATTGGGTGCAACAGAACAGTTTCAGTGGCATAAATTATACTTGCGACTCTGCCTACAGAGTTCATTTCAGTGCAAGCGAAGGCATTTTGTGCCTTTTGGGCTTTAGTTTTTATAAGCATGCTAGCACACAGACCTTCCAAAATCACAGTCCAGTCATTGGTAACTCAAACATCAATGCTTGGTGTTTCTACACACACTTGTATTGTTAAAAAAAACTGGAATAATTTACAATTTTCAAGTCTAAAACCTCTTTCCCACTGCACACAGACCCACTGACACCTGCTAATATCTGGCTTTTGTATTTAATGAAAAGTTACAATCGGCAGTCACTCCTGAGACAAATGCCTCAGCTGTAGTCATGGGTATTTATCAGCGCCAGCTCCAACAGAAAGGCATATTCATCCACTGAGGAGCTGTGTACATGGCTCACATGGCTCTAGACTGTTGGCAATGGGAAAGGAGTCAAAGGAGGCTATCTCAGCTGACATTGGGCGAAAGGCAGGGTACACCCGGGACAGGTCGCTAGACTATCACAGGGCTGATACATAGAGACAGACAACCATTCACACTCACATTCACACCTACGGACAATTTGATGTTACCAATTAAGGTAACCTGTGGGAGGAAGCCGGAGCCCACGCTGACGGAGGAGAACATGCAAACTCTACACAAAAGGGCTCCCTCCTGGGATCGGACCAGAAACCGTGTTGCTGTGAGGCAACAGTGCTAACCACTAAACCACTGTGCCACCCTTGATGCATCATGTTTTGGACAATTTCTTTGATATGGATGTCAAATCTCTGTTAACAATTCTTTTATACTTGGCTAAAAAGTGCATCTTGCTGCTAAGGTCTGCCCCACAGGTAGCCACGGTTGACATGTGATTATCACAGATATCAGCTATGCTTCCTCTAAAGAAACTGACTTATGAACTCAATAATAAATCCGACAAGTTCTGGCAACTTTGGGAACCTCTACACTCTTTCCTCCAGAACCTCTGACTTGCTTATCCCTGGAGGGCAGTAACTGTTTGCTCCATCTGTAGATGTCAATATCATAATGCTGTGCAATCTCTTTAAAAAAACAACAACAAAAAAAACGTATTAGCTCACTCATCCTTTATTGTAATATACTGCAGCATTTGTTCTTCTGGGGTGGGTTTGTTTTTTTATTAATACTCTCCTCTTCATATGAAAACATGCTTTAACTCCCAGAAGTTCTCTCCGGATCAACTCGATTAAATTAAAAAAGAAAACAGTTATTTTATCTTTTATCTCTATTTTCCTTGGTCATGCATGAACTGCACACTCAAACTAAGTTGACTGTAGCTCCCAAGGAGTTTACGCCAAAGGCCAGAAGTTGCTGCGAAGGTAGAACCAGATTCTGTCAAAGTAATTTTTAGAAAATCAATACATGGTTAAACTCCAAAGTGTTTGTGTTGCAGACTGTATCTTATCTTGCAGTTGTAAGAAGTACTTCATTTGGTTAAAAACACATTTTTCTATGACTGGAACTATTTGTTTTGCATCTTTAAATTGTTATACTATTACAATTTCAATGTGTAGCTCCCGCCTTACCCTCTTTCTAAGTGCATCTGTCCACAACATTGGTTAAATTAAAAAAAAAAACCTCTTCCACAGAACTTTCCAGGTTTATGCAATGCAACTAATCTAATCATAAAGGTGACAGGAAAATGAATAATATCCTCATGGAATCATAATGGCTGCAGTAGTTCGCACAGATCCATTCTCTGGATCTCTCCTCACATAAAATCACTGAGCTGTGGCAGGACCACCCGCTCCTATCAATCCTCATATCCTCAGCAAAAAAACACTGATTGTAGGAAAGTGTATCAGTAGCATCTGCTTCCTTTAAACAGTTCTCTTTCCAGCAAATGTTTAGCATCAAGGGTGACAGGTAAGGAGCTAACAGGGCATGACCACGACTAGTCCACATCACACCTTTGCATGATAAAGCCTTTTTATCCAACCCCTTTAAGACATGCAGCACAGGAGTGTCAATGCTTCAGGTGACAAACTTAACAAAACCATTTTTTAGCTCATATAGAATTGAAATTTCTTTAAAGAAATAGGACATTGAGTGCACTGTGGATATGGACATGTGTATTGGAAAACACAGACACACAGTAACATCAATGGATAAACAAATCACAATGGATGCCATGCTGCTGCTGGTTTGCCAGGTTCTCTTACATGAGCCAAAACTATGTTAAAAGGAACTCTGCAGAAGTTCATAACCTTTGAGAACACTTTCACTGTCAGGGTTTCTTTTTCTTGGCATTTTCATTACACACAATTCTCCCCGGACAACAAAGATAATCATGACACAATGAGAGGAAAGCTGTGCAATAGGAAAATCTGTGTTTCTGTCTACATAAATTGGAGAGAGCCTGTGGTGCTGATTGCTGCATCAACTCCAACTTTTACTTTGTTCAAGAGGGCTGCACAATTACGGCTAAAGTCATAATCACAATTATAAATCATGATTATGACTCTTGGTGAACTGGGGGACGTGGGCAGTTCAGTAAGATGGAAAGCAGAGGAAGAGACAGATTGGAGAAAGTATTTGATCACAAAGCTACAGGGACAAGTGTCACGTCATAGCCAGTGGCTGCAACTACTCAGCAGTGCTAACACTGAGGCTGGGAATCACAAAGTAACTCAGGATACTGACATGATACGCTGCCCACGGTAACATTGGTACCTCGATACTTCGATTCTGCAATACTTGATACATTGCAAGACAATCATCTATAATACATCACAATGTCTGTGTAACTAAAGAAGATCAATCTCA
This sequence comes from Epinephelus moara, assembly GCF_006386435.1. Taxonomy (NCBI): domain Eukaryota; kingdom Metazoa; phylum Chordata; class Actinopteri; order Perciformes; family Serranidae; genus Epinephelus; species Epinephelus moara. The sequence goes on along the minus strand of NC_065510.1, from coordinate 25,753,030 downwards.
CCAAAAAGGTAAAACAAATTATGCAGTTGTCAGTTTCACAGAAGTTTTAGTTGAGCTGCCTCTTTAACACAGAGCTGTAAAACTCAAAATCATACACTTTTATTTAATGCTCTCTATGACATACAGCACATGTGAGTGTAGATGGATATCCTGAGCGCTTAACACTATGGCATTCACTATTACTTTGGCATTGTCATAAGCTGCAGTGGGAGGCTGCTTAAATGCTGAGGGGAGAAGGACTCTCCTTCCCATCACTTTATATCTCATTCCGCCAGTTGACACTATAGGTTATGCTAAATGAAATGTTAGCAGCCATCCTAAGACTCATGACATAATGAGAGCTCAACAGGCTACACCTGCCTGGATCGCGCTGGCAGTGGGTTATTCTTAGAAATAAAGTCACTACAGGGTCTGAAAAGCCGCAAAATCTAGCGAGAACGCTGCCAAGTTTGCAATACTGACAACACAGCTGTAAAGGTGTAGAGGTGCGCTAGATTTATAACACAAGACAAAGCAAGAGCATCACTGCCAAAAAAAAAAGCGGCACAATAATCGTTTCATCTCTATCATTAAGTCTCTAACGTTAAGTCTAACAATTTTAATTTGTCCTATCTCTGTTGTAAAAGCTGAAGCGGGCCCAGACTTTTGACTGAAGAGATGCCTGCACCGCTGTCCAACTTCACACTGACCGCCATTTTCCCACTGTGAGTTTTTTCTCCGCCACATGTAAGTTAACTTCTGTTTACTTTACCCTCATTGATTTGATAAGCACCACCACGAGGCGTCACGAAGCAGTGACTCTTGTAAGTCAGCTTGCTAGGGGAGTCCATTAACAGCGGCATGTTCTAATAAAAATATCGACATTTGGTGTCTGTGTATCAATAACATATTGCAAGACAAACTAATATGGTATATTCTGGTATTGATATTTTGTCCCACCCCTGGCTAACATTCCACCGTAACTGTTTAGTTTGCAACTGGTGCTCAAAATTAAGCTGGATGCTTCCCAGCTGATGATATGCCAGGATTTTATGGTGACTAATTTAAAGCAAAATCATGGTACACAGTTCATAGACAGTGTGAGTACTCAACAGCTGTGTACGCAAGTTCTTGAAATTCGGTGTGTCTCCTTAGTTTGGCACTGAACTGCACTGCAAGAAAAATTCAACTCACCTAAGGGAGCAGATGTGTCCAAACACACACAGCACCAGCACAAGGCAGCAGAGCAGAGGAGGGATGTAGGGAAGAAGAGGGGAGAAAAAGAGACAGAATTAGCCTTATTGCAGTCATACATTTTCTGCACAATTTTAGCATGTTTTCGTCCTGAGGGGCTGCGGGGAAAGATACTGGAAAGAAAGGATGGCTCAAAATATATGACACAAGAAACAGAAATACAAGCAAAAGGAACAAACATTGTGAATTTGTGGGCTACAGTGTAGGGCTGTATATAAATGCAACACTGTGAGTGTGTCTGTCCCCAACCCCAACCACACACATAAACAAATAAAAAAGAGCCGTAAAATGTCGGTAGCAAAGTGTTTTTTATAGCCAGAAAAGGTCTAAGGGTTGAATTCATAGCTCATCAGAAAGAGAGGAGAGGAAACAAGAGAGGAGGAGAGAGGAGGGAAGGAGAGGAGGCGAAACAAGTAGGGGAAAAAGAGGAACAAGAGGAGAGGAGAACCAAGAATGCACACTACATTTTGACAGATCTCATCCTGTGGTGATGTGACTGGAGTGTGTGTCAGTGCGTTTTTGAGTTTTGAGTCTCTCAGTTAGTCCGGAGAGGAGAGATCAAAGTCCGGCTTGCTCACTTATCAGAGCTGCCTATCACACACCATCCTCCAGCTACAAACACTCTCTGCCGCCTCTCTTTCACTCTCTTTCTTATATACACAAGGCTGAAATGAGACACAAACTGAAATACAGAAAGGGGGTATAGTGGAGACAGAAATAAGAAGGGAAAATGGTGTGTGTGTTTGTGCCTGTGTGTGTGCTTGTGGTGAGTGTGTACGGGCCGTGAGCCGCAGCATCTGGGGTTGCCATTTGAGACTACGTCTACTGGGTGTAGAGCCTGGGCTTGGCAATCTGCCAACACATGCCTCACACACTAACTGAGCTGGAAAATAACACACAGACACACACACACACTGGGTCACACACAAAATGGCAAAGACCTTTAAATCAACTGAGGTAGTAGTGCACAAAAACAGCACAATCTGACAAAAGCCAAACACACAAACACATAAAATGTCTGCGCACACACCGTACATACACACACGCACACACACACACACACACAAACTTAAATATAATTCTGCTAGATCTGAGCCTCTCACGGTGCCACAGGACCAATGAGCCAATCACTGGGTGCGGGTCTTCCCACAGCTTCAAAGAAATCAAGATTATTATCCTACCCCCATCTCGTGTTTGTGGCCGCATCTTTTTGTGTGTGTGTGCACGTGCCCATTCACGCATGGTTGGGATCAATGAGTGCCTGTGCAGTGCAGTGCCTACCTCCACCTATCATGGAGGCCAGTGGCCCTATCAACCCTCCTATCTAGCTGTCCTGTCAAGCAAGAAAACAAGAGAGAACGAAGGGTCAAATGCATCACTGTGGAGTCTGCACTGCAGCCCAGTACACTCAGACCTCTCATTTACCTTCTCTGTTTACCTCATGTTCCACTGTTTTGTCAAGCTGCTGTTTGCTGTAGTGTCGTCAAGTTCAAACACACAAAATGTTGGGAAAGCGGATGATTTGGGGGGATTTATCACAGATTATCTGCAGTGAAATTGTATCTAATCACTTCTAACCTTGTGTTTTGAAATGATTGCAACTTTTTTTGCAATTCAAAAATCTTTTTTTTTGTTGTTGTTGTTGTTTTTTTATTGCTACTGTAGCGCAATGATTAAAGTTTGATAGGATAGAGAGAGTAATCACTGCTGGATAAACCATTCCTCCATAATCTCAAAGATTTATTATTTTGTCGGGAACAGAAATGACAGAAATGTTTTTATGTGACAAACTTTAAAAATGTAAGTAATGCTTGCCACCGTTGGCAATAGAGCCATTAGTCACAGTATATAAGATATCTTCATGATACAACCCAACTCCTCACATTAGAGATGGGGGGGGGGGGGGGGGGCGCAACCATGTTAGTTGTGACAAACAATACAACTGCAATTTAGCAGAATTTGGAGATTGCACCAAAGGACAAGAGGAAAAAAAAGGAAATACCCACATCACCTGCCGCGAGGATGAAATGACAAGGCCTAACCTGTAACAGTGCACAATAATAATTGCCCTTGGGCAAACAGTGAAATACAAAGTCTCTGTGTGTAAAACCTGATTCAATTTCAATGTTTTTGAAAGAATATAAGTGATGGAGTTAAATAAAAGAGATCATAGACAAGCTTCACGTGACTGGCAGTGGAAGTGCTGCCAGTTTCTTATGGTAGGAGACAGTATAGTGGTGACCAACTTAGCATTAACAGCTGGATTCTAATCCCAGTCCCCCAACAACGTCTAAAGTTATCTGGTAATACCCTTTACCCCGGGAAAATTTGTGGAAGGTTTAAAAGGTATCAAATGTTGGATATGGCTCAATCCTAAATCCTACTTCCTATCCTTTGTTCTTTGTTCAAACATAGATGACTGACTATTCACTCTTCCTCACTTCCTGTTCTTTATACTATCATCCACTCTGCAAATCCCTCCTTCCATCCGTCAGCGCTGACACATGCTCCATTCAGTATTTGTCTCACTGTGTGATCTGTGAGACACTAGAAAGGCACATGTGATCAGAGAAGGACTGCCCTCTTTCTACACGGATATTCTTTTCACCAGCTGATTTTTTTTGCGCTTTCAAATCACTTCTTTTTTTTTGAGGATCTAGACATATACGAGTTACACACTCTCACTCAGAAACACACCCATTTTTAAATTTCCCTTATGTACTGCCTCCTCACCCATCCTAACCTCCTGCCTCCACCTATTTTCCTCTCTCAGTTTTTAAATGACTGTCTGTCTCACCCCTCTGCACCTCCTCTCCCCTCCCGCAGTCTGAGCGCACCAAAGTGATGTGTTGAAAGCAAAAACCCTATCGTTGTTGTCGTCTCAGAGCTGCTTGGAACTGGAAGGTTGTCATGAGGTCTCCGCCACAATGCTCTTTGTAGTTGTCAGAGAGACTTAAATACTGTCTTTAGTGCTGTCACACAAAAAACACACACACAATCACTATAATTGACGTGCAGCTCTGGACTCAGTTCACATCTGTATAGTGTGTGTGTGTGTGTGTGTGTGTGTGTGTGTGTGAGAGAGAGAGAGAGAGCGCGTGTGACAGTGCACTAATATCCTATTCGTCTCGGCATAAGTGAGGACACCGGTGCTAAAATAGCTCATTTTGTGGCTGTGCCGCCTTTAAGAGGTGTTATAATGAGACATAACAAGTTATGGCAGCTCATTCTCTATGCCCTTCCATACCACATGGACATAGTCGCCCAGTGTCTTCCTCACACTACCTTGTACACACGCACACACATTTTAGTGGCCAAGGTTAAGGTTATCATTGAATGAAAGTACTGTATTCCAAGTCAGTGACAGGAGACGAATTTGCCCTGAATTGCAGTCTGTACCATCACTAACCTCTCATGCTGAATGAATGCCTGCAAGCAACACACATGGGGCACACACACACACACACACAAACACACACACAAACACACACACACACACACACACACCTGTCAGAGACCACAATGGTAACCCCCGCAGGGAAACCCCATAATACCATACACCAGGTCAGTTGGCCAGAATGGTAGAAAGAAACAGATGGAGCGGGAAGGAGGGATGATGGAGAGAGGGGAGGAGGCGCTCAGAGGAGAAGAGGGGTTAGGGAGCAACAGGTGAGGGAGGGAGGGAGTCAGAGAGAGCTGCTGGGCACAGAAGTGAGGTTAAGGAAAATGGTAAGCGGAGAGAAAGACAGAGATGGATTTTTAAGTGGAGGGACAAAGGGAAAATGAAGGGTTGAGAGGCGGGTGGAGGTGCGTCGGGGTGAATGGAGAAAGTGAAAGGAGGTGAGAGAAAACGGGCGAGGGGGTAAAAGGAGGGCAAGAGGTGAGGAGGGGTTCAGGTTCGGCAGCGCAGTAGGAGAAGATGAGGTCGTAGCCTCAGAGGCGGCTAATGAAGACGGTGATGTCAGCGTGGGGATGGGGGAGGGAGTGTGGGTAGTGGAATGGTCCATCTGCTGCTCAGCCCGCTGGGATATCACAATCACCTCCCTGGCTCCCACTTCTCACTTATACAACCATTAACAAGGACAGGGAGGTGGGGGAGAAGGGGAGGTGGGGGGAAAGAGAGTACCTTGTGTGTTGCAGTCGTTAAGGCAGCTGACTGAAAGAGTTAAAGTGAACACATACAAACAATCTGTTGACTCTGACAGTCAGATCACTCAAACAGTCCAAACACCATAACTCAGACACTAAATTAAAATGAGTTAATAAAACCACCTTCTCATTTGCTTTTTGTACGTCCAAATCAGCCCAAATCGGTAATTGAATTTGGTTGAGTCGACTGCAATAGATAGATAGACAAATGGTCGTGTAATGCTCATACACGCATCCCGCTATCCCCTCCTGTTATGTAGCAAGGGTGCAATTTACTTGAGTGTTGTTTACCTTTTGAAATCAGTGTTCATGTTGGGAGTAATGCGAAAGCCTCTCCCTGTACTTGAATACAAGTCTAAACCATGACTTACTTTTGGAATCGCACAGTTGATTAAAATCTATCTAAAAAAGATACTTTGACCTGAATGGTCTGTTATTCTTTTTTCTTTTAGGTTTTGTTGCCTTGTTGGGCTATATTTTTTGAACAGGAAATACATTTGGTTGTACTGTTCAGTACCTCGCAAAACAGTCTTAGAAAAACAACATGAAGAAGAATGGTGATAAGATCGTGGATCTTTATCCTGACTATGACTAGACTATGAGAAGTTCTGCACATATTTCATTGGACAATGGAGTATGTTGGCAGATGACACTGCACTGTGCAAAACTGAAGCTGGGGTAAATTTATAGCTGGATTATCCTATCCTAGTTTTAAGCCAGAGCCTTTTGTTGCAGCACCTCGCTGTGTCGGGGCTGTGGTCACATCAAAATGAATGAGGAGCCACAGTTTTTTATATTTTTGCTGTGACTTTTCTTCTCCCTGCTCTGTTTTGGTCATGGAAAATTCCACATAATTGGGAGAGATTACAGAGAAAGATTTGTGTAAGAATCATACACTGAAATTAGTAAAGTACACAACAAATGAATGATTTTCAAAGGGTACTACTGTACAGTAAGCATGGAACAAAATGAAAATGTTATGTCACAATTATCCTTGGCAAATAATTGCCATCACAATGTTATCCTGATAATCATCAAAATATACTTCAAACTCTTAATATGGCACTAAAAACCACTGGAATCACTGTAGCTTATATCTAGGCAAGGAACAAATATTTTTATTGCATCACAGACAGGACAAACATTTTTATTGAACATCCTTTTTAGTGAAATACAAACATTTAATTTGAATGGCATCATATCTTTGTATATGAAATTCTCTGATTGCTTGATTAGGTTCTTTTGCATTTTTTAAGACTGGGGTGTATGCAGCCTGTTTTTGCAGAGTCTGTTATACTGTTGATTGCCCAGCTGTCTCTCTGTCTCAATATTCATGAATATCCTGATAATGGAAATTCCCCTCAATCAAATTATTGTAAGTGTTTTTTATCACAATCTGTGATAAAATCGTCCCATCCCTACTGTACAGGCTACTTTTGGACCACCTGGAACACCTCACATTGAGCTTCAGATTAAGTGCATGGGAGAAAAACACTTTAATTTTGTTGAAGCAGCACTTACATTTTACCCTCTACACTCTCTCTTCTTCTCCCCCCTCCTCTTTCAACAGGCAAACAACAAAATAGTGCATTACAGCAAGGAGTACAGCTGACAGTAAAGACCACTTTGACAGATGTGAACGGTTACTCCATTTGGTCTTAGTAACTCAAAGCTGCCCTCCTCCGCAAAGGAGCAGGCTAAAACCTTTCAGTCACCTTTCAAACCTACAGGCACTTAGTGTTTCATATTCAAAACATAGGGGAGTATTCAATTGAGAATAATACTGTAAATACATTTATATCTAACATCAGGTAAATGTCTAATCTTTTCAGTGTGTCATGACCACGGACATAAAAATGCAGTTTTGTATGAGCAGAAATCTGTTATTTCCGTTTCTACAATTGTGATTAATTACCTTTGTTGTTAGATGAAAAGGTTATTTTGTGCTCTCATACTGTCATCAACCCCTCTTCACACCTGCGAAGCCAACACTCAGGTTCCTCTAAAAGGCCAGGAAAGGTAACAGCAAACCTCTTCTGAGCCCCCTTTCCTCTGAGAGTGTCTCTGAGGAAATCATTTAAATCAGAACTATCTAGTAATGAATTCCCTTTCATACTGAAGTGTAACTATTGGTGCGACACATGAGTCCCTTTTACACTGCCTGTTCAGGGTGGGAATATCGCGCCGTTATGCCGCCTCACTGTTCTGTATTTAAGTTATAATCAGAGAAAGGGGGGACAGAGTGGTCTTGGCTTTAAGTCACAGGAGGCAGCACCCAAAACGGAGTTCTGATGCGTTACGTAGCTGTTAACAGTAAAGTAGCTGTTAGCAGTAAAGTAGCTGTTAGCAGTTAGCGGCTAAGTCAAAGAAGAAGCCTCAATTGTCTGCAAACTGGGTAAACAATGAGACTCTAGCTAGAACTAGATGATAGCTCCCTGACGTGTATTATAGAGAAATTTATATTGAACACATAGCTAAAAAATATTTTAAAAAATGATGGCCTTTTTGCCCTTATTACATGCCACATGCGTCTAAAACCAATGGGTAACCAGGACGTTTATTTCTGAATTCTAAAATGTTCGCTAGGTTGGTCACAATTTTTTTATAACTAAATTTAAGGGGTCCCTATTTGTTTGATATTTGTATGTCCAAATAAATAAATAAAATATAGAATTGTGTATTGTTACCTGATTTTTTTGTTACCTGAACTCTCAACACACTGGTGTTGGCTTCTAAAATCAAGGAGAGGTCAGGTTCAGGTAAACACAATATGCACAGAATCAGAGATGTTTTCTAAAAACCTCCAGCTGAGAAAAGCACCCATCTCATTGACTTTTACATCCAAGAAAACATATACAGTACCTCGCCTTCTTTCTAAAGCTTTTTATTCCCATACTAACTCAGCGCCAGTGCGCAAGCAAGACATTTAGAGGGCAATGAACCTGAGAGGTGCCCCTCCAGTGCTATACACTTGCAGACTGGACACAGCAAGAAGACGGTTTTATCCCAGCACGAAGTGCAGAAAGCATTTTTTGTCAGCAGGAGCAGAAAAAGAGATTACATGAGTTTTGAAAACACATACTGAAACATAGACGGTAAATCAGTTCAGTTGTTATCACAGCTAATACTGTACATCAAGATCCTTTTGGCCAAGATAACCAGGCTATGAAAAACTGACAGTGGCATGTGATGCTAACCTCCAACAAACTGCAGGAAATTGCAGGATAAAGCGAGATACACCCACCATTTAAGGCATATTGTACACTGTGTGGCATCCCTTACACAGACAATCCTGTCAGAATGAAAACAGAACAAAAGCTACTGAGGGGCTGAGTGAAAGCACATCATCACTTACTCTGATTGAATGGCCAGTGGCACTTGGACAAGAGCAACCCAAGGTATCCTCCAAACAGACTATAATGCATAAAACGGAGAGTATGAATATCATCAGGCATAAACAAAGATAAAAACACACATTTCTTTCATACCTACTGTACTCCCCCCCAACACACCATTCATAATCACACATCCTGTCTCCCATCACTCCCCCTTTCTCTCTCTCCACACACAAACACAAATCACAGACTGTCCTCCACAGCAACAGAAGCTGAAATATAATGAAGGAGGTTGTCTCTAAAAGGCTGTTTATCAGCTTAGTAAACTAACTAGCTGGTGCTGGACACAAACACACATGTATACATACACAAACACACAACTCTTCACTCACTACATTCCTCGGTTTTTCCCCATCTTCCCTCCTCACACTCTCTCTAATGAGGCATAAAGTGAAAAACTCTCTGTACCCATCACAGAAGTAAACACATATTTTCAACTTTTTGCACTCCAGCACAGCACGGAAAAATAAAACTCTCCTGCAGCTGCACACCATCTTGTCTGGAAGCACTTTCTCTTTCTTTGTCTCTGCCTCTGTCTGTGATAGCTTATAGAGATAGAGGAGAGTGGCAGCGTTATTAGACAGTGTCAGCATGATGACAGCTTCTTCATGCCACATTTTCCCATTACATGCCACACACACGCGGGTACATATGCAGAGCGTCACGCATCCAGCACATCAAATCCCCAAAAACCACAATTTTCCTGGAGCCCATGGAAAGCATGAGGTCATCAAGCACAGGGGAGCTTTTCCCAAAAGGAATGTTACCAGCCTGTTTGTGGGTATGTGTGTGTGTGTGTGTGTGTGTGTGTGTGTGTGCGTTATGGTTAGTGTTACAGTAAAGAGTGACACAACACAAGTGAGCAAACACACTGACAAACACACACACACACAGCAGCTGAGAAAAGGACCCAGGCCTAGGCTGTGCTCTGGATGGGAACACAGACAACCTGAAAGCATTTGACATTCATTTCAGCCGCCCCCCACCCTCGACGACAAAACAGTCACAGAGAGAGAGAACTGGTAGTGTGCACCAAAATGCTGCTATTGAAACTCAGGAGAGACGTTAAAAAAATATATGAGACAGAGTGTGAAGGGTGGAGGTTGTGTGGGGAGGAGGCGGGCGGATGGAGGCATGAAAGTATGAAATAAGGGAGGGAGGTGGAGAAAGTGCTTTGCTGTCACTGAAGCAAATGTAAATACCCTGCACACCACTCATGCTATACTACTCCTGGGGAAGCAACACACAGAACAAACACCCCTGTGTGTGAGTGTGTATGTGCATGGAGTATACAGGACGTGTTTGTATATTAGTGTGTGTGTGTGTGTGTGTGTGTGAGTGTGTATAAGTTGCTATAATGTAGTGCTTATCTCAGTGGATTATGCTGACTTGCAGCTATTAAGAACTTAAACACATTCAAACCAGCGGGGAGCTATTTCTACAACTCAATAGGCCGTCTATCACCCTATTGTCTGTTCCTCTGCGAGTGTGCACGAGAATATATGTGTGTGTGTAAGCTATCAAATGAGTGTGTAGGGAGGCAAAAAGAAGTAGATAGGGGAATATAATGGAGGACAGATGTAGAGGATGTAGGGAGTGATAAGAGAGGGTGGCAGGGACAAAGAAAATGATAGGGATGGATGATAGGGAGAAATGAGTCGACCACAAAGGGTGAGTCTGTCACGGGGGTGGAGATGGGGATGGGGGGGGGACTGTGTTGACGACAGCCGTCTATCAAAAGAGACGTAATGAGATTTGATGTAATGTGATGTGATGGTGGAGCATGCTCGAGATGTTACCAGGCATTGAAACAGACAGGATGTGGATCAGCATTACACTGCTCGGCACCACAACCACACGCCAGCGCCGCTCACACAGGCGGACAGACACATGGCATCGCACGCGTGTTTGCCCGTCGATCTGTCAGTGTGTATTTGTGTGTGTGCGATTTGATGATCTCCCCCAAAAGGGATTATCAAAGGGACTTCAAATACCAGAAGATTCATTTCCCCTTGAGAGGAAGAAGGAACAGTGGTTGGGGGGTTTTGGGGGTGGAGGAACTGCAGGAGAGTGTTGAGCCTCCAGCAATGTTTACCCTACTCAGGGAAAGATCCAGTGTCCTCACTGGTACAGCCCTCAGCGACACGCATACATTTCATCCAGCTCTGAGGATTTATGATCACACACACGGGCGCACACGTCATCCCTCATGCTGCATTGTAGGACTGCGTCAAAATGAAATGTGTGCGCAGGCATAATGTTCATTGTGCATGTGTGTTATTGAATATAAGTGTGTGTATGTTTTTCTACCGTTTGAGCTGTGTGTGTGTGTGTGTATATATATATATATATATATATACACACATATATATATATATATATATTGCGTGTGTGTGTGTTTTTGTGTGTGTGCATGAGGTGTGTCTGGGAAATTAAAGAGGGAGACATAGACAGAAAGAAGAACCATGCACATCATTGAAAGGTCTCATATGCATATGCATACTAATATAAAGGTGGTCAAAGGATGTCCAGGGTGTGATGGATGAGAGAGGCAACACAATCAATTCTGCAGGCGATTAGGAGATGAAGCCGGTGGACTGAGATCTGCACAGACTGCCACTTAGAGCACCTCTCAGACACACACACGCACACACACATGGCTCTAAAAAGAACCTTTAGGAGTCTGAATACACTGAAGTTAAAGAGTGTCCTCTACTTGTCAGACCTCATGATGTAATGATAGATAAGAGAAAGTAAAGTGCGAGATGGCGGGTCTGAGGGAGTGAAGTGCCAGTAAGAGAGCAGGGAGAGGCCTGTTGGTGCACTGAGTCTCTTCTAAGGTAAAAGCACTCTGGAGAGTTGGAGGCCTGATAGAGTGAGTTTGTATGCAAGTGTATTTGTGGGTGTGCCTCTGTGTGGCTGTGTTGCCCCTGCCTATGCTATGAATCATTGAGGTTAGAGGTCCTTACTAAGAGATGGAGGAGATAGCAGGAAGTGCTAAAATGACCACTCTGTCTTCTCGCTCCATCAGTCTCTAACCATCCAAAGGGACAGTTGTTGAATCATTAAGATTAAAGAGACGGACTCCAACAATCACAATGTGCTAAAATGACCATTCTCCCCTCACTGCTTCTCTTCCCCTTTCACTTTTAATCTACATTTTATGTGAGTTTCTATAAAAACTCTGTTTGTGACAGGTGTGAACCACCTTTCTCAAGCTTCTATTTTGGTTTGACAGAAGCACTTTAGCTCTCAGCTCAGCGGAGCTGGAAAACAAGAAGGAAAATAGATGAATAGATGTACAGGGTAAAGAAACCGACCTAAAAGAAGCAGTCAACAGATGAAAGGAATCAGTTCAGTCAGTTCAGATAAATTTGTGAAAATGTGTGCATCTTTCTTTTCTTAGAAACACAAAAAAGCTTCAAACTGCTGTCTGTGATATCATCAAAAGGCAAAGCCTAGAGATGCTTCATTGAGAGTAAATAAAAGGCCAGACATTCTGGATGATGGGAAAGCACTGAGGGTGATCCTCCACAGACGTGGGCACGTTTTGTGGTTAAGAACTCTTGAGAAGCGGAAACAAACATTCAGCAAAGTCACACACTGACTCAATGATTTGTTTCATTTAGTGGAAAAAGGAAAGGGCTGTGCCTCTTGAAGACAGTGATGTTTTGAATATTAGACTGTCGCTGTAGATTGTAGATTTATCACAGAAGCAATTATGTTCACAGATATCAGTGTTATGTTTTCCATACATAGGCTGTACTTGCAAGACCTGCCCAATCACATTACATTAATGGCTACTGAAGCATATTGTTTAACTTCACACATGCACATATATATGACACCTGCTCTTGTGAATTCAAACACACAGAGAGATGGTGCCAGTGTTTCTTGAGAAATGACAGATTTGGAACATAAAAACATGAGTCAACCTCACACTTGGTCTATAAATTCACACACCAACGAAGACTTTCGTCTGTCATAAATTTCACAACAGTGTTTCTGTGTCTTCCGCATTCATCGAAAGTGTCAAAAGTGGTGAACTTATTTAAGAGCACATTTTAGCAGTAGTAAAGATGTGAGCATTTTTCCTAAAGATGATGCTTCCCTGAGGCAACATTCAGCTCTGTGTGTGTGTGTGTGTGTGTGTGTGTGTGTGTGTGTGTACTGCCAGTTGGTGTTCAGGATCCACAGGATCGTGGTAATTAGGCCGTTTCGTTTTGTTGTGTGCTCTCAGCATTTTATCAGACTGGGCTGCTGACATCATAAAGTGGATCTTGAAGCGATTCCTCAGCTTGTGAAATTCTCCCTGCTCTTGACACATTCTTTTTTTTTTTTTAATCTCCTCACAAGTGGGAGAATTATCACTGCTTCAGGGCTGCTTTTTGTTTTATAATGGGACTTTTCACAAGGAAGCTTAAAAAGTGTGTCAGACTCAGACTTGTATCGCTATCGATCACATCACTATTAATTTAAAAGTGCACATTAAAATTTGACCTTAGCGAGGCTGCATGACTGTATGCCAGCCTGAATTACAGATAGCTGTGAAATTAAAGATGTAGTGATATTATTGAAAGCCCAAAATGGAGGTAGTCCAAAGGTAGGCATTACATGAAAACAATGATGTAAGCAAATACATCCAAGCCAGCTAAAGTTAGACTCTTCTTTTTACTCTATTATCTCCTGAATCTACTCTTCTGTAGCCCTCACTGAGTTTGCTTCAGGGGCCGGATCTGTTTTGTGATCTGAGTTAATCGCTGGCTCACCAGCATGTTGGCAAGCTGACATGCTGAAATGTTGCAATAACATGACATCATCATTAGCAACTTTCAGCCACTCAGTAGGAGCAGTAAAGTTTCCTCCTCTTCCCTTCAGCCCGTGTGTGAGGCAGGCAAGGAAACGTTACACAGCAAGAAAGTTGACAGTAAGCCAGCGGCAGTCAACAAGGGTGTGTGATGTGGCGACACTGTGGGTGCAGAGCACTGTGGGATGGGCTTTGGAAGACTCACAGCAAACTGGATGACATCCAGCTGTTTTATGAGCCACTGCTGCTGTTCACATTTTATCTGTCATCCTGTGAAAACTAAACCATTTATTGAATTATTTAAAGGAAAAAAAGAAGGTTGTCTCCCAACATTGAACATTTTTAACTAATTTTCCATATCGATGCCATATTTTTTAAAAACCTCTGAAACATCTAACAGATAAACCGTACAGACCCCCCGAGTGTGTTTTCGACCTGTGAACGATGCTACAATGCACTGTAAAATCGTAAGAAATCCTGTTTAAAGATTTGTGATTTTCCTTTAATAAAGGAGAGAATTTGAGATCAGATACAGCCAGAGGAAGCAGCAAGAGCAAGTGAGGGAATAGAGGAAGTAATCCGGTCCCTCCCTCAGATATGGTAATTCATGCTAATCTCCATTCACACACTTAATCTCTTAATTGCTTTAATTGACATGAAAGAAGGTTGAAGCTTGCCTGATATGGCAAATGTCAAGAGCCTGCCTTCCATCCTGCCTGCAGCACACATGTATACCCTTGTGTTCTTACACATACAATACACAAAACATATGTACTGTACATTTAAATATGCACATGTGAAGGTGGTTATGTTATGGCAATATCAAACATAAGACATAAAATACAATCCACTCACTGATGTGCAAGGAAATACAAATAAACAAGCAAATACATACAGCCCCACAGCAAGCAAATCCCTTTATTGTTCTGTGATCTTTAATTAGAAATATAAGGAACAAAACAGTCACAAACTGCTATACACCAACACTGTTAACATTTTTTTTTTTTCCTTTTCACTTCCTTTCAATCCGTAACTTCTTATCCTTTGCTTTTTGGGTCAGGTTGTGTGTGTGGTGAAAGAGTGCACAGAGAAAGCAGTAAACAAATGCAGATTGAGGGTTTTTCCATATAATTTGGTGAGACAAAGACGGTTATTGTACTCCACTATCATTTTGACTTAAGGCCTAGATCTCTTAGTTGAAACACTTTAACATGCACACACACACGTACACGTACACACACACATACACACACACACACACACAGGCTACCACACAACAAAAGCCAAAAATACATTTCTCAAGGTTTCAGTTCTGAAAAATAGGATTGGATGCAGTGAGATAAAAACATTAGCATATACTTAAAACACAATACATACACAGGCTACAAAAAGATACATACGCAGTGCCTTGCGCTCTGCACTTCCCAGAGAGCAACATCAGTAGTGAGAGAATACAAAAACGCACTAAAACACACACGCACGCTGAACAACCTTTCACAAAAGAAAGACGACAAGCGAGACTACCCATGACCCCGTTATCTCCTTTGTTTTCTGCTTCTTCGTAGTTCCACAATCACATCCTACTCCCTGAAGAGAGGGGAGTCCTCCCACATCAAGGAGCACAGACAGGCTGAGATAAAGCTGCAGCTTAAAACTGTGGAAAACAGTGGAAAATTGAGCTGAGGTGGATCTGCTGCTCAGACCAGACTGATGTGGAATGACAGAGGACTATCAGTGAGACAAAGAAGGTAGGAGGTAGAAGTACCCACAGTGACCTCGAGGTCAGCGCCACAGCTCCGCCATTTGACCAACCATTTAACCTCATATAAATTACTGCTCTGTATAAGTGTGTGTGTGTGAGAGTGTGCGTGTGTGACAGTGATCTATCTGTCATGTGATGAATCCATCCTGTGCACGTGACCTACAGATTAAATCACCTCTACAAGGAAACTGATTACCCTTTCCCAGCAAAGATGGCAGCAAATACACAAGAAACACACGTACATGCAGGACAAACACACACAGATGCACACACATCCACAAACACACACAGACACACGTCATCTGTGATATCAAGAAAGGTTGGGTATTGGTCATTGACCTCTGAACTCAACTATCAGTTACACAGACAAGGCGATGATTTACCCCTTGTGCGCAAAGTGTGTGTGTGTGTTTGTGTGGGTGTGTGGGTGTGCGTGTGTGTCTGCTGACGCCAGGTCTGTGTCAGAGTAGCCCCCTCCTTTCTCTCTCTCATAAATTACCTGTCAACTGCAGAACAGATCGAACCAGAGAGAAGGAAGGTGGCAGAGACAGACAGAGATGCTTTTATGCCTCTTTTTAAATCGTTGGAAAGGCTCAACTGTGACAACAGCCTCTGAGTGTGGGGCTTAATTAAAAACAAAGACTGCTTTATGAATGATTAATTAGTACACCACAGGTAAACATCAAATGAGGCGCCTATCACACAGACACACCCAGCTTCACAATAAAACAAACATAGCTAGACTAATAAATGTGCAAAAAAAAAAATACAAAACAGCTATTGTTTTTTCAATCACTTCATGAAGGGGAATATGAAGTGGGCTCGAAATGAGTGTAACAGTGGAAGAGAAAAGACATTAATTTCACAGGAACAGTAAGAGCCAATGAAATGATAAAGTACAGTAGTAGCTGTTCAAAGGCCCAGACATACAAAACCAACATCAAAGAGCTAGTGGCAACGAAGGCCGACTGTTGCCGTGCATCATTGTGCCTGTGCCTCGGCCAAAAGGGGGCACCTGAATACACCGCAAAGACTACAGCTGACAGCCAACCAGCACGTGCGTTGAGGAAATAACTCTCCATACCAGCAGGTGGTGGTATTCATCATTCAAAAAGGGACACAGAAAGACCATAAGAACGGATAATATCACCTAATATAATAAGTTTGTTGGTCTCACGCCCTCTTGACTTCAGTGGTTTGTTTGCTTTCCTTACTTCTGTTTCTCCTCCCGTGCACTAAGCTACATTGCCAATCAAAGCGATTTCTCTCACCGACGGGCTCTGCCGTCTCAAACGCTGATTCAACATGCTGAAAAACAGCCAACAGGGGGCAACGTGGGCCGACAGGGGCCAACTAGGGTCGAGGTTGTGGGCCACCTTGCCAAAACTGGGACAACAAATGCTAAGCGACGGCAAAACATTGACTGACAGTCGACCAATGGCTTGGTGTATAAGGGCCCTATGAGACAACGGTGGAATCGTATGATCAGTGTCCCATGAGTCTGGCAACTCTGTAAAAAAAACACTTGAAAGGACAAGTAGGGGAAGACATGAGAAGGAAAGAGGATTAGTGTCTGACAGTCAAAGAGAAGACAGAGAATACAAGTTCCAGTGTAACACCCTCAGTAACACCACAGATTACCTCCAACACAGTGCAGCACACGCACACAAGCTCATAAACACACATAAACAGTAATATTCAGGGACAATATCTATTCTCTAAGTCTTGTATGAAATAAGTAAGGTGGACTGGACAGTGTTAATGGTATCAAAGCTGGCAAAGGGACTGCACTGAACTATACAGTACAAGGTACGATGGATACTTGTAAGCAGGCCTGTCAGGGTAATTACATATTCAACTTATCGTATGATATATGGACATGACATCAATCAATTTGCTCAACTCGATATTGCCTGTTGTGTTTACACATGTTCCTTTACATAAGAGTGTCACCAACATTTGAGCCAATGTGATGCCAGAATAAACAGCAGGGTTTTGCCAACCATTATAAGACTCATAAGACGTAGCAATTCTCCCAATTTTGTCTCTCCACCACCGCTGACTTTCGCAAGTCCAAAACAAAACCTAAAAACACCTTAAAGACAGCACAGCATAGCTTACCCATAGGCTGCAGCTACACTTTTGAAGTGGAAGACACACAGTCATTAGCTTGCCAACCCCTGGCAACAAGCCAAAAAGTCTGTCCTTTGTAGACTTACCCTCCAAAAACAACTTTATCCTCCACTCTGTAAATCCACCAGCAAATCACTCGGTGACCAGGCCATCCATCCCCGGGACTGACCGCAGCTCACCAGCTGGATTATGGAGGTAACTGTGGTGTTACCTGAGCTTTGATAAGCTTGTTTATTAGTCGTTGGTTTAATTTTTGCTGGAAAATTTTTGTTTTAAGTCTCAAACTGGGCTACTCGTGTAAAGGTACTATATACTTTCTTGTATATTAAATTAACAGGTGCTAATTACTTTTTAAAAACACTAAATATTTTAAGTCTGGATATTCTTAAGAATATAAAGTTCATTGCTCTTTAAAAGAGCTTTGCTTGCATTATTATGTTATTACATTATCATTATATCAGTGGCATAAAATGGTCTCAAAGTGACAATAATATCGTTTATCATAATTACTTCTGCGGCAATATATCATCCAACAAAAGAAGTTACCGTCACAAGCCTAACTGTAAGGCCATTTTATGTGAGACACATTCAGAGCCAATGGAGCTGGTGAAACAGCCTGCAGCAGCACGAGGAGTTGGAAACAAGAGGTAGTAAACATCAAGGAATGAATCTATCACAAACAATGCCACGATTACCCATCTGATGTTAACAGCACTGGACTGACCAGTAAACTGACCTGCAGTGTTACCTGTGGAAAATAAATCATACCAATCCATAATACTAGTAAGACCTATGTGCTGGAACACTGTGATTTATGGAGCTGTTATTACTGCCCAGTTGAGCTGCTAATGTTTCCTAATGAGGCATAGCCTCCAACTCAGCACAAAGGACTAAGTAATAGAAGATTGGAGACAGCAAATGTTGCATCACTGTTCGGATAGAAACAAGTGATTGAACTGAGCTGACCCACAGCCAGCTGCTGGGGCAAAGGCAACAGGACAACACATAAAAATAAACATAAATAAAAAGACAAATTAAAAATTAGCAGCCTTATCAAAATATTTATTTTCCTTATGTACAGAGATAAGCGGGCTCAACACTGAACATAAAGTGCAGACACACTGGTGCATTTGTGTTCCTTTGGGCAACCATATTCTCCGTGATCTGAATTCACAACATCTCCCATGACTCCATGAGCTCCATGAGTCATAGGATGTTAAATTTAATCAGTTTTGTTTACAGTGAGTCGTTAATCAAAAATAGTGTTTCAAGTCTGGGCTGAAATTCTCTGGGATTTTCAGGAAAAGTGGAAATGCGGGTACAAACAGCACCAGTGTCACTGCCCATCCCGACAAGAAGAGCAGCTCTCAGTGACCTAACTCCCATACAGCATCTCGACAACTGACTATAAAAACTAAGTTATCAAGCTGATAATAATGATGCAATAGTCAGGATGGCTGATAGATGGACAGATAAAAGGTAAAGACAGCTGGAGGGAGAGAAGGAGAAGGAGGAGGATCAGAAAGACTGAACCATTAGTAGGAGAAACAGGGAAACTAGAATCACTCAGGCATCAAATGGTCTGTCTGAATTAATCCTGACCATCACGCTTTCCCTGTCACACACATACACACACACCTCCCTGTTCCTGCCCTGCAGCAACAGATGCTGGCAGACAGAGAGGCTTCCTCCACCTCTTCGTCTTTAAATCCCCCTCTCTCTTTCTCTCTCTCTCTCTCTCTCTCTCTCCCACTCCCTCTCTCTCTCTAGTTCTCTTTTTCTGTCTCCTCTATCTTTGTTGCTCCTCTCGTCTGCAAGATAAAATGCCAGTCATCCTTCGCTCTACTTGTAAACAACAAATGAGGGCGCAATAGAGTAAGAGGAGACCAATGGGCAACAGGGTTACACAAGGGAGAGGGAGAGGGAGAGGGAGAGAGAGTAAAAGAGAGAGAAAGGCAGCGGCTATTTGATAGTGTCAGCTGTATAGAGGAGATACAGACAGGCCATTCATCTCAATGGATCAGATAGCAGTCCCCCTGGAGTGTGTGCGTGCACATACACACAAACAGAAACACAGAGACACACAAACTCTCATCCGTGCACACAAACCAGTCCAGGTTTAAAGCTATAAAAAGCACCCTGGGGCTGCAAGCCCTGCACCTAGTCTACTAAAGAGTTGCGGGAGAGAGATTGAAAAATGGCAGAAGCGAAGATCAGAGTTTTTTGTATGTGTGTGTGTAAGTGTATTAGTGTGTGTGAGTGTGTGTATTCTTTTCCATCCTCTCAGCAAGCCATGTGCCAGGGTGAGCCAGGGAGAGGGAGAGACCAACAGAGAGAGAGACAGAGAAAGTCTGAAAGCATTTGCATGAATCACAGTTTTCAATTTCACATCACAGGGGAGTCAGGGTGTGTGCGTAACTAGCTGAGCTCTTTAAAACTCTCCAACATTTAGAAGCTATCTGTGAACCTCCACACACATAACGAGTCTATTGTAGAACTGTCAGCCGTAACAGCTGGTCTCTCTTGGTGAGTTTATAATGACTATGAAGGATGTTGAGGCAGACTAAAATCGGAGCTGTCCACGCTACGTTCAGCCAATATCTAATTAGGCTTGCCTGCCTGACCCTGCTGGATTGCTACTGTTTTCAGCACTCACACTTTTAGTTTAGCTCATATTGCACTCACTCTAGCACAGTTTGTGACAACTCAATAAAAAGCTGACTACCTTTTGATAATCACCCAAAACTTAACAAGCAAACAGGATGAAAGAAAATGCATTATATTCTGGACTCCACATTGACAAAGGCAGCATTTTCCACCCTTTTCTAAATCCCACTTAAAAAGTATATGCCTGATATGTTTGCCTAAATGATCCTTTCTTTAGCAGGCCCCTCAGGGAGGTCATTACAGAGTGCTTAAAGAGGGCTGGTACTCAGCAGGACACCAGCACCTCTACATTTTATTCTTTGGTTTGCCATTACTTTTTCCTGCACCGGCATTTCTAACAAGCCAGTAGGCTACTCTCCTCTGCCCTCTCCATATCAGGCTCTTTGGGCGATTATAATAACCCTAAATAAACTGCATTACCCAAGGGCCATTGAGGGCACTACTTAGGCAACCCAGAGGGCACTACATGACGCTGACCCGCTCCCTGCCTACTTTTCTCTGTGGGTGGCTGGTAGGCTGTTAGTCTAAGTAATGTTATATTACAAGAATGTCGGCCTGAATCCAAAAAAGAACATGTACACAGCCAGAGGATGACACAACAGCGAGGTTACGTTAGTGCCAGTCCTAGCAGCAAAGAGCCTATTGATGACGTTAGCATCAGCAAAACCGCCCGCAGCTACTACCCCCCCTTATGATGAGAAGGCCACTTCGAGCACTGTCATTAATGACACCACTGCTTACCAGAGAGTGAATGAGTGGATAAATGAATACAGACATATAGTAACAAATGTATGGACACACAGGAGGGTAGATGGATAGTATGGTGAGTAGAAAATAAGCATTTTGTCTTTGATTCAACAGTCACTGCAGAGAAAGACAGTAAATGTGTCAAACTGTGGACATTGCATTTATATAGTGTGTGCCTTTGTCGTTCGGCTACCTGGGCAAATTCCCTTTTGAGTTACAAAAGCATTTACAGTCTCTGCTGCTGACTGGGGAATAAATTTATGCCTTTTAGGGCTACAACTAACACTTTTTTGTGCCAGAAAATTGAGAAAAATGCTCATTACAAGTTTTCCGAGTTGAAAGTGTCATTCAAATTTTGTGTTTTGTTTGACCAGCAGTCCTAAAATGCTATTTTAAAAAGGCTAATATTAAAGAAGCACCAGAGTCAAATTCCTTGTATGTGCACACATACTTGGCACACATACTTAGCCAATAAAGCCAATTCTGATTTTTGGAATAATGCCTTTAATTTGATGTGCACCAACCGTTACTACCATCCAGGCCATTATCTCTAGCAAGATTAGCTGAGGTAACTGAGCCAGTTTACCTCTTTATCTGTGGTAATATGTACAACATAATTTAATTTAAATCCCTAATGTGGGTGTTTGAAATAAGCCTCGGTGACTACATGGCAGTCATTTCAGAAATGAGTTATACTCCATCTGTGAATGTGTGTATTCATACTACACATTTTCATTATTAGACCATGTTTTGAACACAGACTTTGACATTGCCCTAAAAAAAACACCAGACTAGAAATGGCAGACTGATAGTCTCCTTTCATCAGTCATACATTAGTCTGCACAATTTGTTTCTGGCTCATGAGTCATGGGTCACATTAGTGCTATCATAAACCCCACAATGCAATGGCCAACAAGAGGAGAGGAATCAAAGATAAAAAGCAGGATTTTTGCCTGCACAAAAAAGTGTTAACAGAAACCTGTTTAAACTACCAGAGTGGAGTGATGGAAAAAGGGTAATCTGAACTGTAAATGAGGATAAGAGACATCCAGGCAACAGGATGTTTGAGGTTCGATGAAAAGGGTAAAGGCTGAGAGCAGGTGTCCACATATTGTCTAGACGATGCTTTCTACAACGTAGGAGATACTCGTGCACACAAGTATCTCCCGCACACTCACACATACTTCAACTTGTCCTTGTTTTGTGATGAAGAGATATTGATGGTTGAACTCATACACATACAGGAATGCTCAGATCTGATATGAAGCCAGATGGTCTATCTGATTTAAGCATCCGCAGTGGCATGTAGTGGCAGAGCTCTACGCTGGGAATTGGCAGAGCAATTCCTCTGAGCAAGGAGGAAATTCTCCCTTAAGAATAGAGGTGTGAGGTTAACGCACAACACATGAGGTCTGGTGGTTACAAATTTTTAAGCATGTCCAAGAGTTAAAATATTTAGGTGCATGTTTTCGAGTGTGTGTGTTTGTGTTTAGAGCTAGCTAGATGAGCAACCAGGCTTAGCTGCCCTCATTCCTTCATCCGCCCAAATCTCCTCCCGCTTCGCTCTCCCCATCTCAACTCATCTTTTAGTCTCATCTTCCAACCTGACTTATTACCCCAAATCCTTCTCTTAGCGTCTTAAAAAAAGCCTCAGCTCCTACCACACTACTGCTGCTCTTTCTGTGTTTCCTTACACTTGACTCACCTCGCTCTACCTCTATAACAGGAGCACATGAGTTTGCAAATACAACGCAAAAATGAAGAAGAGACGTTTTTGACAACTTCTTGTGTCTGGTGTAAAAGGAGTATTAGAGAGGCCATTAGGGTAATCGCACTTTAGTACTTGTGAAAGTACACGGCATGCTGATACTGCTTGTGTGTGAGAGTTTGTGCACACAGACAGACTCAAAAAAGTACAAAGAAGAAAGCTGATCAGAAAAATTCCAGCCAACACTGCCATCGTTTTTCTGTTTTTATCCACCCATGGTATTTTGGGTTGTGTGTGTGTGTGTGTGTGTGTGTGTGTGTGTGTGTGTGTGTGTGTGTGTGAGCCTGTGTTTGTGTATGGGTGTAGAGCCTCAGTGATCAGGTCTAAAGCTGTGTGTAGGAGATAAAGGAAGTCATTAGTGAATTCTGCCTCTTAAGACCCCCTAATACCTTGGATGGGACCCTGGCCAGAGGTTAGGATGCATGTGTGTGTGTGTGCGTGTCCGTGTGCATATTTGTGTCCGTGTGTGTGTGTGTGTGTGTGTGTGTGTGTGTGTGTGTGTGTGTGCGTGCGTGCGAGCATGTGCATGTGGCATTGTAATCCCATTCCTTTGCCGGGGAGAACACCAAAAACTGTACACATCAGTAGCTGCTGTAACTCAGACTAACTTCAGCAACTTTTGAGTCAACGCTGCAACAAGGCTTGTCTGAAATAAATTGAAATGAATGCCCTGTATCACTGGATGATTGGAAAACCTATTGTACTGATATAATATTTCAACTGCCTGCAGTAATATCATACAAGCTATGTTAGAAGGTTTGAGATTCACATTTCAGGCCAGTTCAGAGCAATAGTGGGAAGAATGATGGAGACAGTAAAAGGATTGGGGATGGGGGGGGTTATGGGCTCATAATGTATTAGAGGACTTTTTGATCAGCGTTTAGTAGGCTTAACAGAGCTCTAGATCAATATAACTGCTAATAGATGCATTGATCTGCATGTGCTTCCGCCTGCTCCACATTCTGACTGGCACAAACACATCCTCACAGACGCACAACTCCACACACTCACACATCTCGAGGAGCATTCACATACGCACACTAACAAAGAGCATAAAAGCAGTAACAATATTCACTGACAACAATGGTTATGGGAATGTGAGAGTCAATCAGCTGCATGGGGTAATACACTGAAAATCCTTGACTTTAAAATGCACACAGACACATGCACACGACTATCTATACTGCCAATTAGTCCTCCAATAAAAACGTCCACAACTGGAGAGCGAACCATAAAGTATAGTGTTATAGCTAATGAACTCTACAACTCATATATGCAGATAAATGCGCACACACTTGCACACAAATACGTACATGTAGATGTAACACACACAAGAAGTGATGCACGGTAGAAATATGCCTTGCATTTGCAGCAAGCCGTGTAAACAAATATATCCACTAAACACACAGACTCTCGTCTAGTGCGGCAGAAATGTGCAGGACTCCTTAGCGGAGAACAAACAAATGCTGCCCAGTTTGAATAAACAAATTAAAATGATTGCAGGTTGAACTGGGAGTAAATACAACACTTAGCTAATTACTCGCTCTCCGTCTGACTTTAGCAACAGTAAGCCCTTACTGACACAAAAAAAAACACACTCGCATGTAAACAGACGCAGAGACGCACTCTCATTCGTTTTAACAACAAAGACATGGATAAAAAGTATCCCTTTAAGGCATGAGAATTAGGTAAAACTAAAACAAATGATGCAAGGAGACATGCAACTGCGAACATTACACTTTCTGGGGCTACACAGGGGTTCGTGAAGAAGAAGAAGAGAGGAAAAGAGAGAGACAGCTCAACCTTGGCACTCGCCTTTTACAGGAAAGCTTTATATACACCTGACTTCCTTCTGAGGCTGATTTTTTTTTTCTTCTATGTCTAGGGAATTAAAACAGGCTGAATACAATTCAATTCAGCACCTGACACAAACAACACACCCACAGACATGTGCTTGCGTGCACACCTCACACACTCCACCTCACACACAGTCAAGAAATAGTTCCCAATCACATATCTCTCCACTGATTTGATGCGGAGAAAAAGCAATTTATTAAGCTGCCTCTTAGGAGCTGGACTCAAACTAAACTGCTACGCTGGCCTACTTAGACACACACACACACACACACACACATACCACACACACACACACACACATACACACTTACACGCACACAAACACACACAAGAGGAGAAAGACTTCCTTACTTCTTGCCAATACACTCATTCACACTTTCATACAAATACAGACTCTAATAACACTTAAAGAGCTCCCAGAAGAGCATCATCAGTAATCTGGCAAATAGAGCAACTAATGGAACTCGCAGTCCATTATAATTTGATGTGACCCAAACTGACACGAACCATCAATCCCTGCCTCCACACGCGCAAACCAGCCGGTCCATGGGTGTCTCTGTTGCTATACCTACAAGGAGAGGAGGCCTACTCCTCCTGACAGGCCCTAAACTTTCCTCTGACCTCTTCTTTCATTCTTCAACCATGTTAATCAATCCCAAAAAGGAGAGGTGGGATGAAGGGAAACAAGCGAAGTGGGGAGCTCTGGTTTTAATGAAGGCAAGGTGTGCATCCCCGCTATGCACCAATATGTTAATTTAAAGGATTAAATTGAGACTTGGAGAAAGGAGAAGGTGTGTGTGTGTGTGTGTGTGTTCGTGTGCATGCATGCATGCCTGTGTGTGTGTGAGAGAAGGTGTGAATGTGTGATACAAAGTGAGAAGGAAAGCCAGATTGCAATGGAAGCAGTCAAGCAAAGAGACAAAAAGCCAAATCTGGTCTGATCCTCCTATATTAGCCTGAAATACAGCAATACTGCACAGCACATTCACTCATTAACACACACAGATGCGCACATAAATAACACAGACACATGCGTTTTATTAACACTCTTGTAGACGGGGTGCACTAATATGATGTTGGATTCATTAGTCCAGTCATGCAACCAGCACAAACCCTGTAGCAATTAACATCTGACACACACACAACTTACCAAAAAGTACGTACAGGCACACGTGCATACATACATTTTTACTAAACATCAAGAGGTGCAGACACACGCACACAGACACACACTCACACAGAGCAGCTCCTAATTTCATTCCACTAATACAGTCTCAGTATTTACAACCTGCTTGAGAAAACATGTTCCTGCTTAATTAGATTAAACAAGAGTGTGTGTGTGTGTGGGTGTGTGTGTGTGTGTGTGTGTGTGTGTGTGTGTGTGCTCGTTTACATGCGTGGAACAACAGGTGAGGCAGGAAGACAGCACCAGACAGCATAAAGAGAGAGGGGGACAGACGGAGAGAGGGAGAGGAGGAAAGAAGCAGAGACTAGACCTTCATTCTCTATTCAGGGAGGTGGTGTAGATCGTTAGCTAAATAAATTAGAGCCTTGCGGCTGTGGATATCACACTGCCATATGTCAGGGAAAGAGAGGGAGAGAGAGAGATGAGGAGGAGGAGGAGGAGGAGGAGGAAGAGAGGAAAAAGACTGGTGGAGAGGAAGAGAAAAAAAATCTGTTTGCTGCAGTAAGTGTGAATAAATACATACGAATGGCAACAGAAACAGATGTGGCCTCAGCTAAGAGAAAAATGTTGGTAAGGAGGAGAGGGAGGGGACAGGGTGACAACAGGAGAGGACAGAAGCTAATCCAGTAGAGTTGAACTGAGACCAGAGTCAAGCACATATGAGCTTGTACTCTGCCCTGGGCGGGCACACACACACACACACACACACACACACACACACACGCACACACACACACACACATAAGGAGTGACAGAGAGATTAATAAATCAGCATAAAGCATTTGGATTAGCATAAGGGAGAGAAAGTGACGGTTGAGGCATAGGATGACCTTGTCATTGACTTGGCTAAGTAGACTACAAACTCAGCTATTAGAACTACAGGACCCTAAACCCTACACAGCTGACCGGCCATTACGCCAACTGCTGCCAGACTGCTGTCACATACTTCACAAAGCTTTTCTACCACTTAATCTATAATGGTGGACATTTCATTAATTTCAGTGGGGATACTGTCCTCTTTGTTGGAACGATTAGGGATGTTTTAACTTTTGGTGAAGTGTTTGGGGCATTGACTGTCCAAGCCAGTAGATGGCAATAAAATGATTATGGTGGTGGCCGCCACAAATAAGTATGGTACTTGTCCACTTAGTTGTTGTTTTCTTCTTTGAGGGCATGACTGTGTTGTACTCCAAGAAATCCTCTACCTCACATAAGGAACAAATGCAAGCAATTCAATGGTGGCTAGTTGAACTCTTAAAGATCACTAGGGTTGCCCCTTGAAAGTCGAAGATTCGTATCATCAGTTGGGGACCCCTCAGTTGACTGAGATTGCTTCAAGTCAAGCAGTCTTTTTTTTCTTTGCTAGTCAGTGTGCTGTGCATTGTACTTCTGGGGACGTTTTGGTCCCCAGATTTTGCTGCAGACTGAGCGCTTTTGACTTTCACGCTACTCTTGGGTACAGACAGCTGCAGAGGTGATGTAGCAACACATAGGAGAAGATTCTTTCCACCGTAAGGCTCCAAGATAACATTATATTCTCTCTTCTGCCTAAAAGTGGTGAATTTACAGCTCATAGATACTTAATACAACACAGTCTCTGGCCTTTGTTTGATATCTGGTGTTGGCATGAAATGTTGTTGCATATTTCGGATTCATCGTTAGCGCCATTAGCTTGTTTACTATATCACATGAATGCTGCTGTCACACTATGCGTCCCACTAAACCTCCAAAACCTTTTATGAGAAAAAAAAAAAAAAAAAAACGCTGAATATTTATAATAAATAGCTGAATCTGATTCAACCATCATAATTCTGAGTCAGGTACAGCCCTAAAGATTACTGTCACATACCTCGCTCAATGTCAAAAAAACAACATTGATACACAACCATAGCCTGAATATTAGATATTTGAGGCTACTCAAATATTGATTTAGAATATAACATAATGTTGTGAGTGTCTCTGGGCCTTGTTCACATGTGAGGGTAAAATGAATTTGAGCTGGAGGGTAAAGCTTTTGATTACCAGTCCATCTACGTTCCAACCCTCACCTATGGTCATCAGCTTTCTGTGGTGACCGAAAGAATGAGATTGGGGACAGAAACACCCAAAATGAGATTCACGGCTGGGCTCAGACTGAGAGATAGGGTGAGGAACTCAGACATCGGGAGGGAGCTCAGGGTAGAGCCACTGCTCCTTTGCGTCCAAAACGCCCAAGGTGGCTCGGGCATCTGATCAGGATGTCTCCTGGGCGCCTCCAGTTAGAGGTTTTCCAAGCACGTCCAACTGGTTGGAGGCCCGAGGGTAGACCCAGAATATGCTTGAGGAATTATATACCTCATCTAACCTAGAAATGCCTCGGTATCCCACAGGAGGAACTGGAAAATGTTGCCAGGGAGAGGGATGTTGAGTGCAACCTGCTTAACTTGCTGCCCCCACAACCTGGCCCTTGGATAAGCATAAGAAAAAGGATGGCTGGATAATGATGTAATGGCTTATGGTCTGTTTGTTTAGTACACATAACACACTACTGGGATAATTACTATAAAG
The DNA here is from genome assembly GCF_006386435.1 of Epinephelus moara. Taxonomy (NCBI): domain Eukaryota; kingdom Metazoa; phylum Chordata; class Actinopteri; order Perciformes; family Serranidae; genus Epinephelus; species Epinephelus moara. Next base: position 25,724,779 of record NC_065510.1, on the reverse strand, counting down.
AAGTTACACTGATACTCCTTGGTAACTGGGGAAAGCTACCAATTGCTCCTGGGAAAACAAAAGCGCTATCCTCTTTCTGTTTTGGTTGCACAATGCTTGACGTGTCTACTTTGTGCCATAAATCAAGCCTTCATCTTCATCTGGGAGATCATGCCTGGTGGCAGACAGAACTGCATAGTGGAAGAGAGGCCTTTCAGGAACTAATCTAAATGCAGATTGTGTCTTTATTCTATAGCCATTACATTATGCAATCAACATTTACTTCATAATGATAAGTTAAAGCAAGAAACTTTCTATTCGTCTATTTTCCATTTCAATTCTTTTCTTAAAAATGATGACCACTCTATAAATTGAGCAGGACATTTTACAGTTGAAAAAACTTCAGTGCTCTCTGATAGGCAAACTGTGTAAAGGCAACAATATTCCAAATCACCTCGCTGACTACTAACTTATTAGTCAACATATACACCACTGCCAACATATTTGTAACAAGCAAGTTATCTATTTAGCTTTGCATACAACTGCAGACCAAAATTGAATTCTATGTAAAATGTTCAATATATCCAAGTTACTCACTGCCTCACTAGACAGTATATTCTCCAGTTATATACCCACTCCCAGCCTTGCACTTCCTGCAAAATGTCAGTGCAAAATACTGGAAGACATGCCAGACTCAACTGTGTCCAACGCTGCCTGAAGTCTTTACATTTCATTAGCAGCCTGAAAAACATGCCATAATATAATAAAATATGCCGGTGGCATCATAAACCTCGCAACTCACTGGTGGAGTGAGTGCTGACAGTGAAATTACTGGCAGCAGCAGTCAATGTGAGGTGAGTTACACTAATGTTAGCAGATAATGCTACTTCCAAAGCACACTGGCCCTGAACTCCTTTTGGTTGAAGGCAATATTTAAGGCCATAAACTGCTTTATTAACCGTGAAATGCGCTCATATAACTCACTGTTGGAAATACCAAATTTAGATGGATGACACTGACCCGGGAACCCAGGTAAACAACACACAGGGAAAGTTGCCCAGTGTTTTTGTTTTATTTTTTCATTGTAGAGTATTTCTGATTCAGTGCATGACACAACACTTGAGAAAGCTGGAAGATGTAATGGTTCTTTTTTAAAATGTAGTTAGCCAAACGCTACACTTTCATAACACTCAGAATGAAGAAAAAAAACATAAAATTAGAGATAAATTGAAGTAAATTATATCAAATTGAGTGAATTACAGATCATACTATCAGACTGTGTATGGGTTTGAATCAAATAATCTAAGAAGGATAACTACACAGAGTCACTGGAAAACAATTTTCTATTTTCACAGGACACTTGCTGGCAAATTAATTACTATGCACGCAAATTCATCCACAGCGGTTCTTAGTTGAGGTTACAGCAGTTCTACCCTCTGGCTTTCTTACCTTGACTTCCCTTATTTTCATTCTGTGTCTGTATTAAATACAAGGACACCACAATCAGGCAGACACGCATACACAGAGGCTCGCAGACACACACGCGGCAGCACAGCATCTAGAGGGGATTAAACAGCTTAGACATTGATTAGACACACCTGAACCCAGGAGGGAAGGAGGGATCAACAGCAGAGGAGGCGGAAGAACGGGGAAAATGGGGTGGGAGTGTGTTTGGTGTCTAAAGGCATGTTGGGAGAAGAGAGAACAGAAGAATGGGTGGAGAAAACAGGCGTCAAGGGTGGGAGTGGGGGGAGAAAATATCACACGAACAGAACCAGGGTGTAAATGTCTTAGAACATGTCCTCTAGGATGAAGTGAGTGGCACAGGGAGATAGATGGAGGGGAGAGGAGTGAAAATGCTGTCTGCACACACTGCCAGAGAGGTTTTAACACTCCTGTTTGTGGCCAAGGTGTGAAGACACCCACTCACATAGATATTCCCTTCTCCCCATATATATACATACAAAAACACACACACATGCACTCAGCTCATACTCACAAGCAAAGCCTCAGAATAGACCTTTTCTACAACAATCAAAATTCTACCCACAACCATACGTACATGAAAAGACCAGAATAGAGCCTGGAGTCAATGATGCATATCCGTGTCTATTTATAAAGTCCTGCAGCCTACACTGGATTGCAACACAAAGCAGCGTTCCCCCTCTGCTTTTAGCTCTTCTGACTCTTCTATCACCCCCTCGTTGCTCCATGAACACAGGAAAAAGTTTTTTTTATTTAAATGATACCCACTTTCCTCTTCCTTCTCTTTCCATAAAACATGTTTTGGAAGTACAGCTTCCCATATAGGCAGACTGGGAGAATGTTAGGAAAGTCAAATATGACGACAAAAAACTGCAGACTTTCAATTTGTGCTTATGGATAACGGGCAACACTTTAATTTGCAGGTTCATTTCATGCCTCTTTCCAGCAAATTTGGAGTAAAAATCCCCAGAAATGATTGCCTTCCTATTAGGGAATTACTGGCCTGGAAAGGAGAGGAAAGTTCTCCATGTATTATTCCTTTTCAACCCAGACAAACACCAGAAAGTTTTCTTTGAGATTCCTCACTTGTTTTCTACTTCTCCTTTTACCCGCATTTTCCTATGAGACTTGTTTGAAAAGTGGAGAGCAGAAATTATCCGCAGTTTTCCTTTTCTTGTAAACATTTGATATATCACAACTTATGCAGACACACGCGCGCGCACACACAGCGTGCACATGTCGACACAGACAGCAGTGTAATATTAAGGTTAGATAGCCTGATATACATGGGCCTAAATGAATGAATTCATGAGTTATTTGTTTACTTATGGATGCTCCAACTGTGAGCAGCTGGTAAACACTGCAGAGTCTCCGAGAGCAGATGTACTTAAGAGACAAGCATAAACATTTATTCACTTGAAGCATAATCACACATACATACAGACACAAACACACACACATACATGCTACCAGGACCCAATTTGTTTATGCATATCTACGGTTGGTCGCCTGCAAGGCCCCCATTTACTCCTTAGTGCTTTTGCCTCTTTATCACAGAGAGGAAAATGATGGCTAATGTACTTATAATCTGATTATATGATTATATAACTACTCCAGCTAATCTAACAGTCTCTCTCTCTCTCTCTCTCGCTCTCTCTCTGCCTTTCTCTAGGATGATCAGTGATTTATGTCTTTAAAAGGAAGTATAAAACCAAAAGCAACGGGTGAAACGAACTGTGAGATTAAACTAACCCTCCTCCAAGACTTCCTCTCTCGCCCTCCTGAGCTCCCCCCCCCCCTCTCTAAATTATCTGAGAGCTGTAATTAAAAAGTGCACTTTAGTTCTTGCATGGTGCTAACAAGCAGGCCAAAACATACACAAGGATATACTGTTGGAGACAGTTAGAGCTCGACTCATCAGCTGAGTCCCTGAGTGTGTTTACATGGACATCGTTGTGTTTTGGAGTATCCCATTCATGTGTTTCAACATGTAAACACCATATCTTGTTTTCAGTGACCCAGATAAGCCCTTATGCCATTTATCAGAACTCAAATACGCATGCTAGAGTACTCTGGAAGAAACCAGGATTCTGTGGCCTGTACACACCTTATCCTAGGGCTGGGCAATACAGACAAAAATTAATATCACGATATTTACAGGCTGACTGGCGAGACACAAAATATATCTCGGTATTTTCTACAAAATGGGCAACATGTTTTCAGTTGCAAGTCAAAGCCACATTTGAGATGTGACGTCACAGGCACTTTTATGAAAACAGACTGTGATCAAACCAAAATGCAAAGACAGGGATTTTTTCCCTGTTTGAAAAAATACAGCTGCACAACATGTCAATGAAAAATTATACAAAACAAATATTAGGGATTCACATTAATGTTTTTGCATGTAGCACTGGAGCAACAGAGGTTTAAAGGTTTGCAGCACAGGACACAAAACTATAACATGAGTATAAAATTATTAAGTAGTGAAGTTTCAATGTTACACAATAGACTACAACTATTAGGAAGAATGGCGACACGCTATGATCCACCTCACACACAAACTAGCAGCACAGCGCTGGATTGCACGTGTGCTACTGCGGTAATTTCATTCATCTCACAGACTGATTTAGCATAACATGTGCAACATATAGAAAGCTCTGTGTGTCTCTTAGGGTTGCTGGAGAACTTATGAGTGAGTGAGTGGGGTTGAGCTGTGCGGAGAGTGTGTGAGCAGAGATATGCACTCTGGTACGCCTTACGTAACGCAACTTGACCCTATATCGATAAAGACGTCTTTGTCTAAATGTATATCTTGCTTGATATATATATCGTTACATCAACCAACCCTACCTTATCCCTGTTATTTGTGCCACCAACTATCTTCGCAGGCACTTCACAGTGGTGCTGCTCAAGTGCATAAAATTGTCGAGGTACCTCATTTCAGAAATAGCTCTGAGTTTGTCTTGTACATTAAGTCAGATTTACTGTTATCTAATAGCATAAAGTTCACACTTGAACAAAAATCCTTGTAAAAACCTGTGTATTCACCCGCAGATAATAATGCTCTTGATGACTAAGATTATCATATGATTATCCAGTAGTATAATCAGAAAACCAGTTTCTGCCGTTCAGAATGTGTCTAACATCAAGGAAAACATTCAGCCCTGCAAGATAACAAGCTAACCAGATACAGCTTCATCCTCCTTAGCTACAACTCAATTACTTATCAGCAGTCAGCAAACCATGCCGTGCTGATCCACCCAAACAAACAGCCCAGGTTCAAACAGCAGCTAAAGCTCCTAAGACAAAGACATTGAGGCTTATATTGCCCCTCATGTTGCACGTCTGGCAACTATCAACTGTTAGCTACAGTTTGTAACACCTGCGTCTGTGTGCCACTAAATCCCATCATTATAACCGAGGGAAAGAGTCCCTCCTCAGTCTCAGAGGTATTTATTGTAAAGCAGAAAGTACATCCTACCTGTCTCTTCCCCAGCTTCTCTGGAGACACATAAAAAACTCCATTTTGTCAGCCCCATCATTCAACCCCATTCATATTTGTTATCAAATGCTTCAAGCACACACTGTGCAGTCTCCTTTGAAAGTTTTACAATAGCTTTGCTACACTGGCTTGATAGATACCAGACAATCCAATCCCAGGTCCAATTATAAGCATCAAGAACGACCAGTGTGCTCTTATGATGTGTTCATCTTCTTGGTGGAGAACAGACACGTAAAACCACATTGCTGAGAACCAAAATTATTCCCTCTTGCATTGCTTGGTCTGCAGCTCTCCTAAACTGACTGCTGTCTTCACAAAAAAGTTGAATTGTCCAATCTATAATTTTGGAGCAGAAGGAGCTCTTAACAAATACTCCCCATTGATCCTGCAAGCCTATTTTGTGTTTTTGCCTCGCAGTTGAGCGGGCAAAGGGGAGAGTTTATAAAAGTGGCATTGGCACTCTCAAAAAAGTGTCCTCTGAGTCTTACAGTTGTCTCTCCCCAGTCCATTTGGAGGCGGCAAAGCTCTATTCACATTTTTGACATTTTGCACAAAGCCTTTTCCTGTACTGATCAATTTTAGAGGGTGGAACAGTTCTGCATCCAGTAATTGTACCCAACAACAAATGAACCACATCAATCCAAAAGATAGTTAAGTCATTTTGTGGAAGTAAAGATACGCTGTACTTTTAAAAACACAGAAAACACAGTAAACACTTTAGGGACACTTAAATAGAAGAACAGAATTTAAAAGGTATAATTTACAGGATTATCGGTAACTGTTTGTAAGCATGGTAACCAGCCAAAATGAAACTAAAAGCCAACCCCACATTCACTTTTGTCTGGTGTTTTGCCTCACTATATTTGCAGTTTTTTGGTTGCTATGTGTCTTGGATGCCTGGTGCTTACAGTCTGGCACCTGGTCGTTACATTTTCTATAGCCCCAACCTCACATTGTTTTTAGGAAAATTAGAAAAATCCTGCATAGTATAGCTTTAGAGGTGATAAATCCTGCTCAGTATACTTTTAAGATATACTATGCAGGATTTTTTTAAACATGTATTGACTCATCCAGAAGTAATCCCTCTTAATCATCACTTATGACCCACTAGAATTGTGTGGTGATGTATTTTTCTCCAGAGACTCTGCCCTCTGCCTGGATTTTCTTCTCATTTTTTGTGTTTGGGTCATTTAAGGGGCGTGTACCCCCACAGCGCTCAGAAGAGCTCACGGCTTTCTAAAAAGGTTGCAACCAGGTGCCAGACTATGAGCAGCAGGCATCCAAGAGACACAGCGCCTTAAAAAAAATGCAACATTAACTGACAATCCTGCGTGGTATACCTTTAAGCAGATTCTATTTCTTTCATAAGTTCCCTAATCAGAGCAAATTCAGCATGTTATTTATTAGATGCTTATGGTTTGTTACAAAAAAATTAAGTAGAATTTTCCACAGTGATAAAATCTAGGCATTAATTCTAATCCCCGGCAACATGGCAAATTCCATGAGGAACAGCTGCTGTATCAAACAGCATTCAAAAGTATGTATTGCATCTCAGACATGTGCCAAATGGATCACAGCATTGAACCTGAATCTGAATTGATAGTAACTCTGAAGCTGGGTAATATGGTGAAAATGAAATTGGACTGAAAATTGGTGCTTTCCACGAAATACTGACACAATGAGACTTTTGATGAATAATCATCAGTAATGTGGATATCATGACTAAGCGGGTAAAGGCAAATAATGGAACAGCTGGAACAGTCTGGTAAGTCCCATTGTCTGAGAGCCCTGTCACCCCATGGATTGAATTTAGAATATGATTTAAAACATTTTCTGTAATGTACCTTTATTTAGTGGATATATGGCTTAAGTTGTTCATGTTCATTCAGAGCTGATTCCTTTACTACTATTACTTGCTATTGATCTATGAGGAATCCGCCTAATACTTCTAGACTTTTAAATATGGTGAACTAAAAAATGCATGTTACACTGAAATGTGGTAGAATATGTGGCTGTTGTCATTTGTTTTGATGATGTGTGATTGGCTGTAGCTCCTGACATTGTTTGGTTTAAAGGTCTTGATTTGTTGAAGGCTTCTTGATTTTTATTTGCTCACCCCTAACAATGTTGTATGATCATCTAATGACTATCAGCTGTGTGACTATGGTGTGGCCTAAACAGATTAGTATGCCTGTGTCTTTGTATGGCTGTTGATCTTGAAGAAGGCCTGAGGGCCAAAACATCATCGCAAAGAAAGAAATGCATCAAGAGCCAGAGTGTACAACACTTGTTTTCTATAATCAAGTGTACTGCCAGTGATCAGCATCTCGCTAACCCTTTGTGTGTGTAACTTTTATATTCTTAAGTTCAGATAGTTACATCACTTTACTGTAATGCAGCCTCTAAAACCAGAAAAAGGCAACACTGAAAATACCATATCTAAGATGATATCTATTCTCATATCACAGTATCAAAATATAGATATACTTTTCAGCCCTAAAAAAACTTACAAAGTTTCTTTGAACAAATGTCAATGACACAAACAAATACAAAAATGTTCCACACAATGTAAGAAGAAGTTATGTTAAATATGCCCACACTTGAATGAAGTAGTACTGAGGAAAAATCCATCTAATTTTCCAGGCTCTCAGCTCCAACTTTTAAATCCTAACCATATAATAGTATGTGTGATGTGTGTTTGCGTCTGTGTGTTTGGATAAGAGTTGTTAAAACATATTGATTGTAGGCCAGCCGCAGAATTAAAGAGCCAGAGTGAGAAAAGTTGGGCCGCAGCTTTTTCTTGGCTTACAGAAATCTAATATCTGTCATCGCTCCTGCTGCTGTGGGTTTACAGTTTTGATAGCCTGCCTGTTTACAGTTGACTTCTTGTTTTATGTTTTCTGTGTGTGCGTGTGATCTGTCTGCAGCGGATGAGATACATTTATAGATGCAGCACATGTCTACACAAAAGCGCTGTACATCAACAAAAGGGTAAATCCACCCACATGAACACACACTCGTATACACTGGAGAGCATTATAGCTTCAAGACCTTTATACCTCAGAGACACAACCCCCTCACACACAAACACACACACACACACACACACACACACACTCACACCTGAAGTTGAGGAACAAACTTCCACATCAAATTATTAATAAATGTGTTGCCTGTTAAAATAACACACTAACACTCAAATACAGGCTAGCAGTTTCGTAATTGTGCTCATAAAGTGGCAACATGGTGTGACCAGTAAGGTGCCATCCTTCTGCTTTAGTGGAACCTGTGATTGCAGCTCAGTATGCCAGACTCCCAGGCTGCATGTGATTGGCTGATTGAAGTAGACTAATGAATGACTGCGTGAAGAAGCCGGAGACTTATTCTGGTCTGATTAATGTGTTTTCCTCAATGCCAATTAAACACTGATTACACAAATTAACAACTCTGGGCCACCATAATCACTAAGTGCTCACACAGGGACTGGCGTTGATGGAAAGGGCTACAAACATACGCACACACACACATACACAGACAGCCACACACACACACACACACAGCTGTAAGGCACCACACCCCATTTGTCCTTCTATCCTTGCCCAAAGCCCTGTCAAATGCTGCCAGGCCTGGCAGTTGTTATAACCTAATGCTTTTAGCTGTATGTCTTCCAAGATAGAGTTACCAACCACATTCACCAAACACCCTCTCCTCTGGCTCACTTGATCTCTCACACATACATGAGGGGAAAAAGCCTTCACCCAGAGCCATGCAAGACACATACATTGGGCCTCAGACAGACAGCTGGTGCCAAAGGGTGCAGTTAGTGGATCCCCCCTCTGGGATGGGTTACCACCCCCTTCCCCATGTATGGAGCCAGAGGGAAAGAGGAACAACGAGAAGTGAGATTAAAGGGAAGGAAATAGGGACAGGAGAGGGGACGGGGGGGGAGTGACAGACAGAGCAAGAGAGGAGTGGAAGAAATGAAAAAGGAAAGTTTCTGCAGACTGAATGTAATGTGACACCACAGAAGGGGGGAAATGACAGCATGGAAAGACACAGTCAGTCCATGAGGGGAGAGAGAGCCCAAGAAAGAGCGGGAGAGGGAGGGAAAATGAAAGAGGATTTGCAAAACACCTTGAAATTCGAAATTTGGAAACTACTGGAAGTGTAAACCTCATATGCTCAGATGCGCTGAGCCTTTCTCTCTGACTGGTAATGCTTTTCACCACATTTCTCCATGTGTACCAAGTTGTTTGTTCTGTCTGGGTGTTTTGTCAGAGGAATGAAAAATTAATACTGTTACGACTATGCAAACATGAGAAAAACCACTGACCACTTAAACTTGTGTTCTTGCAGTTGGGTCAGCACATAAACCTGCTTTTGGTTTGTGTGTGTTTTGTTCAGTTAACTTGTTTGTGTGTGCCCTTTATAATAAGCATGTGTGTATGTGCAACACAATGCAGTTTACTGTTTCAGCAGAATTGTGCAGCAGAAAATTGAAAAACTGGAGAATAAAACTGTCTTTCTCCATCCAAGTGGATCCATATGCAGTCCTCATAAACCCATATGTGCATAGTCTGTGTTGTATACTTGTGTGTGTGTGTCCTTGTGTGTCTCTGTCTGTATAACTTTGATAGCTGCTGCACTCTGCTTTTGCCCACAGTTGGCTTATTCATAAATTATCCTAATTTTTGGGATACATTAGCTCGATATATTTGTCATTGTGTTGGGGAGTCATTGCTGTGGGGAAATATGAATAAATCAACCTTGTATTACACACAGTATTGTTCCTTCACCACCACACGCATAAACTAAACTCACTTCCTCCATCTCCCCAGCTCTATTCATTTATGACAATATACGTGTCTTACGTCTGCTGTGTGAGTGTGACTGTGTGTTTGTGTGAAAAGAGAGAAAGGGCCAGCTGTGTCATTATACCAGCCTAATACATCCGTGATGCAAGCTAATTAGATTTAGACTAGCAATGGACAGGAAGACCATGAGGTGAGAATAGAGGGGGAGAAGGAAAGCGACGGGGCGACACAGAGAACGAGTGAGAGCGGGGGGTAGAGATGGCGAGGTGCTGAGGATTGAGAAATTCTTTCAGCAGTGATTGTGTTGAGCGTGTTGAAAGCAGGTGGTTTAAAAGCCCATTCACATACACAAACACACGGCAATTATCCACGCACCTGATCCACAAAAACGCTCAGATACACAAGGTATACACACATAGCCCACGCACACACACCTTGATGAGCAAGCGACATCCTAATAAGCCACTGTGTCAGATAAAGTGACTCTGAAAGCACATAATAAAGTAGATTTTGCCAAGAAGTATACTGAGCAGTAAATTCCAAGCCCAAACAAACACATACACACACACACAAACACAAAGGCCATTCAAGGTGTGTGCTGGGCATGAGGAGCTGTTTAGAAATGATGGTAGCAGTAATCAGCATAATGTTTGCCTCGAGCCGTGGACTGACATTTAGAACAGTGGATTATTGGAGCAAAACCCACACAGTGCCTTTCAGTGAACACTATCATATTATTACAGAGAACTATTATAGATTGCTGTTATAATACCAGTGTAACACGGGCCGCATGAGAATTTGTGGTTTCACTGTGCAAGTCAGACCTTGTTTTGTCCATGCGTGACATATTTACCATAGATTGGTACAAATTGGCTCTCAAAAACTGAGCAGGTGGGTGGTTGTCCATGAATGCGGGACAAAGAGCAGAGCTGAGCCCTGTGCTGTAGTGGCAGTAAACAGTCCTCATGGCTTCACTTAAAAAAATCATGTCAGGGACTGTCAGACAGGCAAGGTTGTCCTATTGAGAGCCACACAACATTTTCATTGACAACTCAAGCACTGGGGGCTAAATGTAGTCTGACTTATCATGGGATTTCCTGAGGAAAATATCAATGACAGTAGCCAATAATCTAGCTTTAGTGTCTTTTCTTTTGCAATGAATGCATGTTTTTCCATGTGACTGATTAAGTGTGTGGAAGAGCTCTGGTTTTCTCCAATATCACCTTATCTCAAGTATTGTCCAAAATCCAATACGCTCTCATTGTGGGTTCATTCATGATTCAATACTAACCTTTAAGAGCTGTTAAACCTGACTAATTGTACACCGTCATCTGTTGCAGGCCCTGAGGGAAGGTCAGCCGAGCTGCTTGACACACTTCATCAGTTATTGACACCTCACGTCAAATCAATTAAAAAAAATCCCAACAACAATGACACACTGCCCTCTAATTTCTGCATCTCGAATTAAATTTTACAATTACGGTGAGTGCTTGCACAACCATGAAACGGTGGGGCACATGTGGAACAGATCTGGACCAGGATGAGCATATTATTATTAATAGGACTGCAGTATCAGCAGGTGGAGTTTGTGTGTGCCTCAATAAGGGCCAATCACATCAGCTCCTCTCATCCCCTTTATAAAGAACAGACAGTTTAATGGGCTAAGCGGAGAGTCGAGGCCAGCTTCTGTGAGGAATAAAAATGGAGTCACAAAGCAGACTATCCTAAATATTACTGTGTAGCAGCCCAAATATTAACATACTGTATCAGGAACTCAAATATGCTTTCAAGGGCAGACAATGTCCATTTTAGGATGAATTTACATTTCAAAAGAAATCAAAATCCCAGTTCATGTAAAGTAATATTAGAGGGAAATTACATCAATGCACTTTGGCAACAGCTACAGTAACTTGATGTATATTAAAACATAACTGTCTGTTGCCTATAATTTTACTAAGTGATTTTAAGGGATGCATTCAGTTAGTTCGGGACACATTTGCACACTGAAAGAAAGATATCGCAACAAATGCAAAAACAAAACAAACCATCTGGCTGTTTTCACGGTTGCATGTAAGAAACACCTACCCACAGCTTCTAAAATGTTGATGATATTTTCAGCTACATTTTTTTACTCTATAACGTGTGAAAATTCCCATCAAACCACAAAGTAACCTTTTCCATGTGTTGACATAATTTCACAACCAACCAAAAAAACTTATGTATTCAATTAAAGCTTATTTAAAATGTTGAAAAACAAGTAACTACTCCTATTTGTGAGGCTGTAAACTCTTTACAGAACACAATTGATTTTGGCTAATAACCGTCTTTATACTGAAATTTACTGCACTATAAATGCTTGATAGTCTTGAGTCACAGTTTAACATACAAGGTTCATCAGCATCCACACAGATCAAACATCTACCTGACTCTCTGCACTCTGCTACTGAAGAACAAAGTAATTCTCAGGGAAACACTGAGTATCATCATTTAGGAAATGCTTTTATCGCGTCACTTGGCTCATTTACGGCCTTTTGTTTCTAAAGCGATCCATTTGATAAATTTCATGTCCTTTTTCATAAGAGAAGATAATTAAATGCAAAATTCATTAGAGATGGTTTTATTTGCTGTCGTGTGAAAGCAGCACAAGATGCATGGCGTAATCTAGTGAGGGTCTGCATGAAAAATGTAATTTTACTTTCCAATTAGTACACTGGAAGTAAAGCCTACTCCTGCATTATCACAAATTGAAGTACTGATGTATGGATTTTTTTTCAAGAAAAAAAATTATACATGAATATTTTGTTTGGGTGTAATTCAATAGTGCATGTTTTTCTAATAAGTCTTATCTACAATTTATAATTACTTCATATTTTCTTTATACTGCTGCTTTGTATTGCAGACACAAAACAACACACACACAAATGTCTCAGAGATAAAGTCAAGCCCAGTGTAGTGGTGTGGTGACAGGTTGAAAACTCAAACATAACACTGAGTGGCATTGTTGACTGTGATGAGCATTCTGCTGAGTCAAACACAACCACCATACTAAACGCAGCTCAGCCACCGGGGTTGGAATATAACTCAAGACGACTGAGGGTATGAGAATGTCTTTGTGTGGGGGGGGGGTGTCCCGATATGCTCGCAAACTCTGCAGCAGCATGGCGCAGGGTGCTACTGAAGGGTTTGCATCAACAGGCAAACAGGATAATTAATTTCTCTCTTTCGCTTGAATGCTTTCATTTTATTTTCATTTGTTTGCCTTTCTCTCTTTCTACTCTCACATTCACATGATAAAGTGAATTCCAGTGAGAGATGACTTGAGATTCAATCCACACACACTCATACACACACACATTTATTTTACAACAGGATAACAAAATGTCTGTGAGAATGGTGTGTTTGTGTGTGTGTGTGTGTGTGTGCACTTAATGAGATGAATGCGTGTGCACCGCCCCTTCCCAATTACAGAGAGTGGAGGAGAGAAATAAGTGGTAGAAAGGAGAAAAAAGATGTAACGCGGGCCGGGATAGAAGATAAGAATGGTGTGCAATGATTGGAGAGAAAGATCAAGCGAGCAAGAAGGGAATTAGAAGAATGGTAAAGAAGAATAGAGATAAAGTGAGTCCATTAGCCGACAAACTATTTTCTCTCTTCTTAGTCTTTCTTTTTAAGAAACTCACTTCATCTGTCTTGAGTAAGTATCTTAGACTCTGTTTTGATTACGTATTCTCATTTCTGTGCCGTTTACTCTCATCCATCCATCTACTCCAGTGACCCCATAACTGACAACCTATTCTCTCTTTCCACCTTCCTTCTCTTTGAATTACTTATTTTCTCTTTTTGATTACTTTTCTTCTGAGCAGCAAATCTTCTAATCCATCTGTGCCCATTCATTTCCTCATCCATCAATCAACACCACCTTTCTTCTCTCTTGTTCAAGGAATCAGTTCATCCTTATTATTATCTACTCAACCTCATGTCAGTCAAAGCACTGATTACAGCACAAGAAAATTACATGCACACAAGGGAGATATAAACTTCTCTATTGACTAGACCAAGCTAGTCATCATTAAAACACTGATACATTACTTAACTAATATTAGTAGCTCACCTCACCTCACCTCATAAAAGTAGTGTTTCATAAATGTTCTCTGGCTTCAAATTAGCAGAAATCGCCTCGAGTTTTGAGAAAGTGAGCCCACTGATAGTTAAAGCTATCTAGTTTCCAGTAGCACCTCTTACTGGAAAATGCTCAGGCTGATGAACACACAGATACAGAGGTTGTTTCCCTAAGTAAGGATGATGAAACAAAGTATACAAGCCATGAGACCATGTAGTTAAAAAAAAGTGCAAAAATATGTACAATTTAGAGTCTTAAAAGTGAAAAACAGAATAGCCTGGACATAGACATTTCATTTACACCAATGTGGACCAAACCAGGCAGCTGTTGGTACCGATGTCCCAAAGCTGATCTGCAAAATTGGTATTATATAAACCATGACTCCTTTTCAATGCGTCCGAATGTCAGATGTCAGAAAAACTGAACAGAACCAAGAGTGACAGTGTCTATACAGATACAAATAAACAGGCAACCTCTGGCCTTTCATGAATCTGTAGCTTTGTTGTTTTCTGATGTAGTGGCCGTACTACACACAGGGAAGTGGTTTATTTCCTGTTGCACCATAGTACAGTTTGTTTCTCCAAGTACTGAAGTACTTGTTTGCTGTCTTTCTTTTTTTTATCTTGCGGTACGTGTTGTAGAAACTCAAGACTGATCAGCATGGTGGTACTGCATATGTGCTGGGAGTGACTCCCAAGTTCTCTTGTGGAACAGTGCAGTGAATAACACTGTGCCTCAGTTTCTGCGGGAATCAAAACGAGCATGAATGGCTCCTGCCTGGTTGACACTTACACTGTGTCAGACGACATTTGCAACTTTCTCATGTAGAGCCGTTGGGCGCCTTTTACATCTCTGGACAGTAGCTCAGCAGGTGGCGCCAGGCTGCAATGCCAGGTCCCTTTCACAATAAATAGCAGCCTGTCATTCTCCCTGCTTTTGAGTTCATATATGAGAACAGCTTAACCATATAGCCAGCACAGGCTGTAGTAATGATCCCAAACCAACTGAGAGATTGTCAAGATTACCTTTATTTTCTTGACAAAATGTGATTAGGGTTTGTTCAAATATGATTTCTGATTATGAGAGTCAGGTCATACAGCTGATGGTGTGCACAACTTCAGTGCTCTGCCAGCACTAATGCAATACTTCATTTTTGCAGAAAGCCTCTTATCCCTGCATGAAACTCCAGAGATGGAATTAACGCACCAGGGTGTACATGTAAAATTACAACTGCACCACCACTGTGCGAAAACCTAAACCACAGATCTGATTTGGGACCTAACTGAGAAGGCGGTAATAAAATAATAAGAATTAACTTAAGTTCTCAATCAATACACAACCCATATTCAGTTTTTCTTGGAAAATATGCTAAACTTTATTGAGCAATACACTGGATAAACTGTACATACTGTATAGTATGTTACCTTGGAAATGAGCTGCCAGAGCAGCACTTCCAGTTCCTTACAGGATGTCAATCTGAATTGAGACCGACAGGGAGACATAATCACATCACAGTATATTTACAGGAAATGGAGGGAAAATTGATTTGGTGCTGTTTAAGTGCCTGCCTCAAGAAGGCATTATTTTTGTGAATTTTATAGTCCACCCTCCTTTATGTGTATATCACTTAAGCATTCAAAAAAGTCATTACGTGCCTCAAGCCATTTTAGATAACAAGCACTTTCACAGGCAGAGCCAAAAACTGTCCATCAGTCTGGAAACTAAGGAGAGTTCAGACATCGTATTGTTGATGAGACAGATACCAACATGCAAAGCAGCAGGGTGTTTTTGGTGGCATGCTTCACACGCACTGATGCACATATAGTACATGCAGTACAAACACAAGCCACCACTTTTTGATTCTGACCATATACACTCTCCCACACACACAAACACACACTTCTGTAGCGCAAGCCAAGTCTCCATACTGCTGGCTGGCTCCTCACAGAGGAATGCCCACCTCTAGTTTGGATCAAAGGACTAAGCTAAAAACCTCTGGCCAGACAGACACACACACACACATACAGTACAGTACTTCCTGTCTATTCCTGGATGAGATCAAAAAGGGTCTTTTTAGCTCTGAGCCTATAGCATAAATCACCATACGCCGACAAGTGTGCGCGCACGCACACACACACACACACACACACACACACACACACACACACACACACACACACACACACAGCCACCCTCTCAAACACCTGTGGCACATCAAACGCATCAAGCTGAGAACACACACCTGCAGCAGAGTAAAGCCCTTGGATTGAACAAGTAAATCATGCTGCTCTAATATACACACAATAATGTACACTCCTGCACTTCGACTCAACCCTGCCTGACCTCAGTAATATTCCGTGACTGCAGAATCACTATGCAAAGATCCCATTCAAATAACTTGATGGCCCCACCACAATGAAAACATACACAAACAAATAAAGAGCCTCAGCCAGGTGCATTTGGTGCGGGAAGCACGGGAGGGTGGGGTGGGGTGGCATTTGATGTTCTTACACTGATCTGCATCACTCCCCGCCCTGCGAATGCCACAGTGAAAATGACTATAGCCAAACTGAAAGCAAAGACGCAAAGTGAGACACAGAGGGAAAAAAAAAGAAGCAGAGAGATAAACACAGAGAAAGTGCGGCGACACAAAGAGCGACAGCCTGGGGTATGATCCACTGGAAGGTTGCCAGTTTGAATCCAAATACTGACTGAAACATTCTCGATGAGGGAGAGAGAGTCACTTTCTTCACCCCGCTGTGAGAGACTGCTCTTGAGCCTTCAACTAATCTAGTGCTGCCACTAAATGACTGGCAGTACAAGGCTGGGGTTTTAAAGGCATTTCCCAGGTGTTAGGAGAGAGAGAGTGAGTGAGTCTGTCTCTCTGATGTATCTCCAGCCACCTGCAATTTTATTTTCACCAGTTGTTCCTGTAAATAGAAATCTGTTCTTAGATTGCCTTGTGTATGTCACAGGAACCTGACATCTGTGGTTTTGTAGCGTCGAGATAGTTGTTACCTTTTGGGATTCCATAAATCCAAATTTACAACAGTTTAAACTGAGACAGTACTCCTATACTCAATATAATCTCCAAACAGTAGATGGACTGTAATGTCTGGGTAAAAGGTCATAATATATTTATATGAACTATCAACTGTTTTTAGAAACAGAGGGCTGGTAAATATATCTTGAATGAATAAACCCCTGATTTCTATAAGTAATCTGCTTATATAGCCAAATATGTGTCTATAGAGGACACGTGCTCATACACAATATACAGTATATGTGTGTAAGCTCTATCCAGGAGAAAAACTAAGCCACAGCATGCAACACTTCCACTATCATATCAGCAATATTACAGGCTGTCACTGACTGTAGGGATACTAATTACAGAGCAAATTCCTTTTCTTATGTGTAGCCTGCTGCGTGTGAAATCTGCTTAATAATATCTGCTTACAATGCATTATTAATGTACAAGACTTTGTGATAATAAGTGCATCTATTCAGTTTCATTTAAGAATATACTATATCAGCTCCACCCCATAGATGCAAAACCACTACGCGATCGCAACAGTTTGGCATTCTCAACCTGATTTTCCTGTTTCAGTCAGTAGAAAACAGTTGTGGCAAGCAAGTTTATGCAAAAATGAAAAGATGTTTTGATAGTCTATCACTGAGGGCTGATTAAAATTATTTTTGTTCATAAGCAGCAGGCTGTAGCACAGGAATAGTTAAATGATACCAGTGATGAAGGATATGAATAGCAAAACTCAGAACCCTCATTCTCACTCCTCACGAACATTTATTTCAGGACAGAAATACAACTTAACACAAGTATCTGAAATTTCTGTACAACTATTCCTGTTAACATCTGCTAACATCTATCTCACTATACTAAGTTGTCTAAGCATGACCTTCGGGAGAAAGGGAAGGATGGCTTGGAAAAGAAAAGTAAACTGCTCCTATGGGTACACTTTTCTTGAGAAATATGGTCATAAATATGTCATATTTAATATAATCATGGCTCACGCAGTAAACAACCTACAGTATTTGGGGCACAGTGAGTGTCACAAACATGTTTTCACATGTGGAAGCCGTGTAATTATTGCCTTGATTAGAAATTCATCATCATGCAGATGTCCTTTTTACTGCCATTCGGCTGTATACAACTTTGCAGTGCTTATTGCTATAACTGGGTTCAAAGTTCTTAATACCATTAGGCCCCATAAAATTTACTACATATGATGAAACTGTCACAGAGGCTCTTGGTTTCATTTATTAGGTCTTGTCTCATCTTCCTCTGGCTGCAGCTTGTTTCAAAACACCGAAAACACTCAGAAGAAGACATTACTATTCATCACGTATGGGTTATCTCAAAAACAAAGAACAAAGTGGTGATGTGAGATACAAAATATTCTCCCAAACAAGAATCTGTTTTGTCGATGTGCAAGTTTTGTTTGACATTCTTAAATATACGTACACTGAACCCCTTTCACATTTGACAAGGTGTTTTGTGACTGTGTTTATTTTTTGACTTGCTCTTATGGTTTACTTGCTTTTCTTTTCTTTTATCAGATGCTGTGAGAAAAAAATGTCCAAAGGTCGAAAGCAAGAAACAGTCAGCCAGAAATAAAATTCCATAACCAATTCAGAAATCAATGAAGGGTTGCTGGTCAAGGTCTTTGGGTGAATCTCTTTTGATAGCATTTGCACATTTTGTTACCTTTCCAGGAATAATATTTAAATACACCTACACTTGTATCTATGTATACAGGACTCAGTACACAAGTCAGTAAATCGCAGTAAATCTCATCTTTGTCAAGTTTATGATGTTCAGTCTGTTAACAGGAGGGAGGCCATAATTAGCAAGGGTGTATTACAGGATTGTGTTATATAGACATGTTTATATTTCCATGTACATATATAACTGTATATAAATTTGTATGTAAATTTACTTTCAGGACTGTATGTAAATAGGGTCAAAGAATGGCTGTGATGCAGTCTATATTTCCTTAATACAAAAATTACTCAGCTGCCAGCCCTATCTTTAAGCCAGGGCCAGACTTCAGGAGTTTAGCGCCGATTTATCCCAAGCCTCACAACAATTGGAGGAGAAATCCATTCTGGGACCTTGGTCAGTACTGAGTACTGATGTTTGGCCCAGATTTTCTGGTAGTGTGAGAGGTTTACAGATCCAGTCTTAAACCTCCCAAACTGTTCGAAGGCTCTTGGGGGCCGCACTGATAATTTCAAAAAATATTTGATAATTAGGAGTTAAATTCTGGATAATAACTGTTATGATTGCGTCAGTATGGAACAGCTAACAGTGTTGCCAAGCAACAGTAAACATTATAGCCCTTGAGGCTCTTGTTAGCTAGCAGACTACTAAACTCACCTCCACTTCTTGGTGAGGAATTAACAACCCATGTCAAACATGTCTCCCCAACCATTTTCCCATCCAGATTCATTGAGCCCTCTGCCTTTTTTTTTTTTTTTTTTGTTTTCCAAAACATTGTTAACATTACATCTTCTTCCCCCGTGAGAGCACGTGAGGTGGTGCATTCATGTTCCTTCGGACACAATAATAATATCCTAAAAAATATATGGTGATGCACCATTAATTTCAAACTTTGAAGTAGGGCTGCCCTCTAATAGTCACCAAATACCAAACATTTGTCGACCAGAAAGGTTGTTAGTCAGCAAGATTTCATTGGTCACTTAGTCGCAGGGGAGGAAAAAAACAAAAAACATTAAACTCTATTAGGAGCTGCGTCTTGTCAAAATAAATCAAAACCTAAATGACTGGACCATGTGGGAATTTAATTTGAAAGGACAGACACAGGAAGAGGCCACGCTCAGCAGTCAGACACAAGTCACGTTACAAACCGATCACAGCCGACAGATATCTATTCCTTCTTCCATAAACATTCAGTCTGATAAATATGGGAAAGTTGATCATTTTAGGCTACCCAGAGCTTACTTCTGATAGGCCTACAGCCTTATAAATAGCGCCTGGAAGACGATCAGCCCTGCACTCAGGATTTCAGGTAAATTGGCTATATGGTGCTTATTACCGTTGATTAGCAACCTCAGATGCAACCTGCTGCCACGCTCTTGAGATCTGCCACAAAAAAGGCACAAAAGTAGCACCCAGCACCCAACCTCGCATTTTCCAGGCAGTTAAAGATGTGGCATGTGTACGGCCCCTAATTTACAGGACTGGTACCTGCGGTTATTACACAAGCTAGTTAATAACATGTCAGGCAGGAAATCCACAGTGTGAAATGATTTTGAGAAAGTGAAGGACGAACCCAAGGTGATATGTAAATGAAGGACGAACCCAAGGTGATATGTAAACTCATCTTCATTGGTCGACTACAAACATGACGTATCTTCTGAAACATGTAAGTATCTACATGCCCATTAGCCACTTAGCACAATCATTACTGCTTTGCAGACAGCGTCATTAACAGGCAGCTCGCTCAGTGTGGCGTGCACTTGTAGATAAAATATAAGCCTATATTAATGAAGGTTAATTAGTACAGTTTTGTATTTCTCTGTAATGTAGCACAGTATTAACAATGTTACTGATACTATTCTTTCTTAGACCTTGAACTCAAACCATTGTGTTGCCCACCCAAAATATATAATTTGATAACTAAATTAATATCGTAAACATGTGGACGACTAGTGGCCCTAAATGACTATTGGATAACTAAGAATATTCTTAGACGAGGCCAGCCCTACCTTTTAGTGTATGCATGTTTGAGATTAGAATGCAGAACATCTATGAAGTTTCTCCTTATGTGCGTGATGCAAACTGATTTCAAAAGTTGTTAGGATTTTAAAACTCCTGTAGTCTGAGCAGGCCTTAGTTGGATTAACTTTACTAACCTTACTGTGGATTTACCTAACCGTGCATAGTGCAGATTCTATCAACATCATAGACAGATATCACAGAGGTATTCTGAAGAATTAATGCAAAAGTAGAAAACACATCACAAAACCAAAAAATATAAAATATAGATTTCTCCCATTTTGTTTCTGTTATTTTTCCCTCACAAAGGAGAGCTCAGGGTAAGTAATTCATAAAGCAGATATTTATGCTGCAGTTAACTTTTTGTGGGCTTTAGTATACCTTTATTTAAACTATAAAACTTTGCAGTAATATTCAAACATTTATTTGGATTAAATGTGTTCTATTTCTATGAAGGTGTGAGTTCAGTGGATTGCTCATTAACTGCAGTCTGTGGTATTTAAGTAAGCTTCTAGACAAGCACAGTCACCCCTCAACAGTTAAAATAACTTCTCTATAGACTATAACTCCCTGTAGCCATTCTGCTTTCACAATAGCCAGAGGTCTTATTAAATTAGAGTGTAACCATACAGCAACAGCTAGAAAGTCTTGTTTTGACTCTTTCCGACTTCATCTTATAAAAATCCTATTTAGCTAATTCAAACAATAAATTATTACTTTATTACTTTGGGGCACAGTGAAAGCCCTCAGGCAGCTACACAAAACCTGAATTTGTAGGTCACCATCTTGTTTAATTTAACATATCAGGATGTATCCGTTTAACACTACTGCCAAAAATCAGGTGTTCAACATTACAAAATACAACACTGTTTTCAGGTTCAGACCAAGAGAGGAATGTTCCTTTCTTACCATGAGTGAATTGATTTGGTTCCTCAATGCTCTTCATCAAAGCTGTTCAGACCCTGTTTCTCCAAAATACCAAATTGTACAATTTACATGTATAAAAACAGAGAAAAGTAGCAAATCCTCACATTTAGGAGGCTACAACTAGAGGATGTTTTTGTCTTTTTGCTGGCAAAATGACTCAAATCATTATTAGAATAGTTGCTGATTAACTTTCTGGCAATCAACTAAGCGTTTCAGCTCTAAATACAAATCCCCCCATGAATGTCAGCCATCCATGCCTAAGAGGGATATGTACGAGACTAAACCTAACGACAGGTGGCCACTAAATTCTGTCACAAGCTTTTCTTTTATAACTGTCTCAGGGGAACAACTATATGTCAACATTATGGATTTAAACTTTACCTGCACTTTAGTTTGCAAACAAAAGTTGTGAATGTGTGTTTGCACACATGCATTTATCTTTTGGTTTGTCTGCCAATCTTGATATCTGCCTGTCAGTCTTTTCGCTTTGTGATGTCTTGCAGTTCAGTCAATCAATAGAGTTCATGTTTTGCAAGCGTTCTGCTTTATTTGGATGTCTCGCTGTAGAACCATCTTGAAAAGTACAAGATAAGCTTTTGTGCTAAACCCCCTCCCCTCCCTCGCTTCTCACACACGTACAGACAACGGATCAATAGCAACCTCCTCCCCCTATCTTACATAATAAACACCAAGGCCTAAACAGCAAAACAGCCTCCATTCCACCTGTGTGGCCTGCAGCAATAGATTCTTAAGTCCCTTATGGGGAGACAAGGAGGGAAGAAAGAATGAGAAACCAAAAAGAAGAGGAGCGATACCAAAAAGAACAAACACAAAAAAATGAGGAGCAAAAAGAAGTAAGACAGAGCGGGAGGCAGGGGGAGACCGGAGTGTATCCCACTTGGCTCATATTTCAAAGCTCTGAAGGATGTTTTTGTGGAAAACTCCTCTAAAATGCATCTTTTCACAAAGATGGGCACCCATTCTGACTGGGCAGGAGCACACAAGTAAAGACACTTCAAGCTTATATCATTATATTTATAATGAATATTTTGTGCTTGTGACTGACTGCAGTAATAGTGATACTGATGGAGTGGGAAACATGACCCATCTGACTTCGTAGTGACCTCACCGACACAATTTACAGGCTTACCAAAAAAGTCAAACATATAAACTACTATGTGAGTACATGTGAACAGAAGAAGATGGAATATGCACCTGCTGCACTGTACTTTTCACACAAACACACACACAACCTCTCTCTCTCTCTCTCTCTCTCTCTCTCTCTCTCTCTCTCTCTCTCTCTCTCTCTCTCTCACACACACACACACACACACTCAGAAAGCACAGGTGATTATTTTCCATCAGGAGACACTGGCTGCTTTTCTATAGCTGCCACTTCGACTGCTGTGTGAAGAAAACACTTAGGACTGATAGAGGGTTAGCATTAACTTCACACACACACACACACACAGACACCTGCCAGCAACACATACTGTATGTAGTCCACACACACAGACAGGTAGACACACACAAACTCAGTCCCTCCAAAACACACAGACAGGTACACTCACAGAGCGTAAAGTGCCAGGTAGCTGTGGAAGTGTGGTGATTTGTTCCTCCTGACAGACAGGAAATAAGGGAGTCGACCAGGGACCTCACTTCCTCTTAGACCTGACTAACCTGACGTCTATCACACACTCCCACACACACACATTCACACTGTCCTCACCTCCATCTCCTCCTCTCCTTCTCTAATACATGCACATGCACACACACACGCAATCCATCAGACAGCAAAGTCTCTCCTGAGGCCTCCAAAATGCGAGCTACTTGAATGTGGGATTAAATGTGTGTCCGTGGGCAAAGACACAGACATGTGTATAACTGTTTTGTAACAAGCAGTGAATTTACAGTTTAAAAAATACATCAAAATCCTCAGGTTGCATGCTAAAGTAATGGAGCATGCTACAATATTTCTGGTGTCAAACACCCTCTAGTACAAATTGCTTCATAACTGTTCTAAAAATATTGGTTTTTATGAGCTGCAAGCAAACGGTGCCAAGTAAGACCATCAGATAAGACAAGATAAGATAAGCCTATATTGATCCCCAGGAGGGAACTTCAGGTGTTGCAGACAAAAGACAAAAATAAGTACAGATAAATAGATAAGTAAAAAACAAGATTAAATAAAATAAGAGGTAGATGCAACTCATATATACGAGTAGGAGTAAAAGTGTGAACTATACAAGAGCAATTCAAGACAAAGCAATGTAGAATAGTAGAACAATAAAAAAATGTAAAAAAATAGACATAGGATTCACAAGTGTGAGAGAAGTGGAAAAGTCACTGTACGGTTGTGCAGTGTGGACGATGATAATCAGTTAGATGAGCCTTCTCATTTACCCTCTCCTCATTACAACGTGGTTAAGCAAATTTCCACGTCTGCTTTAACTGTTTGACACTGATGAGAGAGAAGGACTTTGTGTGTATGTGGATGTGTGCACATTTGTAAAGCTGCATGCTAGTCTGTTCGATTTGGGTTTTGACATCACGCTCAGAACTCTCCCAGCCCACAGCCCACCATCCAAATGTCCTACCAGTGACCTCAATTCACTTAAGCATGCCCATTGGTCCAATCAGCGTCAAGCTCCAGCTTAACTGAGCCAATGACATGTGTCATATCAAACCTAATCACACTGATAGATCCACTAAGTGGGTCAGCAAGTCTGCTTGGCCTAGTTGAGGAAAACTTTCATATTCATGGCAAGAAACTAAACTTTAGTAAGAGCCCTAAAAATTGTGACCTGCAATTTATTTTTTAGACACGAAATAAGTGCAATGGTTTTACAGCTAGGATGCTCCAGCCACATTTTAATGCAATTACCTTGGGCAAGGTTAGCAATAATGACGACCAGCAGTATTTTTTCATTACATTTTGGCTACTTATCGACCATTATCATTATCCACATTAGCAACTGCGACAAAATCATTCTGCACATATTATAAACCTAATGGTGCATATCACTGTTGTTTTGTGAACCCCTTCTGACTTTGAACATTTCCATGTTTAAATGTCATTTGAAGTATTTTGCAGTCCCCTGTGATTTGGGCATCTAAAAATGTTTGAAAATTGTGTTGAAAATCTCCAAAATGCACAGCTATTGAAATTACACAAGGCTATTTCCTGTAAATCCTGAACAGCTGGCAAAGTATTAAGGTATTCTGGACTCTGTCTGTTAGTGATATAGAATATAATTTACATTTTGAAACACACTAAATGTGACCCATCCTTGACTTCAGTCAGAATATAAAGTCTAGAGTGAGGCTCTGGCTGTGTCTACGCTGGAAATGTGAATAAGTCAAACAGCTGTGGAGCAGAACCCACTCAGTGACAGGGAGGCTGATGGGGGGGGGGCACGGGTTTAAGTTATGAATATAGAAGGGTGGGTGGAGAGGTGAGCAGATGAGAGGGGGAGGAAAGTGGGGGGAGGAAGAGGAGAGACAGTAAAATGCTGCCGTCACTTAAACTCTAAAATGAAAGATCGATGAGCTTATTTAAATGTGCTCCCAGAGACGAGAGTTGGCTCATATAAAGCCTCACATTTATGAGGAGGGGTGTGGGCATCGATTGACTGAGAGAAAGAGAGGGAGAGAGAGTGACTGAGGGAGAGGGACAGAGGGGGAGGAGGGAGAGAGAGAGGGGCGGGGAGAGATCAGGAGGATCAACCTTGGCTCATGAATTTCATCCTTTTCCTCCTAAAATAAAACGTTCTAATAAATGCTGGGGATAGAAGGGTCGGAACCTGGAAAATCTACAGCCTTCGATTGGCCGCCTGGCACAGCTTATCAAATCAATAACCCAACCCCCCCTCCACCTCCACCACCACCAACCCCATCCCGCATCTGTTTCACTAATTTCCAATTCACCCCCTACCCCCAACACACACGCATATACAAACACAACTCCTGCCAGCCATTCTGAGGTATAGACATTTCGCAGCGGGGCACCCCCCCCACCCCCTTTAGCCAAGACA
Organism: Epinephelus moara; assembly: GCF_006386435.1. Taxonomy (NCBI): domain Eukaryota; kingdom Metazoa; phylum Chordata; class Actinopteri; order Perciformes; family Serranidae; genus Epinephelus; species Epinephelus moara. Next base: position 25,699,161 of record NC_065510.1, on the reverse strand, counting down.
GCTGGAAGGGGCTGGTGTGTCTGAGGGTGGGCAATGGGGGGGTGTGGTAACTTTGGTGCCGGTGCTGAGACCTTGACATTAGAAGGAGGACGCAAGGAGCTGACTCTGCAGCCACACCATCCTTCCGTCTCCCACCTCCTCCTCAACACCTAGGAGGGAGGGAAAGTGTGACGACTGGGAAAAGAAGGGAAGAGGAGAGCAACTTTTGACACACACAGAGGTGTTGTCATACCGTCATCATCGATTGAACTGCAGACACAGCTTTCTGAGTGACAAGCACGGTGCGCCGCATTCCTTCTCTAACCCCCCCACTCCATTTCTTTTTCTCACCCCCTTTCCCTGCCACTCCCCTCTCCCTCCTTCTCCTCCTCACCACACTGCCTCCCTCCTCCGGACTTTCTTTCCCTCCTCAGTCCTTCTCTACCTTCCTGCACTTAAACAGCATGGCATACACATTCTCCATGCGTTCACAAATAGCTCACCCCCACCTCTAACACACACACATATATGCACAGACATTCCTAAGACCCCTCCTCCGCATGACCCCCAAGTCTCAGCCTTACATTCAGCCCACCACGCCATCTGTGACCCAGAGAAAACTGTGTGCCGACACTAGCCTGACCTTTTCTGTGCTTTTGTTTTGGCACTCTTGACATGATCCCGAGAGGTATATGCACACATACAAAAGAAACACACACACACATAAATATCCACAGTTTTCTCTCTATTGCTGCAAAAGAAAAAAAGTACCATGGAAATGCACAATTTCTACACACATCTTTTAGTCATGATACAGTAAACCTTCTGCAACCACAAGTCACACACTAATCTGGACACCTGCCATCACAATAGGGTCAGCACTGGACTAATAGGAGGCAACGTGACTGAAAACACTATGTGCTGCTGCATGTGTTTGTGTGTTTGTGCTTTTGTGCCAAATCAAGAGCTGTAGTTAAGCAGGTCATTGACTAAGAGGGGGATTATCAATGCTTGGAAACTGTAACACCCCTCCCATACACATCCTCAATACCTTAATCCTACAATCATCATCCTACATTCTATGCATTATAACAATAACCATAATTTACACATCCTCTGTATTAGGTGCCTCCCCCCCCCACACACACACAAACAATCAGCCTGACTTCATTTACAGAAAAACATTGTTGGCCTCATAAAAAACACCCCCTCCCGTATTACCCTCCTGCAGGGACACATCCAAACTAATAGGCAAACTGTTATACTTGGTGTAATAAATCACACCCTTGTTTCCAGTTCAGGAGTCATCATCTCACTTTCCCCCTGTTCACCATGGTCCCAGTAACAAATGAGTCTGTCAGTGTGTGTTTTCAGACAATACACTTTGTACAATGGCACTCTTTAAACACCTACTGTATTAACAGATCTATCAACATAAATATTCTTTAATGCATCTCTGACATTTGCACCTAGGAGTGGGAGCAAAGCTCTTACCTTGGCCATGCAACATGTGGCAGCTGCTGCCGAGAAGGAGCAGGAGAAAAAGAGGCGTACACCGGCTCCCACTCCGGGCCGTCCCTGTCCCCATCATCTTCCCTGCTGCGGGTCCCTCCACACGCTCCGGGGACCCCTCAGGGCAGCAAATTCCTGGTTTCATCATGCGGGAGAGGGGAGCCAACAGTGTCCGTGTCCGCTTGTGCTTTGCTGCTGCTGCAACTCTCTCTGTCCTGCGCACGAATAGGAAGAAGTCCGAGCGGAGAAGGAGACGCGGGCTTCGGCTCTGCGTTCCCGGTGAGGCGAAGCTCAGAGCTCCGGGAGTTCACCGCTGTCACTGCCGACAAGCTCCCCGCTCTGACTCCCCAGCTCCGGTGTCCAAAACTCAGCAGGCAGCGGGAGAAGAAGCACAGGGGGGACTTTCCCTCACTATGTGTCTTTACGGTGTAACGGCACGGTAATCTCTATCTGCTGTGGCGGAGTCCGTGTGTCCCTGCGTCCTGCGATACCTCATTTTCATTTGCATTGATCCGAGCAAGGAATTAATACATTTGAGTGTGTTTTAGACTTATCGGCTTATTGCCTGCTATCGACCTCAAATCCGCGCTTGTTTTGATGTCTTCACCGGGGATTTGTCCCGCGGATCATTTAGCTGTTTAGAGAGTGGTCGTATTAACAAGAGAAGCAATAAAACACGTAATTATCCAACCATGCTTTTGCCCTGTATGTGTGCTCTAAAAAAAATCCATCCAGTAATTGATTCTGTGAACACCGCTGGTTTTGAGTGCAAACAAACTGGACAGAGCGTCTGTGATGGAGAAGCGTGGGCTGCAGTCTGTTATCTGAAGTTAGACATCCACTCTCCCAGAAGGGGTACTCTTCCCTCGAATACAAGATAGGCTAACTTGCCGTAATGCGCCCGGGCTCGGATTACACGGTGAAATTACACAACAGGTTAGCTTCAAAAAGAACAAGTTTCTCAGCAACAACTGGGAGCTTCCTTTCCTACCTTTCCTGTACATACACCAGCGAAGAAGAGTTAGCGCGAGCCAAAAAGTAACAGTCGGTTTGAACTGGGGGAAAAAACGGCCGTTACAGAGCCGGTAATGTTACTCTCACTGCTGCTACTGCGACACTGGAGCCTTTCGCTTTTTTATCCACAGTCTTCAGCGGTCCTCAGAAACAGTCCGCCCGGGGATACAAACGGTTACTTCAGAGACGTTTATCCGTTCATACTCACGGGAGTTTTTGGCTACACTTAGCTGCGTTTCAGCCGTTTTGTCCTCCGTCTCTCGGCACCCTGTTGAGGCTTGGGGAGCCGACTGAGGCGATGCGTCTCCCTCAACTGAACACCTGCCACCCTCCTCGACACACCAAGGGGAGAGAGAGGGCTCCTGTTTAGCCTCACTCAGCTGCCTTTTCGGTCTTTTGTGAAAGCAAACACTCTAATTAAACAGTCTTATCTTACTTTTTCCACTAATATTACCGTTTTCCAGCTCAGCCTCACCGTTAATCTCTCCCTCGATCTATCCCAAACTCAAAAAACTAAACTTCCATTCACTATCATCCGTTGATGCTGATTGGTCGAGCACAGAGCTCCCGCTGTTCCTATTGGACAGCCCGAAGTAGGGGGCGGGACGTAATGCCAGCACTGAGAGCGTGGTGGACGGCGCCCCCAAACCCCCCAACACACAGAAACGTGTCTGCAAGTTTTTCCACATTTTCCTCTCAAAACAGATAACCAGTCGACCATTCACTGTGCTAAGGGACTGCACATTCTTATAATGTATTACTTAATAAAGCTGTGTGTGTCAAAGTAGTTGGGAGGCAATAGTAGGCTGGACCACAATGAGATGATTACAGGCCTTACCTCAAAGAGCTCTCACTGTTATTTTACTTTGGAGGAACTCTCTGATGCACCACTGGTGGTCCAGCTACACACACATGCTTCATTACAAAATAACTGCCTGGAGCTGTACTACTGATAACCTAGTTTCTTCCATGGTGAGGGTCATTAAATGGCACATTAATATTAAAGCCTACAACACAGTGACCTTATCTTTTATTGCCTCAATAAATCCTCAGAGGCAGTCTTCCCAGCCCCTGAGTGGCCAAATAGTCTCCCCTCGCTGTCTAGCTGTCCCCAACGCGTTCTCCTCAACAGGCACCTTCACCTCGGCTCATCCATTTATCTTTCCATCCAGGCTCATTTGGCAATTGGCTTCGGACTTTGTGTTTCCAGTGGAGTGGCCATGATGCTGTTTGGAGTTTCCATGAAAAGATTCTGCCAGTCAGTCTGCAGTGCCAAACCTCAGAGGTTGCTCTGGATTTTACATTAAAACACCAAAATCCCCATCTTCTACCACAGAACTGCTATCAGAAATGAATTCAAATTTGTACAGATTAATGGGAAAAACCTCGATAAAAGAGTGGATAAACATGAGATATGTAGATGACTCATGTGAATCACATGCTGTGGCCTTTCCTCTTACCAGAATCCATATTCATCCAGCTGCAAAAAGTAAAATTTTGGACTTAAGTGAAAGATAAAAGTGAAAATCCATCTTGTTTACTACTTGCAAACTTCAGAATAGAAGTTATCTATCAGATTTATTTTAATTTAAAAGTTCTCTTACATGTAAAAGAGCTCCTAGATCAGTGATGATACTCAGCTTAGGGCCTGTATGCCAAATTTGGCCTGCAATAGTGTGCGACGTGGGACCATTTTCTAATTCACAATGACTTTCAATTGTTTCATACCAGATTTTTTCTGTTTTGATTTTGTGTGTGTATATTTTGAATGTAAATTAGGTGCCAGAGTGCATAAAAAGCATCGAAATAGAGCTTGTTCATCAAAAAAAAAGTGGGAGGATTGTCCAGACCAGTCAGAGCTGACTCCCAAATGTCCTCTAATCCTAAAAACAAAGGGAAATTTTGGGTGTCAAACACTTAATTTACTGTATTTTGGTGCATTTTTATGCATCGATCAAGGCCTTTTTTGCATCAGTCAATGGAGGAAATGTCTTAAACTCATTAAAATAAAAAGTAAAAGTCCTCTGCTACTTTCATGCTTTTACTGGAGGAGGGACACATGCACATGTTCTAAATATTGAGGGGACTGTCTAGTTATTTTGTGTTTCCTTGTGGTTGTTTTATGTCTCTGTTTGCAGTTCCTTTGTATCTCTTCGTGGTCATTTTGAGTCTTTCCCTTAATTAGTTAATTTGAGCAACATTTGCAAGTGAAGGCCAAGGGGGGGCCCTGACACTTTCGGCCCCTGGGCCTGTGCCCCTTAGGCCCCTTCAGTAATTTATCCATGAGTATAAATATACATTTTTAACACTTGGTGGAGAACTTTTTACTCCAACACTGGCTCTTTAGAGCAGTCTAAGTTTCATCGATACAGGCCATGATCTCAATCCTGCAGACCCCCTATGGGCGAGTTTGGAGTGACAGTGGGGAACATCTTTGGGAAGAATGGCGTTCATCCCTCCGGTAAAGTTCCAGAGACTTGTTTAAACTATGCCAGGCTGCACTGAAGCTGTTCTGACAGCTTGAAGTGACCCAGCACCTTAACTTTATGTTGGTTTTGTCACTCATCCGTATTTCTGTCACAAATGTAACCGAGAGCCCAGCGTAGTGGCACCAGCAAGGCCTTTAATTGCTTTCTATATGTCAGCCATCTTGCTGCTCTTCACCATATTTTGCTTGACTGCACAATACCAAAAACTCTGCAACAGCTCACTGTCAAACTCTGCATTTCCTCTGAGATTATTTTCCTCACCTACAAGGTGCAAAAAAAAAAAAAAAAATCAGCAACAGCACATCTGGCTGACCTGTTCTGCCTGCTCCGCTCACCCAATGGTCTTTGCACCTTTGGATATTGGCCTCCTTGTCGCCCCCTCAGTCACTTCCACCTAGCTCCACACTTCGCAGGCAGTGACATGTTTGGAGACAGTGACAGACTGCTCTGAAACTTTGGATGTCTGCCAGTTGCTATGATACCATCACCATTTACACAATCTTCAAGCTCAGACACAACAGTGATTTTTGTTTCTTTCACAGAGTCACTTTCATTTGTTTGCACCATCTTTTAACAGCCTTCTGTCCCACTTTATGTGTGGTGCTCTTGAGTTTGAGCAAGGTATTTTTGAAATGGAATACATTATCTAACTCTAAATATAATGATGCCCCTGGTCACCTCTGACCTCCGCTTCTTCAAACTGTTTCTGGCTTCTTTCAGATTCCCAGCCTTCTTTGAGCCTACATTTCTAATAAAGATGTCTCATGTTTTTTCCTCCAGTCTCTGTCCTGTGCCGGTGGAGGTAGGTCATGGATATTGCAGTAATGTTATGTGAATGAATGTAAGCAGCATTTTAACACTTTTAGCTTCAGGGGGAAATATTCTTCAGAACTGACTCGAATCATAAATTGAAAGAAGGCTGGAAATTCATAAAGGAATATGTTTGAGGTAATAAGTTGTCCATATTTTGCCCCCTGGTGTATCAGGGTAGATTTTATTTGATAAAAAAAAAAAACCTGTAAAAAGTAATGATTTTGAAGTGAAAAAATTCTGTTCAGTAATTCCTATGAAATACCATTTACCCACTCTGCCCTGTAACTATTTATAAAAAGGAACAACGCTCCCAAAGCTAAAAACTGGAGAACCAAGACTTAATGAATAAAATGCTGATATTTTAGGGAGAGTTAAATGTGCTTAATCTTATGGATGGAAGAAAAAAAATCATATTTTCACAGTAATCCTTCAGACTGGAGATGTGTTTTCAATATGTGTTTAATATATTCACTGCAGTCATTGTTTTTAATGCAAAAAATGCACTTAATTAATTCATCTATGTAATGTTCATTTGTATGGGGATGGCACAGATAAATGCCACACACTCCAGCATTAACAGGCTGAGCTACTTTTCAACACCCATCCCTTTATAGGGCTTTATACAAATATACATCTAAATAGGAAAACACACAGAATACCTACCACAAGCAATATTGCAGAGAAAACACATGAGAAAAAAGCTTCATCATTCATGTGTGTGCTACTAGCAAATTTATTGAAGTGCACAAAAAATTACATGTGAGAGTGGAGAGATCTTTTTGTGTCCCTCTCCACAATTTAAATTTGCATGACACACTAAATAGAAATGGTGCTTAAGAGTACCCAAAAGCATTTCTTTGGACAGTAATTATAGGGGAACATGTTTTGGTTTTATTGAGTCAGCAAGCAACAACCTCCAGGGCTGAAAAATTAAGCCCACATACACACACATATGTGCCAAAAACTGCAGTTCCTTGAATGGCCACTTGAGGCTGGCTCTAAAAGTCAGTCAGTCCCCACAGACCCCTGTGTTAACATGCCCAACTTTACACCGGAAATAGATATGTTTACAGCCTGGTACGAAAAAGGATTTTGATCTCTATAGCTTATTTAAACATACCCCTCGCTCCTCTACCGCTCCAGCCTGTTATCCAAATGTGGTCACTTCCAGCTCAAAACAAAACAAAACAAAAAAACAAGATGGCAATAGCTGAGATACCAAACTTGAGGCTTCAAAACAGGAGTCCATAACGCAGTGGGTGACATTACGGTAGTTATGGCCATTATTTTTACCGTCTATGTATGGCACCCGTCTTTTAAATGCTATGTAATAATAATAACACTCAAGGTCACCATACAGAGCATACATGATTTGGCAAACACATATTTTTGCCGTGATAAAATCAGTCAGACATAGGGTCTTTGTCAAATAGAGCTACACTGAACCAGTGGAGGTGCCATATAGCAATATATTGTTCTTAAATTTTTTAGCCTTGGGGACCTTGATTGATGCCAGATAAAACCATGGAGGAGTCAATATACTCGTAAATGACACTTTTACTTAAAATATGAATGATTGTTATTCATTTCTGGCAAATGTTGTCTAAAAAGATTCAAAATCCTGTACTAAATGCCTACTGAGAAACACAATACGTTTCTCTGGCTGAGAACTGCTTTGATGTGTTATCCTCTGGATACTGTGGTTTATTCTCTCCCCACTACACTAAACTGAACAAAACAGTGGCTTAAAAAGTTATCTACTGGTTGTTCAGCTTAATTTAGTTTGGTTTACCGGGGAAGGAATCAGCAGAGAACCTCTAAAGCCAACACATTCTCACTCAGACCTCGCCACATATCGATGTTTGATCATGGATTTTCCACGTCGAGATATGACATGCAAGGTGCCCTGGGTGTGTTGGTTGGTGACATTCTGAGACGCTGTGTCAACTTGTGCCTGTTACATAACCAAGCGCTGTTTTTTTGACAACTTCAGTGTGATACCAGGTTGCTCAAGAACCATATAGGGGCTTAAAAAGTTCTTTGTGTGGCAGCAGGCCACACAAAGAACCGCTAGTGAACCAACGTTTTTTTATGTGTAGCCTACTGTATATCATCTGAAGAAGCCTGATTACTGTAGAAGCTGCTTGTGATCAAGAAGTTTCTAAAAGCTTTGATACGAAAAGATCATTTAAATACATGGAACTGTTTGTGCATTGCACCATAAACGATCTCTGATTAGTTCAATGTTAGTAAATTTTGCTTTTGCTTTTTGTTTCACATTTAATTTTTACATGTAACGCACAAAGTACAATGAAATCCCAACCAAACTGCCAGAGGAAATCTGGGTATTGTACATTTCTGCACACCATGCGTGTTACATTTGTAACTTCCACATGTAGTGGATAGGGTGAAGCACAAGTTTCAGTTTTCAGTTTCATGTTGTGACATTCTTGTCATTACTGTGCGGTTAGGTTTAGGCACAAAAACCTCTTGGTTAGGGTAAGAACAACACCATGGTTTGGGTTAAAACAGTGATTTGGTTGCGACAAACACAGCTGGACATGTCCTGAACTCTTATTTCAAAACACCTGCTCTTGTTGGTCTCAAACAGTGGTCGGCTGCTGTCTGCTGCTTGGCAGCTGTCTCGCCTCACACCATCCACCATTCCCTCCTCCTCCTTCTGATGAGAAACTCAGCTCATATACATGTCTGAACTACGGCATGTGGATGAAATGTAAATGTTACATATCGTGGTTTGTAGAACTGTACAATGCCAGCGTTGTATTCTGGTGACTGGGCTGTAAAACCTTTACGAGTGACAAAATCTTCTAAACTCAAGAATCACTTACTGTTTTTTTCCCTGGAACGTTCAACTGATTGTCATGACCTTCTTCACTGAATGGATTTAAGACAGGTATATATAATACATATAACCAGCTGTTATCACATGACCAAACCTCTTTACAAAGGTCACATGAAGACGTCTCAGCGAGTTTCATACGCTGAATAAAGTCACAAGACAACAACTTAGTAGATGATCCTTTAGTTTAGAATGTTCTAATGTGTTCAAGGTCAAGACTGAACTTCAACTCTCAAATTAAATTCTTGTTATCTGTACCCATCATCCTTAACACAAACTCATGAGAGCACACACAAACTGTTGATAGTAAAATAAATCCCAATAAATGTCAGACTCAATAAAACAAAATGTTTTGAAATGAAACCCACCGCGGCTTCGAACCATTTCTTCAAACATTATTTTTGCATAATATTATTGGATTTATTTTGTAACATGTCCAGTTCTTATTAGTCATTCAAGTCACACAGACACACAGACACACACTCCCACACACACACAAACACACACAGTGGGTTATCTGGTTCCAATACACAGACTGAGTGCTCACACGTTCTAACTCTGAAGCCAATTTACCTTCCAATTACCTGTGTATCCAGTACAATTACCACTGCATTTTCTACCCTCGATCCATCTATTGCTCGCTATCACCAAAGTATCCTGTTATGGCTTCTCACCCAGAGAGAGGCACATATAATTAGAAACACACAAATACACACATTGACGCACACGATATTCATTTTGTAAATGCACTTCAGATGGATATCTAACCTGACATGTGCATGGACATCTATCTGAAAACATCTAGCTACATCTGCTCGACAAAACCCTCTCTCCTCTCGGTCTGTGCTCTCACCCACCCTCTCTCTGTCCAACACACACGCACACACACACACACACACACACACACACACACACACATAAACAGTGCTCCCACGCTCTCTTCAACACACTCAGTGCAGCGGCGAGATGACCTCGGCAGAGGTCTCTGTGATCGGGGCTGAACGATGACACCAATCTCTGTTATCCTTGCAGAGGCAAACATGGGGACTGTCCCCTGTCTCTTTAACACCTGTTTGACTAGGCTAATGACTTCTGTCCTGGCAATCAACACAATGCTGCGTGCGCACCCACACAAACACGCACACCCACATACAGGGACATGCAGAGCTAATGAGCGGCTTCCTGCAGCTCGAGCTGTCATCGTTGTGGAGGGAGATAATGTCAATATTAACTGACCTGTCATCGCAGTGGAGTGCTGGGTGGATGCATACAATGGGAAAGTGGTTGCAGACAGAGACAGGGATTTTAAAGCATAGCTGTGGGACATTGACTAACAGCATCAATTGCTTATTCTTGTTGCTTTTAGAACTCTTGTTCCCATCAGCACAATGGCTGTTTTTTTGTTTTTTTTGTAAACTGCTCTTTCACCATCATGTAATTGCCGCAGGCTGCTGGATATGAATCAAGCTTCAACACAGCATGTGTGCCACACCTAGTCACAGTGCACAGTCCCCGTCAATACCACATACATACTCTGTTGTGTATAGAAACATACAGTAAAGGGACACTATGATGGCTTTTGTGTTGAGGCTTTGGTTGTTGTCATGACCACTTGTGCTTGTGTGCTTGCATGCATTTGTGTACAGGAATTATTCTGTGTCTTTCTTGACCTCGATATCTGCCTTCTCTTGTTTGTGAGAAATATAATTACAGAGAAAGACACAACATTAAAAGCTACTAAACAGAATGAATAGAGGTCCACTTTTCTAATCGAAAACACTTACAATGGCTCTACTGGAGGGTTTGTGAGACTCTCATTGTGTTTTGTGTGTGTGTGTGTGTGTGCCACTGTGTGGCTTATTGTTTGGTCTCATTGTAGCCCAGGGTGATGCTGCATTCTTGCATTTCAGGCAGATGGAAACTTGATCCCCCAAAACCAGTGGCTCCACCTGTTATCCAAGCTATCTCCTGGGGCTAAAAGAGAGGGCGAGGGTGCACCGAGAAGAAAGAGCAGGAATGAGGGTGAGCTGAGGGTAGCAGGAAGCCTTTCATGTGAAAAAAGGGAGCGAGTAAGGAAATGAAGAGGGAATTGTAAGGAGTTAGGTCACACCTGTAGCGGGCTCAAAGAGACAGGGAGGGATGTGGGGATAAGTGTAACACCAGTGGGAGAAAGAGAGGATCGGCGTGGAGAGGGAGCACTTTTTAGTGAGCCGAGCAGATAGAGAGGGGTGTGAAAATCATAGCCTAAGCTTTCAGGGCTCTTTTATGAAAGGAGAATGAAGAAAAGTAAGTGAGAAAGCAGAAAGAGCAAGGCTATTGAAGTAAGAAAAGGGAAATATAACCAATGATTTCAGGGTCATTGTGTGGACTGGGCAGAGAGGGTGCAGGGAGAAATACAAAATGAAACGCTCAAGCTGTGGCTCCATGATTTTTTTGTTTGTTTTACTTTCTTTGTGAGCGTGTATGCCTGATCTCTTAGCTCCCGCCGTGTGTCATCCCTGCAGCAACAAAGCGGACAGTTAAACTAGAGCTCCACCTCGCCTCACGCTGGCCAGCTCCTCGTGTGTCCGGCCTGACTGCAGGGCCTCGCAGCTGGTCCCAGAGAGCTGCAGTGAAGACTTCTGGGATCGGGCTCCCGAGCTAAACTCGGCACACCTGTAATCACATACAATTATCCAGCATCACACTGTGGAAGAGGAGGAGAGAGCGCTGACACACTGTACACTCATAACGAACACATAAAAGGAAAGCAAACACAAGAGGAACACAAAACAGAACTCAAACTGCTCAAGTGGACTAGGAGGTGATGCAGAAACATAAACAAACACTTAATTTTTGTGCGTGCCTGTACTTGCATAAACAGGCCTGTAAGAGCATGTGTTCCCGCACACACTTGCACGAGGGCATGCCCAAAGGCACTCTCTCCCGGCCTTTCCAGTCTACAGGGTGTGGATGGCATTACAGAGATCTCACAGAAAACTGATGCCATGCCCTGAGGGAAACACACCATGAGCTTTAATTTTCCTCTTTTCCATCCAGGCATCTCTCTTCCTTCCACTCTGCCTTGCTGGCCTTTACTCATCCTCACCCAGACTCACTTATTTTCTTACAACCAATTCCATCTTTCCACCATATATAAGTTCTTCCCCCCTGTGGGGATGACAAACATAGAAACTCTACATTTTTCCCTCGTTGTAATATGCCTTCTCTTCCAACTCCTGCTCCTCCCCTCATATTTCACATACATCTGTTGTACCTGATGATAATATAACAGTATAACATTAAAGCAGCATAACATATGGCACGTGTGCGTGTGAACATGAACATTACGCAACACAGAAAGTATGTGAGGTGTGAAAACTCATAAGCAGCATGTAAGTGTTCCTTCAGTGATTTAAAAATACCTTCACTAACTCTATCCTCTCTGTAGGGTGCTTGCAGAAGAATACACTTCAAAAAACACCTCGGAATAGAAACACAATTCAATACCACAGAGACACATTTATAAGTGTGGCACATAACAATGAGTGACGTATGTAAATTAATTCTTCCCGTGGCTTACTATTGATGAGGAAGAACGAGGCAAACTTGTTTTAAGGTCAGATCAACACAGTTTGGTTATTTTTGTTTCAAAAACATGGATTTTAAATTCGGAACAAAGATAACTGGGATCAGACAGAAGTTCCTTGGCGTCCTGACCTTTAATAGCTGATCCAGGCACATCAGTTTCACAGCTATTAATTTGCTTAGTGTTAATTACTGTGCAGGGCATGCTTTCATTAGACCGGATCATTATATTGCTTCATTTTTTTTGGACTCCAGTCAATACGTCGCTCCACAAACTAGAGCGCTGAGACACTCTGGTATCAAGTTTTACAACCGATCAATATGTATATTTGAATGCTAACAGAAGCTGATGGTGTCCAGTGAGGTTATTGACAAGAGTGATGCAGCCAGACGACACGGAGCTGATCCTATTATTACAGAAATATATCACTAAAATTAGATTTTAAAAAGTTGGCGCCCTAATCAGAAGAACAGTTTCTGTTTGCACGTACAGTGTAACTGAGATGAAAAAGACACAATTAACACGAGGGTGAAAATGTGGTTTCACAGACAAACACAATGAAGCTGTGAAAGAAAATATGCTTTTCTTACAAAAGAATGTCGCTGATAACAAAAGTGAACCATTGTTATTCATTTAAATACTGTCAGGCAGATTCACAGAGGAATTACGCAGCTTTTGAACCTGCACAAATATGACAGAAAATAACTACCTCTCAAAGTACCCCCCAAAAAGTGAAATGCACCCCTAACTGCGCTGCAAAGTAAATAGTGTTATTTGCACATATCTAAATTAGGTAATATGCATAAATTTGGCACAAAATTGGCCCCTTTCTATGCAAATTAGCCTCATCGTTACAACATCACAATTCAGAGACCAACGCTAACAGCCACACGTAGTTACAGTGTAATTATTAGCATCTTAAGGTTGGTGGTAACTGAAGCACACTGACAGACTTGGATATTAAATCCCAAACACTGTTTCTCTCTGTTACATTTAAATTCCTTGCCTGAGGTTTTAAGAAATGCTTCTGCACCTTGTCGGTCAGGACCTGTAGCTCGCAGTCTGAAGATTTCACTTTCCTTTTTCTCTCTGCCTCCTGTGTTCTTAGCACAAGGGCAACATTTATAGACTGCCATATGGATGATGGCAATCAGATGCAAGAAAGGGAGAATTGCACTCAGCTGCTAAACTTTATAGGCGTGTTTGCGCTATAACATCATTAGCATGATATCCATTGTGAATCAGATCTTAAGGCCGCAGATGGTGGTTGCAATAATTCATGGTGCTTTTAGCGGCTGCAGTGTATTCTTTGTGAATGACAGGCTCCAAATAGTGTTAGGGAAGACTGTGTATTTGTTTTGCACCTAAAGGAATAGTTAACTCACTTTCTGGGGTTAAAAGAGAGGATGGAAACTGCTCTCATGTCTGTACACTGAGTGAAGCTAATATTAGCTTACCACCTCGTCTAAAGCTTACTAATTAACACATTATGTCTCAGTGTAAAGACAGCAGTTTAAAGGGGACGGGGGCAGTATGTGCCTGGCTATTTCTCGGCTTTGAGCCGTTGCCAAACAACCAGTGGTGACTCAGGAAGATACTGGTCCCAGCCACAAAAATCATCCAGTATATAACTCCCTGTAAAATGGTCAATTGTCTTTTTTACAAGTTGATTTTTGTACAAATTAAAATCTTAATTAATTATTGAGCTTTCAAGGTGTTGGTGGGCAAATTTCATTACCACTGGACGCAGCCAGGCTAGTGAGAGTGGGACCAATCTTCTCATCTAAATCTCTGCCAGAGAGCAAATAAGCGTATTTCCCAAACTAGTAAACTCTTCTTTTAATCTAACAATAATACTTGTATTTGTATGAGAGTGTGTGTGTGTGTGTGTGTGTGTGTGTGTGTGTGTGTGTGTGAGAGGGGCAAAGAGGAATTTATGCACTTTATTCTTTCCCGTTATGCATGAAAGCATGACCTCAGGGTTACACCGCACACACACTGACTGACACACGTATTTACACTGAACATGCATGCACCTGGCTGAGCTGGTCACTGGTGCATGTGCACCCCTGACATGCTTTCTACATGCACATCTGTCACAGATGCACATCACAGCACCTTGTCACTCCGCCGACATCTCCTGCTCCTGCCCTCCATGTGTCTCCTACTCACTCTGCCGAAACACACACATGCCGCCTTCACTGCAGTTGTCAGAAAAAATTCAGCTGGGAGTTGAGCCCACGTCAAAGACCCAACAAAGTGAACAACACAGATCAACAAGGAAAGAAACTGCTTTCTATTGTATCCAAGCTACCGATACATGACAGGGTGTGTTTTATTTTTCATTACAGTGTATACAGCGTTTAATTAGAGTCACTTAACCCTTGCCTTGTATCATTATGTTGTTGAACCAGGATGCATCTGTGGACTGAACGCAACCTTTTATTATTCTTTCTTCGTAACCAAAAGTCCTTGAATGCACAGTGAGTTATGTCTCAGATCTATCTCTCTTCACTGTACTGTGTGATAAGAGCTTATGAGGCCTTGAAGGCAGGAAGAACAAACAGGGTTGAGAAGATGAGAGAGTGACACACGGGTCCCAGTCTGTAGATCTGTGTGAGCCGAAGCTGTCTAAGACTCAGAGGAAAAGGGTGAAAGTTACAAGGTGGGGACATCTTCATCTCTTATCTCCTCTACCTCTCATCTCCCATTGGACCACAGAGCCACACTGCCCCCCTCAGGCCTCCAACCTTCATCCATCTCTGTAGAGACTTGCCTCCTTTAAAAAAAAAAAGAGGAGTTGAAAGTTTTTAAAGTTTTAAAACCGTAAACACCATCACATTGTAGGGAGTCATGACCACCAGCCTCCAGGGGCTATCAATGTGTGTGTGTGTGTGTGTGTGTGTATTGGGTTACCACCCCACAGCCAGGTCACAGGAACCAATCAGAGTCTGTGCTCAGTGGATGACCCGACCCTGAAATATCACCATGCGTGGGATGGCTGGCTGACAGCTGAAGCGGATTTCCCACGCAACCTCTCACTTAATTTGTCACACACACATTTGTGCACGCACATATGCCCAAACACACACATCCAAATTAGCTGCCAACAACAGCTGAACACCTGCCCTCTCACCCAGGAGGAGATTTGATTGGTTTTGGTTTTTACAAGCATTTAGGTTTTACGTGCAGCTGGAGAGTGGCATGTGTGCGAGCCTCTGTGTGTGTGTGTGTGTGTGTGTGTGCACATGTGTGTGCATGAGTGGTCTCAGCTGCACTGGTGGAGAAGTAATTCAATTGAAAACACTTTATCTCACTATACATCATTCTCTCCCTTTTCCCCTTCGTAAACTTGCTTCTGCATTCAACATCTCTCTCCGTCTCCCCTCTAACAGGTTACAATCTTCAAATGTGAGGATGAAAAGCTTAGCTGGACTTCACTCTAGCCATCCAATCAAGCACTCATTTACACCGGGGATGCAGTTAAATTATTGGTAGAAGAAGAAAAACAGAGATTTGTGGAACTAGAAGGCTAGTAGCTCGCTTAAGTGGTCACATAAAGCTCAACGTGTTTACTTCCTCTCTACAGTACCTTGCAGTCAGTATAGACGCTGTTTCATCACACTGTGGGGCATTTTCACAGAGGACACTCTGACATGTCACAAAAGGAAAAGCGTGTGAATAGAGTGCTGCAGGTATGATGTGTTTTTGTAGGCTGACATGGAAGTTAGCGTGGCCCTGGTTCTCTCCCTTCCTTCCCTGTTTTTTTGTTTTTTTTTCAGGAAGATAATATTCATAAATGAACACCACTTTTATGATTTTTGAAGAGTAAATGCAATCTGCAAAAGTAAAAAAACTCAAGTAAGGACATAGACTTCGCCAACGCAACATCTGTGTAGGCGTGTTCAGCTTGATTACTTTCTGTGGTGCCATTGAGACACTTGTTAACAACCGCCTTTTTTAAAACACTAAAAGTTCACAAGTGGGGTATTTACCGATGTATTTTATGTTGCAGAACAAAATGTTAAAGTCTCTTTAGCTTGTGTTTACCACAGACTTTATTTCAAGCATCTAACCAAAAATTAGGGCTGTAGTGTTATGTCAACAGAATCAGATTTGGCTGTTCAATATGAGTATTTCACAATTTGTTTTATTCAATGTGAAATTTTAAAGTTTGAATGGTGAACAAGCTAAGTGCACTAATGAGGGATTGGAAATGTGCAACAACATTTTTGCAGACACTAGATATAACACAAAAAGCAGAGACTGTGAAAATCAAATTGCTGTGAGCTCTAATTTACCATTTCTAAGCAGAAGAGAGAAGATAATGTAATAATTGGTGTACTCCAGTGAGTAGTGGAGGGTACAGTATGCTAAGGCATACGCACCTCTTTTTCTGGTCATGTTTACCCACCTATCAGTGAAAAAGACATTTCAATATATAGGAGAGTGTACACACTACTTCCTTAACAATCTACCTAGTAGTATACTTGCCTCATCAACTACCACTACACCACTGGTTGTCTCGCAGCCTCATGCTGCAAAGTCTCTCTTCCTTGGGGCCACTGCATCATGTTCGCAGCTGTCTGTACCAAAGAGTAGCATGAAAGTCAAGAGCACTCAATCCGCAGCAAAGTCTAGAGACCAAAACATCTCTAGAAGTACACTGTATAGTACACTGAAAAAAAAAAAGACTGCTCGACCAGAGGCAATCGCAGTCGACTGTGGGGTCTCTGACTGATGATTCTTTTCTCTGACTTTCAAACAGCAGCCCTACCGAAAACCCACTGACTTCAAGACAAGGGAACTGGAGGTGCACATTGAAAACTAATTTCCATGTTTTAGGACTCATTCCTGCAGCACTCTGAAATAAAATTAATGACTCAGGGTCCTACTATGACAAACGCACTATGACTATAATACTACTATGACAAAAGTCAAAATGCCTGCTATGAAAAAAAGATCTATTGCTATTTCTCAACATGTCTTTGTGCACTGTCATAAACAGTTTGATGTATTGCATAACCAAAGGCACACGTTCAAAACAGTTTTCTTGGGAACAGAAGAGATAAAGATCTCAAAAGATAACAATCAAGCATAACTGGTAACCTATCTGGAGCTCTGTGGAAAATGAACAGCTGTGTTACCAGTAATTGCATTCACAACATGAAAAAAAAAACCAAGCAGAAATAAATAAATGAATAAATCGTAATCACCGCACTTACCTACATGCGATCACTGCACACTATACATGACTTTACACACATTGTCAAGGGTGTTGCCATGACAGTTTAGATTAGTGTCTCACTTAGTTCCTCCAATATGCACCTTATTATATGTTATTTCCCATGACATGACAGATCCATGTTTAATACAGTGGCTCTGCCAACATCAGTATGAAATAGTATTTCACACTATGTCACGATGGTCCTGAGATTCACACAGCATTCACAGTTTTTTTATGTTACCTTAAATGAAAACAGTTTCATTGAGTTATGCGCTGTGAGGTTTAACAGATGTTGAGCTTGGTAAAAGAGAGCAATGGTATTGGATCAGTGCTCAGTATTGACATGTAGCCAGGGTTGGAGATTCACTTGATGCTGGCTCCAGAAGCGAGTCGATCCCCACAGACACCTGTGTTAAAATACCCAACTCCACAGCAGATATAAACATGTTTACAGCCTGGTGCAAAAATTTGCTAATTTCCCAGTTAATGACAACTGTACAGGGGGTGGATATTTATACAAGTCACCCAATTACATTTTATTTAGGCTTAACTTTACGCAATTTAAGGGCAAGGCTGCTTTGAGCAACATCTGTCTTTATCTGTGGATAGTGTCCTCAGGCTGTCAGTCAGATCCACCCCTCGCTCCTCCATAGCTCCACCCTCTCGTCCAAATATGGTCACTTCTGGCTCTAAAAAACCAACAAGGTGCAACCAAAATGTCAAACTCAAGGCTTTAAACGAGGGTCCACAAATTAATGTTTGATGTCACGGTGGCTACATCCATTATTTTATGCAGTCTATGCTCTGGATCTGTACTGGAGAGATGAATCATGAACCATTCTTCCAAAAGACTATCCCAAATCTGTTTTGATGATTGTGCTGAAACCATTTTCTCCTTAGTCAGGTCAAGATCTGGTGACTGAAGGCCACAGAATATGATTCAGGTTTGCATTTGGTGTCCACTTATGTCCTCTGAATGGGTGAATTATAAGATTAAGATGCTTAATCATAGAATAACAATGATTACTCAGAACAACTTTGTATTGATTTGCAGTGACCTTTCCCTGCATGACAACAAGTGGACCCAAATTATGCCAATTAAGTGTAAGCACGCCCATTTATTCAGACTTCCCTTTAATTTGTTGCCAGGCCACAGATTACATTATTATAATTTACCATTTTCTGCAGCCTGCCATGACAGAAAAAATGTTAAAAAGTAATTTAAGTAACAGACAATATTTAAAGGATTTAGTCCTTGATTGAGCCTCTTCTACATGATTACATTACTCACTGACTGTGTCATTTTAAATTTATCATCATCGATCATTAGGTCCGCTTAAGGGCAACTGTATTCTGTTTCAAGCTTTCTCCTCCGCCTTTGGACCGCACTTCTCTACCCTGCAACTGGCTGTGATGTATGGCTCGACTGTATGTATTAGAAAGTGCCGACGGGAAGTGATGGAGGGGCATGTTTGGATGATTAATGAAACAGGGCTCAGGATTAAGAGCCACTGACACAAGGCAAGGAGAGGACATGAGAGTTTATGTAACACTGTGAGGCTGCAGGGTGGCAGCTGCTATATCCATTCATGCTGGACTTGCATTTGTTCTGATATGATGAAGTAAAATAACATTTTAATATTGAATGATATACCCTAATGAACTGTATTTCCCACAGCAGGGATTTGATACCTTGCTGTCACTTCCCTAGATCTACTGGTTCCCAGCCTGTGGGGAGGACCCCTCCAGCTGGCACAAACAACCCTGCTGTCTCCATAACATTTATATACTACACATTTGTTTTTGTGAATTAAGATTTGAATCAAACATAATAGTGTATTCTGAGTTCATATAGATACCCATAGAACATTTTATTATGTTGTAGTTTCAGACATTACAGGGAAAACAAATTAAATGCAGTGTCAGTGAACATTTTGCAGCTTGTTCATCTCAGGCATTATTATCTGAATAAACCAAACCAATGTAGCAACAGAGAGACGTTTTACCTTGAGAAGCACGCAGGAGAGTACTAAAACTGGTGGCACATGCTGCAGAGTTGAAACCTTCTGGTCTTGATATGCAGTTTGGCATTGATTACATTAAGGTGTAACATCACACTGCACTATAACTAATTATAACAGGTCACAATCTTTCAAAGAGGGCGGCACAGTGATGTCATAGTCTGCATTTTTGCCTCAGAGCAAGAGGGTTCCAGGTTTGAACCCCTATGTGTGGAGTTTCAATCTTCACTAAAGAAGTTAAACAAATTGAGCATAGCAATAGTTCAGGCAGGACATGATGTCAGGCTCAGCTCACATCAAAGCTACATCAGCTGATCTCAAACAGCCCAAACAACTGATGGAGCAGCTGATTGATGGAAGGGAGTCAGCTGATAGATCACATGATTCCTTTCTGTGCAACTAATGGTGAATCTCATTCAGGGCACCCTATTTAAACTTCTCTGGCCGGCCTACTGTTGCTGCTTCCTCTGCAAGGCATCTGACTTATCAATGTCATTTCTGTTTGTCATTGATGCTGTTCTGTTCCCAGAGGTCTTTGCTGCTGCTCCCCCTGCCTTAGGCTTTCTATATTGGCGCATGGAAGGGCAGGGAGGTTCGCCTCTCTGCCTCAGGCTCTCCTTGTTTGCACGTAGAAGGGCAGGGACGTTTGCTCTCTCTCTGCCTTAGGATTTCCATGTAGATGTGTGGAGAGGTGAGGAAGTGTGCTCTCTCAGCCTTACACTTTCTGCATAGGCCCTAGGAAAGGTAGAGGGGCCCCAGAACAGAGCCATACCGCCAAATATAATGCTGCATATAGAAATAAATTTCTAAAGTGTTCTAGGGCTAGGGCTGTCCCAAATACCATTTTTTAACATTCGGACCTTTGGCAGAATTTATAACGAATATTCGAATATTCGTTCACGGTGTGTGTGTGTGTGTGGGGGGGGGGCGGCCTGAATAGAATATAATGTCTATAGCCTTACTGTTGTGTACAGCCTTATAGACTGAGCTGAGTAGTGATGCGCGGGTCGACCCGTAACCCGCGGGACCCACAAATGGACCTACGGGTCGGGCAGCAGTGATCGTCTGTTAAATCGGTCTGTAAATGATATTTTGACATTACTGGCTATTACTGTCATGGCATCCGAAGGTACTGATGCGTTGAGCAGGTGACAGTCCGTGGCCGTTTTCAAAACACACTTGTGTCACGCACTCCAAAAGAAACTTGTTGAAACTTTAAACAATTATTTATTGTACAAAACGGGGGAAACAAACGTTGACAAAAACAGCTCCATAATTCATATTAAATTCAAAAGATAACGAAAAAACAGCTACAAGTTAGAGGGAATAGTGATAACGTGGTAAAACTTGGCATTGATCCACAGCCTCAGACGGATGCGCTCAAGCGTGCCGTGCGCACAAGCTCAGTTGGTAGGCTATACTATATTTTCACATTTTTAACAATGCAATTTAAAAGTTTTGATTTTTATTGATAACCTACATTTACCAACAACAAAAAGACTACATTTAGCACCAAAAAAAATGTAAAAAAAAAAAAAATGAAATAATTAAATTAAAAAAAAAAACGAATATCAAATACCTACCCATAGAAACGAATATTCGAATATCCAAATATTTGGGTACAGCCCTAGACGATGCATATGAGATTAAAGAGAACATCTAATATAAGGCTCACTTGAAAAAGAGATATCCTATCTCAACGTGACTGTTTTCCCCTGGGTTAAATTAAAAAAAAACAAAAAACAACAAAAAACAAATACAAAAAAAAAAGAAGTACTTGACGAACACGTCAAACAGAAATTGGAGAAAGAATCAGGCCTGGAAAAACTGAAGATGACTGGAATGCTATATAGGAAAGCCAAGCCAAAACTACCAACTCATACTCCATATCATACAATATTTTTTAAATCCAAAATTAAAATTCATCTGAAGAGTTTATCAGAAAAGGCTGAATGCTGGAGACATTGTGGTATGAAAAAATGGCTGACTATCTTTCAAATATTTTCTGGACTTGCCCTTTAATTTTTCTGTGCTGGCAAGATTACAAACAAAACAATGATGCAACTCTCTGGAATACACGTTGGTTGTTGTTTTGTCACATTACACCTGGACAAAGTCCCAGACAAACTCATGAGTCAGGATGAGGACCTCTTTAAAATACTTTTGGCTGCCACCAAGAAAGCCATTACAAGGAAATGGCTGCAGCCAAACCCTCCATCAAAGGGGGACTGGACTGCATTTATCAACGAAGTAAACTCCATGCAGAAATTGACATTTACTTTGAGCCTGCGGCATGTAAGAAAAAGGTTGCCAATGTTGAGCTTCTTTTTGCTTGAAAATATCAATAAAAATAACGTTTTTTGTTATGATGATGAAAATCTAATATATCTTGAAAAGTATTTGCTAATTGATAGACAAATGTGTAGCATAAAAATCTTTTTTTTTTTTTTTAAAGCCACGGTTGCCACAAGATAAATTATATAAATCAATTTATTATCTGTTTGAGTTGTTCTTGTGAAAAAAGAAACCAGGCCTTTAAAAAATGTTTAAATGTGATAATCTCAAAATAACTTCTTGTGGTGGAGATGTAAAAACAATGGGCCTCATGCATGAATGTTCTCTTATTTTCCCTTGTATTTGTTTTTTCCATAGTGCAGTAAGAGGAAAATAAGAAAATCCATTCATTAAACGTGCACTGACAGCCGAGTCTGTTCTCACCCACCAGAGTATGTTGAGGAATTGTGTTTGATCTCAGAATGGATGCACGTGCAGGGCAATTTCCATTAGCATCGAGAAACACCCCAACCCGTTTAAGGGCAGCAGGCTCAAGTGTTGTGTGCAAATCACAAACCAGCAAGTCACTGACATCTGCCAGGTAACATTAAAGTCAGAAAAAAGAAGGAAAGAGGTTTTTGGTCTCCTCTTTCTGGGTCTCAGAGTTGGTGGTAAATGATGTCGCAAGCCACAGTGGTCAGACCATGCTCATAAAAGAGATCATCTGATCTCAAGCAGTTTGCCTGGTTAAATAAAGGTTTAATAAATAAAAAGCAGAAAGCCCCGATCAACTAAATTAAAAATTAGATTTATACTGAAAGGTAATAATACAGACTTGTGAAAATTCTGTTATATTATAGCACTTATTAATAAGCCACCCATCACCAGCAGCACCTTTTACAGCACAAAATGCATATTGGCCTTTGCATGTATTGTGTTACATGTGGTGAAAGGCAGTGGTTCCCAACTGGTCCAGCCATGAGGTCAAGATTTTTCCTCAGTCATTAGGTCAAGGTCCACACAGTGTAATACCTTGGCGTCATACTTAGGTTTGGCCATGATGTCCAGCTATTTTGTGGTCTCTGCCAAGCAGTGTCCATTCAGAGTGGACCTGCGACCCACTTTTTGACTGTGACCCACCAGTTGGGAGCCACTGGTCTAGGGCACTCTTAAATTTCGATCTTACTTAAGAACAATTGTGAAGTAATTACATGTATTGATGAATGGTTCTTCAGTTGTTCACATGCACAATTACAAATTCGTGCACGTGTACAATTCATGCATGAGGCCCAATGTAAATTACTTCTACAAATATTATTTCTTCATAATTAACAAGTACATTTTTAAGGCACATTATCAACAAGAGCATTTTTTCTCTCTTTGTGTCTGTAGGTGTGCACCACCTCAATGTCCTCCCCTGAGACTGGGGGAGGACATTGAGGTGTTGCACACCTACAGATATCTGGGGGTCCTCTTGGATGAGAAGCTGGACTGGTCCCCTAAGACTGACCTTTGATGTGTGTGTGTGGAGATGTTGACCATGTTCTATCACACGGTGGTGGCCAGTGCACTCTTCTACGCTGCAGTGTGCTGGGGAGGCAGCTTGATGAACAAAAACACGAAGCGATTGGACAAGCTGGTCAGAAAAGCTGGATCAGAGACTGGACCTACTAAGAACTGTGGTGAAGAGGGGCACATTTAACAGACTGAGAGCTATAATGGACAATAGCAGTCACCCTCTCCGCAGCCTCCTGGAGCGACAGAGGAGCAGCTGCAGCAGTTGGCTCATCTCACTGCGTTGCAGAACAGAGTGTTTCAGGAGATCCTTCAGCCCCACGGCAATAAGACTCAGAACACCTCCTGAATCCAGTAACACACACACTTACACACATCACATTAGCCACAACTGGAGTGGACTGGGCAATTTTAATTTCATTTCAATTTATTTTTTAATTTCTATTTGTGCACTTATTTTATTTCATGTCTATTTTAATACCACTGTGTTGATGTTGATGAGGGGAAGTGTGGTTGTTTTTTATTGGACAGTTGAATTTCCCTTCGGGGATGAATAAAGTTCTTCCTACCTATCTATCAATCTTTATTTCTTCACTGAAAACTGTGAAAACCACTCTAGAAAAATAGTAAGTTGTACGTACTTCGTAATGTTTTATCAAGACATATGAGAACATTCTTCACTCTTATGTTTGTTCTCACACAAACACACACAGAATCTCTATCTTTTTTTTTTTTTTTTGCTGTGTTTTTTCCATTTAGCTATTAAGGATGTCCTCTGTTTGAAGTGATGAAAGGCATTTTGTGTTTGTGTTTTGTGTGTGTATATGTGTGTGTATGTGTGTTTTCAGTTTGAGAACGTGTGAAATGAACTTCTTGCCTCCAGGGAGAGGTGGCCTGCTAACAGAGATTAGTTTACATTATCCCCCTTTCAATCTTCTCTGTGTTTCTGTAGCATTGTACTTTCTGCTGTAACACACACACACACACACACATACACACACACATTTGCAGAAACACACAGAGATAAATACAGACTTGCAGTGTCGTGTGAGAGAGCGGCGAGACAGATAGAGTCGGATTTAGTATACATCTTTCCATTCATATTTTTGTGTCATCTCATGCTCTTGTTAGAGCGTAAAAAAGATGAAATCCCCCTCTGGGGGAGAAAAACTGCTTGAGGAGCAAATCACAAGTGGAAGGATGGAGTGAGAGATAGATGGGTGAAAGACAAAGACAGAGAGTGAAAGAAGAAAGGTTGTTAGGGAGACAGAGAGATTGCAAATGAGCGACTAAGAGAAATCCTGCTCGCTGTCTTCAATTATACATTTGTGTCTGTGTAGATAAACAGTGCAATGCAGGTGTTTGCAGCTGCTGTGGTTAATTTCAAATGTGTACATCAGTGTGTGTTTGTGTGGGCAGATCACAACACACCATCTTGCTTTAACCTTGCACTCTGATTGTGTGTGTGTGTTCTGTATGTATCACATAAGCTCTCCTGTTTTGTTTTTTTCACCTGCATTTGCTTTAGGCACTGTGTCAAACCTTGTATATGGATTACTGCTGAAACATTAACAAGTTCTGCTAAAACAAAAACAGATGGAGCACATGGAGTTCTCCTTTGATTTGTAGAGTAGCTGTCGAGAGTTATTGATCTCTGATTAGCTGATTCATCACCGTATACTGATCCGCTGCCTTGTAGCTCGTAGCTATAACACTGCAGAACTGCATTACCAGGGCCAAGGGCGGCATGTTCACACCCAAAAATGGCATGAATGTACGTTATAAGATGAACACATGGATTTCACATGGACAGACTTGCAAATACAAATTAGTCTGACAACCAATCACAGAAATCAAACTTAGCAGATGAGATGAACTGTGATAGTATAGCATCAATATGTCTGTGCATGAGCTTTGCCATCAGAATTCAAAAATAGCACTTTAACAGAAAGTTGCGCATCGGCTGCGGCCATCTCGGTTGTTTCTGATAATGCGCTCCTCTTCACTAAGCTAGGTTTCTACTCATCATGACCCTGACATGAAGATTTTGCATTAAGAGCGAACGCAAGTTGTCAGTCATTGTATCAAACCCACCCCGTATTGGATAAATGGTTGTGATCGGCCAGACGTGAGCCAAGCAGGGTGGAAATCTGTTCAACCACAGGGGGACCTAAATCATCTTTGCCAGAGCAAAGGAAACACGAGCTTCCATATCTGTCTGGTTCCCAGTCCTAATTTATACAGTTTTGAAGAGGCAAATCTCTCAGGATGCCTCAAGAGAAAAGCAAAGGCTTCATAAAAGGAGAGACAGAATTTTGTGCAGCAGAAATATGTGTTTTCCTTTTTCGTATCTTGCTAATCATCTTGTGACCCCCTCTTGAATTTATCTTGTGACCCACTGGGGAGTCCTGACCTCCAGGTTGGGTAGCACTGCTCTGTCAACAGCTTACACAGTATGCTGATTCAACATTTGGAAACACAAATCTTATACCAGAATAATACATGTGAGGGTAGAAATTATTAATCTATAACTCAAAGTGGGAATAGTAAGTCATGCACACAAATTATTAAGCAACAGAGTTTTTTTTGCCACGTTATTGGCTCTGTGAGGCTGTATGGCTCTTCCTACAGACAAAATAACTCTTAAATAAACTAAAACATTGGAAACATTTAAACTGGACCTGATGATGGTGCCAGAAAAAAGTCTGGGGACCACCAACATCATTAAGTAACATCCACTGAACCAGTGTCGCACACTCTGGCTCCATATGCTTGTCTTTTATTTTGATGATGACGTTTTAGCCATTGGGCCTTCTTTAAGATCAACAATCACAGTCGTAATTCCTGATCTTGAAGGCCCAAAAGCCAAAATGTCATCATCAAAATAAATGAAATGCATATGGAGCCTGAGCTTGTGACATTTGTTGTCTATAATAAAGTGTACTGCCAGTGATCAGCACCTCGTTATAATTCTTGGTGTGCGTTACTTTTATATTCCAAACATCCCCTGAATGAATGTCTGTAAAAAAACGTCAGGGTATCCATTCAATAGTTCTAATATTTCAGTCTGGACCAATGTGGTGGACGGTCCGACTGACTTACAGACCAACATTACCAGGTTTGTCAGACCTGCACAAACCATTTATTAACAGGGGATTTTGAAGGTGCGAACAGATAGTTCAGCTCTACCCAGCAGCTTTCCAACCTAAACTCAGCTGCCAGTTTATTTGGTACACCTAGCTTGTTCATGACTGCGTCATCTGCTGCTTGGACGACCGTCCTGAATGCTTCCCGTAGAAAAAAATTAGGTAAACAGCTATGTACTTCTCCTTATCGTAGATGGGAACGTTAACCAGGTGTGCACTTCCCAAACCAGCCAGTTAGTCCTCATTATTCAAGTCTTTTCTCTTGTAGGCCTGAAAAATATTGTTTAAAACTCTTACAATAAAGCCCAAATCTACCTTTCTTGCAGCTTGTTCAAATGTGTTTCCAAATGTGGACTGTACTCAAGGTGGGTCCTTCCTGCTCTGGCCACAGGGGGCAGTGATGAACGCATTAATGCTTAGCATCTCAAAATGAGGTGAAGTAGGGGTAGAAAGCTCACTTGAATGAGCGATACAAAGGTAAGAGGTAAGCTTCATCTATAACATTGTGTTTTGGTTTTACAACAAAGACGGCTCCAAAAATGACGACTACCGTAAAACTTTGATTAATAGCCCAGGGTACTATTTGCATAAATCACTGAAATCAACGAGCCTATATTTGGGACAGGTCTCAATATGTGGCAGGCCTTTAATTCCTTTCACACAAAACTGTTGCTCAGCAAAGATGGGAAATAGAATCAAATTGTTTATTTAAACCAGTATGAATATTTGTGATAAAAATTAGGCTTTAGCTTATATACCAATTATGAATCATTCATTTGATCTAGCTCTGACAGACAGACCATCAGACAGAGAGTTACAGCACTTGAGGATTACAGCACCCAGCATACCGACACAACACCACTTTATCCTGTTAAAGCAATATTTACAACTTGGATTAATTTCTATATAAAATCATTTTGATTCTTTTGATCTGAGGACCCTTATGGACTAAAAGAATATGAATAACTTACAGGGTAATTGAGCAATGGAAACATAATTTGAGGTAGCCAACAACTGGTTTTATACATTGGAAGAACCTAAACAACTGCTTTGCAACCAGACCAGGCAGCTAATTGAGACAGGTGTTTATTTGTCACAATGTGTAGCCACACCGGGCTAGTAAAAGGGACTGGGTGTTTAATTGTGACTAGGCTTTTAATGAAAGTTTTACGGTAACTACTTGGTCTGGCAAATCTAAGTTAGTGGTATGGTGGTAAGTAAAAATAAAAGCCAACCACAGATTCACTCTCCTTTGGCATTTTGCCTGGTTATATTTGCATTTTTTTTCTCACCTGGTCACTACCTTTTCATGAAGCCCCGACCTCACCTGAGCGCTGTGGGGGTACACACCTATGAATATCCTGAGCACAGAAAATAAGAAAATACAGGCAGGGGGGCAAAGTCTCTGCAGATACAGGGGGTCATAAGTGATTATTGAGAGGGATGACTTCTGTATGAGTCTATACACTGTTTTTCAGAAAAATCCTGCATGGTATGTCTTTGACTTTCCGTCCTCTGATAACGAGTAGCACACATTCACTTCCTTGAGCTTTTCTATGGGAAGCATCCGGGACTGCCTCCAATGCAGTGGATGAGACTGTCTCAGACGGACCTAAGGGTAGTACCAATACAGTCTTATACAACAGCGCTGCAATAACCTCGACATAATGTTCAGGTCTTTTGCAATTGCTCACTCAACTTTGCGGTCATTTTGAAGGCTGTAATTTGTGGCGCTGTAGAATCGTAATGCATCACAGTGGGAGGTCTTCCTAATATAGACTCATTATACCAAGTTGTTCATGTACCTGAATAATCTGAGTGACCGACGTATTACATTATGTCAGGTGATGCGTCAAAAAACAAATACAGCATCTGAACAGTGGATAATTTCATTGTCTGAGCAGAAGAAACTGATTGACATGCAGTGGGGAGAGAAGTGAAAGAAAACAAATTACACACAACCTGAGATATACGGGCAGTGGATATGTACGTTATCGATCTCTGTTTAAATTATAACCTCAACCTGAAATGTGCAGGAGGTTAAAATGACAGCTAAATGACATTTAAATTATTCAATTTTTCTAAATGTGACATGGTTCAGAAGTGAGGGCACGTCGGTATTCTCTGCAGAGATCCTCTTTAATGATCAGAAAGAGGGGATAATCAATCGCAGAGTTTACCCAACCACCAGCACTCATTCACCTTCATCATCCCCGCACTATTACTATCCTCAAACTGGCTCCATTGAAAAGCCTGGACTCACCCGAGCTTCATAAAGTAGCCTGAATGAGCGTGTCTCTGAACAAAAGTGGATGGAGCATGTGTGTGTACCACTGGGCCTCTCTGTGTGTGACAAAGCCTCGTGGAGACACACACTGCACTTCCACTTTCACAGCAACAGGGTGGTAATGGAACAGAGGTGACTTTATTCCATCTCTCCCTGCTGATCAAAGGCTCTTTCACTTCTCTTCCTCTTTTAAAACCCCAATCCAGCTCATTCTGCGTGTCTGTTTTCTGTCTTCTTCCTATATGTTTCCCTTCTCTCCGCCACTCCTTCAATTTCTTTCACTTAAAGCAGTTACATACATATTTATTATCTTACTACAGAACCATAGAAGAGCTGCTGTATGCATCTGTGTGTGTGCCCCCTGACTGTGAACATTTCCCAGAGTGACATTTACTGATGATTATAGCTTGGATCAAAAGTTTTTCCGATACAGTGTTGCCTAACTGCACTACTTTCAACTTTTTGTATACAGTGACTTGTAACACCACCTGAAAATACCTTTGCACTGGAGGTGAATTGTTAAGAAGTTCACTTTAATATTAAAATGTGTCTACAATTAAAACTATTTGAGACTTTTGCAGATCCGTTACTTAGCAAACATTGACAGCCATCTTTTACATACATATATTCTATTTGTATTTTTAAGTTAAACTTAACCTTTTTTTATTTATATAATTAATTACCATGTTGCAATGTTATAAAGCTCTGTTTACACATTTCTTTATTTTAGTAGATCTTATTATTTTTCATTTTTTCAACACTTGCTTTGGCAATGTAAATGTATGTTTCCCATGCCAATAAAGCTTCTTTGAAAAAACAACAAGAAAAATATTTTATCAAACATCTGTTGAACACGCAGAACACAAACTTGCAGAAATGTGACGTCTTTGGCCATTCTGTCAAAATTAACTTGCTGCCTCCTCTTAAGCCTGGTATACAGTGTGTGACTTTGGGCTGTCCCAGTGGAAAGAAGAGCAACGTGAAAGAAATGTGGGACGGATTGTTATCCGATCTGCCAAACCATTTCTGAAGTTGGTCAGGGATGCATTCTGACCACATCAAACACAAGTGTAAATGCAAATGCGTCTCCAATCCACATGCAACAACTCTGTGGGCGAAAATACGTAGGCAAGGTGCGCCAGCTGGACACAGGAAGAAGGAAGACGAAGACAACAACAACACTCACCAGGTAGCGACTGCCAAGAAAAAGAAAACACGGATGGCAGCTGAGGATGGAGTCACAGTGAGACGAAGTGTCTGCTCTCCATTTGGTCCGACAAAAGTGTCCATACAGTACCGCGACTTCACGGGCGGCTAACATCTTGTTGTTGTTGTTGTTGTTATTGTGGCGAACAGGATATGACGTTGTAGTCTTCTGCGGAAATGTTTGCAGAAGAAGAAGAGGAGGATGTGACGCCATTTTATTTATAACAATATCAAAAATATTTTCATCCAACTCTCTCTCAACATCACTCCCAAAACAGCAGAAATACACTTCATTTCCACACTAATCCACAACTGCATCACGTGCACAATCAGATGCATCAATGGTCATAAAAAGTGAATTATGTGCAAAATAAAATACGAACAGTTGTAAAATAGTGTAACTAAAAGATCAATAATTAGAAAAATGTATTAAATTAGTCAAATTACTGAAACATAGATTTATGAAAACCAAAATAACAGAAAACTGCGTCAATACCCTTGTGCTGAAATTACCTGTTCAACTCTGCTGTTCACAATATACTAATACTCTGTTGATGACAGTGGCAGCAGCTTAACAATATAAACAATATAAAAATTACTCCCAACAACAGCTTATACCAAACTCACCTGTAAACACTGATAAAGTGATGAATGAGTGCATGAAGCAGGCAACTAGCATGTTGTGTCAGCAAATACACACTACACAACAAAACATTACACATCCGTCACAGTCACCCTAAAACACAGAAAAGCAGTTTCTTATTAATTCACCTTCGTGTGAGCATTAACTATAGAGTTTATAAGGAGTTTTTACCTTACCTGTGGATCAATGAAGAGACACACACGATGGATTAACATTTGAATGAAGCCAGCGCCATTTTGTTTTAGATTCGCGCTAAGTAGGGAAGAGAAAAACTGCTTGGCCTGATCCACAGGAGTGCGCAGGCGCCATCTATTGGTCTGGTGGTGTAAATACACGATGCATTCAAGTCAGCTCTGTTAGTGTAGGTTTTTACCGGGTTATCTTAAATAATAAGCATTTTCAACCTATTACAGTTGCACAGTGAACTTTTTATTTCATTTTAATTTACATGTGTTAATAAACTACATTCTAAAGTTTAACTAATGACCCCAGCGGTTTCTTCAGGCTTCAGTCATTACCAGAATAGTCTTCATGCAGCTGGTGGACTCTTGTGTTGTCTGCATCGTGTTGATATGAAGAGGCCCAGACCGTGGATATCTTTGGAGGCGATCTCTGTTTATTCCTGACAACTCTGACAGCAAGAGGTAAAAACAAAATCCTCCATCAAATATGAGCAAGCCCCTACACAAATTAAGTGACACAGGAATATGTTAGCATATTATACAATAAGTTTAGGCTGAAAAATAAACTTAAAAACATAACTTAACAGCGCTTAAACATGGAAATTACTACGAGAGCAATGTCGCTTACTTCTCCCATGGAGTACAGCAACAAAAGGGGAGAGGTAAGGTGGGAGACACCCCTTTATAGGTGGGTCACCCCCAAAGGTGAATGTAGGGGTACAGAAACTGATCATCAAACGTTCCACATATTGACTATGGAAGCCTGAGTGTGTCAGGTAATAACAACTGAAACAAATTTTGTGTAATTATAACACTTAATATGACAAATGTACATTTGATTTTATTGCCATGTCACCCAGCCCGAGGCTATAAAGATGTGTCTGTTTCCTGTCTTGGTGGGCATGTATAAAGTCACAGTTACTCTAATGTGTTATTACTTCCTGATAATGACTCAGACAAAACATGTACATTTACTAATACCCTCTCAATGATGGCACCAGCACAAATTCCCTGTTTGTTTGTTTTCTGGTGAAGAGTGAAATGATTCTGATTCGGATTCTGAAAACAGCTTACAGTCGAATTTTTCATAATTGCTGCCAGGCCACTTTCATCAGGCCACAAGCTGTCTTTTCATTAAAGGGAGCAGAGCTGGAGGGTACAAAGTAGGATTTTGTAATGTATGAGTCTGCTCTCTTTGCAAGAGCCAAAGACAGTATTACAAAGCCAATGGAGGAGTGTGGCGCCCTTCCCAAGATTGGAGTAAACACTCCAAATCTGAGGCAATAACTCAAACGCACACACACACACACACACACACACACACACACACACACACACACACACACACCATCAATATCAAAAAATGGATTATGTTTCAAGGGTTTTGTTTCCATTTCATTGGCTGAATCTTTTGTCTGATCTTCACTGTAAGATGGTTAATGAAATCACATAAGAAGCTTTGGGGAAGTATGTACATGAATGTGTGCGCGTGTGTGTGTGTGTGTGTGTGTGTGTGACAGAGACAGAGAGAGACTGCTTGTATAGTGTGTGTGACAGAGACAGAGAGAGACTGCTTGTATATGTGTGGAAGAAGATGTAGAATTTCATTTCATAGCTGAAGGAAAATGATCGCCCCAGACAGTAATAATTAAATTTCAAAATAGTCACCCTCACGTCACACACAGATATGTATACACATATCTTTTATACATGCGTGCGCACACACACACACACACACACACACACACACACACACCGAGGCACAAACACACATGCCTGTGCCCGTCATTTATATTCCAGTTCTCTCTTAAACAAAACTGCTCTTCATTAAAGAACTCCTAACCTCTCTACGAGGAGATAAAGGGTAATTACGTAGCTATCGTCAATTCAAACGGGTCTCTTTTTCTCTGAGCGCAGGGACCATAGATAAGGCTGCTTAATTAACTTAAGTGCTTCTGTTCCATCACCTCTCATGCAGGGACCCTCTAACTGCTGATGGAAGTGCAGAAAAGGCTCGATTATACCGCCACATTAAATCATCTGTATTGTCACATCTGGTCAATTTCACAGTTGAAGTTTAGAGTTCAACTTATTCAATGAAGACTTTTCTCTATTGTATGGAAGAGAGCGGGGCCAAAGAGCATCTGAAAATGATGTTTAGAGCTTAAGTGGAGTTGTTGAGGGAGTCGCAGAAAAAAAAAGAAGTGCTTGAAAGTCAATAAGGGGAATCTGATTTCCATGTGGATTGTTGCTTTTATCAGATTTCTGGGTGACAAAAATCTGATTCCAGCTGCCAGTTTTCAGCGTTGCCTGAGCCGCATTACATCATTCATTATTGATCACCCGTGGGAAAGTCTGTTTGTGTATCCAGAGGTAGCGCAGGATCAGATGGCCAGCAGTGACCCCTGCATGTCTTGCCCAAGGCCATTTCAGCCCACATGGGAGCACTTCTTCCAACAGGGAGCTTGAACTTTTGTAGTTCAGCTGTCTCATCCTGATGCATTGTGGTTCCTGCAATGTGTATAAAAAGATCCTAGAAATCAGATTCTTGACTCACACTTGAAACAGACATGACAATGCCACAGACGCTGTTGCATCCGATTGATATCTGTCTTCTCATCTAACTCTCAGAAAGAAGTGAATAAGCATTATTTCCCAAACACTATTTCAAAAAGATAAAGTTAAACTGCACCCACACTTATTACGTCTATCAGCTGAGTGGAGGTGCCTGCAGTCTCCCACAGAAGAAGAGTGCATTAAGCAAGGCTCGACGGTAACGGGTGCCAGGTGGCTATTAGCAAGCATTTTAAGAAATTGGCATCAAATTCTTGGTCTTTGTTTGCCACCAAAATGAAAATAAATAACCAAACATATGGGTAATGGTTGATAAGTAAGTGGAGGCTGCAAGAGCTGGCACACATTGATTGGCCAATGATCACAGGCATTCTCATGGTTTTTGCCGCCAACCAGGAGATCCTAAAAAAACATTTTAACACTGCGTATTATCGCCTGAAAAATGAAGAACCCTGCTACATCCTTATCTCGCCTGCTGGATCTTCATAAAGAACAGATCTGATTCGGTGTGTCACCCCAGCTCCTCCTTTTTTTATGCTGTATCTGACTTACTAATGTCACGTCTGATTGTCATTGAGAGATGTGCTCTCTTCGCCTTCAGCAGAGAGGTCCCTGAACAGAGTCATAACGCCAAACATCAAATTGCAAATGGAGATAAAGTTTTAAATATAGTTATGTGTTTTCATTACTATTGTTATCATAATTCCTGGTTTGAGTGCTAATCTACTTTAGCGCAACCATTCAGGCAAAAACCTTTATTTTGTTTTATGAGGAAATAACACAGATATTAACAGTGTTTTTATGCCTCCATGTCTTCGCTGAAGGCATTCTGCTTGTGAGTCCATCTGTACGGCCATTTGTCCATC
Source organism: Epinephelus moara (assembly GCF_006386435.1). Lineage (NCBI taxonomy): Eukaryota > Metazoa > Chordata > Actinopteri > Perciformes > Serranidae > Epinephelus > Epinephelus moara. The sequence goes on along the minus strand of NC_065510.1, from coordinate 25,664,985 downwards.
CCATTCTCATGAATGTGACATTTCAGGAAGGCCTTGAAGGAATTTCCTCAGATTTGGCACATATGTCCACTTGGACTCAACTATGAACTGATTAGATTTTGGTGGTCAAAGTGTGACCTCACAAAACATGTATTTGGCCATAACTCAAAAATTCAAACACTAATTACTGTATTACAAAAGTTCACACAAATAGCTAATCAGATAAAATGATGAAGCGATGACATTCTATATCCAAAAGGTCAAAGATCAGCTTCACTGTGACATCATATTGTTCTGCAAAAACAATTTTCTGGCTGTTATTCAATGTCATATCTCGGGAGCAGACGAGGAGACATTTGGTCAGATACTGAATTGGCGACACTAATCTTGGGTGCCCATCTTGAAACTGCTGATTGTATTGATCGTCAGTGCTGCCGGGGGGAAGATGTGTGTGAAGCAGCCACATTTTTTTGAACAAAACAAAACAAAAAACAAAACAAAAACAGAAACATTTAACACATTTTATTAAATTTCTTCCAAGTCTCCCTCCCACTCCCACTGCTTCCTTTAATCAGCTGACTATGGCTGTTCACTTTTACTTATCCAATCAAACTTTGCCACGATCTTTCTCAGCCAATCAGGATGCTACTGCAAAGTTTTAAATCTGCTCTCTCCTCTGCTGCTGTCAGCCATCATTTTACGCAGAATTGTCGCACCCTCCTCCACCCATCACCTCCAGCCATTGTATCCAGAGTCCAGGACGAGCTCAACAAGGCTCAGTCCTCTACTCATCTCATCTTCACCACCCCTATTCAACCATGGATTCACTACCCCCCTTAAATCCTACCATCTCTACAGGGTCTAATTGCCAAAGACTCTTCACATTTTTCATTCTTATGTGCACATGTTAATAAATATTCATTTACTATAAACACAAATCACTCCTGATTGAAATATTATATGAGTTTGAACAGACGGTTGGATGTAAACTGCAACTTGCTTGGTTGAAGGAGTCATACAAGCACAAGACAGTAATTCTAGTTTTCTATTACCATGATTGTATAAAACCTACCTCTTATGTGATCATTCTTTATTAGTAACCACATATTGCTTTTTATTTAGATCAACATGAGGCTGTAAACAAAGTTAGGAGGATCTCAAAGACACGTGACGTATCTGGTTAAATCTCAGCTGCTCTCTGGGAACAATGTAGTTTAGCCTTTAAACACCCTCTGATGTCACATTTTCATTATGAAGCTAGTGTACACCTGCACTGTATCTTCATTACTGAAAATACAAGGTGACTAATAGTAGCACCTGTGTTTTCAGTTTTGGCAGCCAACAGCTGACGTGTGGTTGTCAGTCTCACAGCTGCATTTGAAAGTTAGTGTTAAGCCCAGTTTAGATTCTGGTAACAAATGAAGGTATTGGTAACAAAGAAATAAAAATGAGTGGCAGAAACTGGAAGAAACTGACGGCTGCATTTGCAGTTCAGGTCCCATTTGATAATTCTCCTACCCTAATTAAATTTCTCTCTCATGTCAAGCTGTTCTGCTTCTCTTTGGTCAATCTAATTTGAATCTTTTCTAACAAATCCCTTTGTGTTAACCCTCCCTTTGTATTCTCCTAATTTTATATCTCCTTTCAACTCGTCCTTTCCCCACCTCCCTCCTGTCATCCCCATCTCTTAGCATCTCAATTTCTTATGCAGCTTCTGTCCTTCCATTATTCATCGTGCATATCGCCGGTCCCACTCAAGGCTATTTCTTTCTGTCTCTTATTTCCTCCTCCCTCCTTCACTTGTTACTTTCCACTTCAGATGAATTAACTGCAGAAGCTCTCGCCCGTCCTTTGCCATTCTTTCAGCCATTACATTGCTTTCCTGCCCTTCCACTTTAACTCTCTCACTCCTTTAATCCCCTTTCATCTTTTCCTCAACATACCATGTACCTCCCTCCGCCCCTATGCCTTTCTGCCTCTGTTTTCCACCCCCTTACTTCCCTCTCATCCATAATCATCCCTCAGCCCTGTCTCTACATCCGACCCTCTATCTCCTCCCTACCAGCATTCCACTTCTCATCCACCCACACTCAACCCACCATTAGACAGTGTGTGCCTGTGCGTGTGTGTGTGTTTGTCTTTCTTTGCACATGTGCCATTGTGAACGCGTATGCATGCGTGTTTTCTCTCCAGGCCAAGATGTTCATTACTGTGGAGGTTAGAATGATGACGGTAGTAATAAAGATAAAAAGTCGTCGGAAAGCTACTGATCAAACACCTCCCAGTGGCGGTGCGTATGCATGTGTGTGTGTCCTGTGCCATGTGGCTTTAGGGCAGATATTCCCCCTAAAGGACAAAATTTAGAGCGGCCTCTTTTTAAAGTCCCTCAAAATTTACAGAACAGAGGAGTTTGCGATTTTTGTTTAGTGGGTGCTGCTGTTAATTGGAGTTGCTCCAGGCTGTCCTCAGGCTATTGAGAAGTGTGCATGAATGTGCAACTGTGTGTTTGCGTCCCTGCGTGTGTGTGTATGTCACCATAGTTGATACCAAGACACGAAACATAAGGTTTAAGCTTCCACAGAGAGGACAGAGAGGGAAATTAGCAGAGCTGCTGCCACCACTGCTTACACACAAAGTGACAGCAATGTTAGGAAGCTTTCAGCGGTGGAAATTAAATTAGGTTGCAGGAATCAAACACATAATGGCAACAAAAAAAAGCAGACTGAACAACATTAGCAGCACAGAGCAACAGCAGCATACACAGCGAGAGGGGAGGGGGCAGATTGCACTCATGCCAGGTAATTAATTACTTGCATGTGCCATTGTTTGCATTGTTGCAGGACGTCATTTTTTACGTGTTCCTAGACGTGCGTCGGCAGTTATGCTATTAAGATCTTCAAAGTCGTCAGTGTTGGGCTTTTTATTAGCAGCAGGTCTCACATCAGTTTTACTGCCGCAAGAATGAAAACAAAATGTGTGGGTGATGAGAAAAGGATGTCCACTGAGTGTCCACTTACTGTAACGCAGCCAAGCAGGCTTGATTAAAATGCTGATGCCATGGGTCACCTCGTGGATGAAGTAGCTGAGGATAAATGTTGTGCTTCTGTGTGTGTTGCATCCAGATGAAATCACTTCCCTTATTAGACAGCTCCTATATTCTCTCTTTATCTTCATGCACACACACACTGGCTGTCTTGACACACTCATGAGCTTCTTCATTGGTACATTGTTTATCTTTAAACCCATTATAAATTTTGCCTCCCTATTATTTACACTCCCCTGGCTCAATACTCAGTGAAAATTACTGTACAAGCCTGCAGAAATGATTTTCATTATCTGTCTCCAAGGTCTGAAATGAATTAGGCACAAAAAGATTTCATGTACTCTGTTCCCCTTTCAGTTCCAGTTTGCTGCAACTTGATTCACCACCGAGAATTGGCCTTTCTTGTGAGATGAAAATTTGAGTATCATCAACTTGATTGGATTTACTTTATATTATAACATTGATTTACCAATGTGACTTTGAAATACTGCTCATCATGGAGAGAAGAAATACTGTATATTAGTTTTATTTGCTTAGCCTTTATGAATGGAGCGCTGAGAAGGAGGTGTATTGACGGAGGAAATTAAGCCAGTCACAGGCAGCTCTCTACAGCTACATCTTCCCTCGCTTGTACACAAACGTCTTTCTTAATGACAAAGACAGTATTTCTTCAAACTGCATTCACAGGTTATGTAATACGTCAATAATTTTCTGTGAACATTTCTATTAAATTTAACCACAGAAATTCATTAAGTGAATAAATCATTCTGAGAAACTTTAACCAAAGAGTTGCAAACCAGTAAGGTGAGCATGTTTGGATTCTTTCATTTTGGATATGCAACACTGTGTTGAGCCCAGTATAGTCTCGCCACCAGACAATCAGAGATCTCCGGCTTCTGATAGTCTGGGGACACTCCTTTCTAAAGTGTGTTTAACACACCGGAGAAAACGGGCGGCAACAAAGCAACGCCTTTCTCGTCTGCAAGGAAACAAACACACAGAGAGCTTGAAAATGGATGCAGAGAGANTCTGATAGTCTGGGGACACTCCTTTCTAAAGTGTGTTTAACACACCGGAGAAAACAGGCGGCAACAAAGCAACGCCTTTCTCGTCTGCAAGGAAACAAACACACAGAGAGCTTGAAAATGGACAACGCCTTTCTCGTCTGCAAGGAAACAAACACACAGAGAGCTTGAAAATGGATGCAGAGAGATTTAATTCCATTTTATCAAACGTGTGCTCAGTCCACAAGATTGTGGAAATGAAGGACTTACAGCGACTTGGGCCATTTTGTACCGCTGTACCGTGTTTCTAGTCGGACTATGTTTACTAGCACAAGAGTTCAGCGAGCCACCAAAGGACCGCCCTGCGGATTTACTATTGGTTCTGCAACGTAAAATTGTATCCGCCCATCTAAACACAAAATCAGGGAGAAAGACATCAGTCTTTAGTTAAGCAAACTTGTTAGTCTAAGCCCAGTGTAGTTGTCGAAATCCATCAGAAACCAACAAAAAAAGGTGTCCTTTAACATCGGTATTAAAATAGGATCAGGCTAAAAAATATGATAAATATGATGAATAAGCTGCTATAAAAAGGACAAGATAAAGTGTACATGCAGCTATTGTGCACCTGTCCATGATAGTGCAATTACCAGTTAGTGATGGTGCAATGCAATTACGTAACTACACAAAATACACAAGTTTACTTCACTTATATTCCATGCGTAGTTACTTTAGCCGAAGCCACCATCTTTTCCTAAACTTCACAGAGTGTTTTTCTTCCCCTTAACCTAATCAAACTGTGACTGTTTCACAATAAAACTGCGACTGCTTCTAACAGACTTTGCATTGATACTGTTTTTGTGTTGCCAGCACATAATTTTAACACATTTTGTTTCCACCACTACGTCATGCATTGCAAAGAGGTCGTGTCCATTTCACATATTTCTGTGAAACTATGTTGGCTCATCCTACACATTCCCAAATGCAGTGCATGTTTTCTGTATTCAAGCTGGTGCCATTTTCAATAAATGAGCCTTCTGTCCAAAATTAAATTTCCTTTTACACAATGTTCCCATTTTAAAGATCACAGAGTGATTGTATAGAGGAACTTGTTCATCGGGGCTTCACAAGTGTCACATTTCACAAAGAACGTTGCTCACACACAGGAGTGCTACAGAACTCTCGCAAGCACATGCAAGAGTCACAAGTACGCCGCTTAATATGATTAGTGATATGTGTCAATATGAGATAAAGGTGAGATGATCTCAAGTTGCAAATCATAGCTTGCATGCTGCAAAGTTGGTGCAACAGGGCCAAGGCTCTGGGCACATTCCTCTCATGTCACCAGCATGCAGTTTGTAGTGATACTAAAACTGCTGCAGAGCACAAAGTTTCCCCGTCAAACCAACAGGAGAGCGTGCGAGAGTAGAACAGGCATAATTCATAATAACATAATAGCTGTTCTGATTGTATGATTGGCAATCACATTACCGAGCCTCGCTTCCCCCCCCGCAGGTTTACTGTAAGTCGACTAATCAAAACAGATGTAATCAACAATAGAGAGAGGCTGAAAGGGTAACTACAACTGCTGCTGAAGCACAGTATTGTGTGATTAGACAGCTCTATTGATTACTCAGGCAGGAACAGAGCACAGTCGCTCTCTGGTTGAGAATCAAAGAGAAACACCATTTTTACTCTAAATGTGTTTTTTTTGTCTGCATTTCTGTTGCATCACGCTGTCATCCTGCTCTACAGTGGATTTCTTCCTGTATGATTGTGATGATTACGGCGACCGCCGTTTGTGGAAAATTGTGAACCTTGAAAGGAGCGCTTGCTTTTTGATTCTGAATGACTCAAAGGATCAAAGCCTGATGTTAAAGCTGATGCTTTTAGATTATTGAAATATTTATAACTCTTATTAGTCTCCATTGTAGTGTAGCTGCGTCAGAGCTCTCTTCATGTGACAGGACACACAGTAATTCTACGTTTGGCCATTATTTCAATTAAGATCATGAAAAATCACTCAGCACTGTCATTAAACGAGGCTCCTACTGATACACAGCTGAGCTCCTGCATGAAAAATGTTACAAAATCAGAATGATTTGATTTAGAAAATGAGACAGACTGTTTTGTTGGGTATTTTCTAGGTGACACTGCCGCAGAGCAGGTCAATTTAAACAAAGAAAAACTGTTGCCCTTGTCAGCTTGAGTCATTTTTTGTAAAGCCCTTAAAATCCCAAACGTGTCTAAAATGTTTTTTACAAATTTTAAGCACCTTCTATCATTAAACCCCTCAAAATAATTAAATAAATAAAATACACATAAAAACGTCAGTGGAGCAAGGGGAACCGTCAGGATGAGCAACAGAGGAGCTTCTGAGACACAGGGGCGGCTGTGGCTCAGAGATAGACGAGGTTGTCCACTAATCGGAAGATCATCAGCTCGATCCCCGGCTCCTCCAGCCCGCATGTCGAGGTATCCTTGAAGATACTGAACCCCAATTTGCTCCTGGTGGCTGTTCCACTGGTGTGTGAGTGTGTTAAAAACTGAGTAGTAGGTGGCACCTTATATGGTAGCCTCAGCCACCAGTGTGTGAATGTGACTCGTAGGCCTAGTCTGCCGTGGGACTTCCTATGATACACCGAGCACCTTCTCTCCTTCTCTCTCTCCTCAGTTTCTGAAAGGTTGGTTCTTCTTCATTTGCTAACACCCACGTCCTATTACTGCATATTGCTAACTCGGCTTCTTCTCTGGAGCCTTTGTGCTCCACTGTCTCGCAGGTTCCCTCGTATCACAGCTACGCCTGGATGGTGTGTCGTGGTTGTACTACTGCCGTGGTCCTGCCTGATGCCTCCTACCACTGCTGTTATTATTAGTCATACTTATACTGCTATTATACACATATGATTATTATTGTCACATATACTTACAACATATTGTACCACAATTACCAATTCTCTTTATGTATGATTTTGTCATATGGATTATTGTACATTTATTATGCTGATCTGTACATCTATTGCACGTCTGTCCGTCCTGGAAGAGGGATCCCTCCTCAGTTGAACTTCCTGAGGTTTCTACCATTTTTCCCCCTGTTAAAGGTTTTTTTGGGGAGAATTTCCTTACCTGCTGTGAGGGTCCTAAGGACAGAGGGATTTCTTATGCTGTAAAGCCCTGTGAGGCAAATTATGATTTGTGATATTGGGCTTTATAAATAAAATTGAGTTGAATTGTATAGTGTAAAAAGTGCTTTCAGTGACTAGAGAGGTGCTATACAAGTGCAGGCCCATTTACCAATTGGCTCCTCCAGGAGGGACCAACATGCAATCAGTGTAGTTCACAGAGACACATATCATCACCTTTAACATATACCTTTATTTTGAATTTCCATTTAAGTTCAAGAACACCTCCTTCCTATGCATTCAATCAGCCATCAGCTAGCCCCGAGCACACAATACATTGCAAGCAGCCAAAAAAAGACAATAAGGATACTTGTCACATATTGATTGTAGGCCCCTGGACTAAAAAGATTTGAAACAGTATTTTGGCAGACTTTATGATACCAGCAAATGATGTATCATCCAAAGAATCAATATAATATCATATCCTGATTAAACTTGTGATTTACACCCCTAATGTGAAGCATATATAGCCAGCATGTAGAGAGAAAGAGGGAAAGAGTGTAACGGCTGGTGTGAGTGGCAAACTTATCCAAAGGTGTTAGGCAAAGACTCATTAGTCTGTGGATCAGGCAGAAGGTCAGGCAGGTTCAGGTCCAGGTCCAGGTAATGGGTTTCAGATGGCTTAGAAAGTAACAGTATAAAACAACACTGACAAACTGTCTGGGGAAAAGGGGCTGTTATGTGTACTGCAGGGGCGATGAGGGGAAGTGGAAACAGGTGAGCAGGTAGAGAGTGGCAGGTCTGGGGAGTTAGAGGAGCGTACATGGCCTGGAGGAAGTAAGCAGAGGCTGAGGATGGAAACAGAGAGCCAGGCCAGAAAAAAGAAAGACACAACTACACATTAATCATCATACTGTATCTTATGCACATTGTGACTTTAACGAATTATGGAACACTGTAAAAGAGCCAACATTAAGCTGTTGAGGAAATAAATCAGTTCAGATCAGATCAGTATAAAACTAGGACTGTACTAAATGCCTTTGTTTTGTTTTGTTTTTGAAGGTTTTTGAATTAAGCTGTCATCTCATTTTATGACATCTTCTTTCTACAAAAAATTAACAAATGTAATAAGTGATGCTGTTAGAAGGCTGCTAGACACTCCATGTAGACTGGGAGTTAACTAGCCAATGGGGACTGCATATAATATCACCGTTGTTTTGTGTTATCACCACCAACCAACCAGGAGGAAACCACATCTACCTGAGCTGCTTACTGGAGTTTGATCTATCGCAGCAAGTCCAGTCTTTGGCTTTGACGTCCAGTCTTTGGCTTTGACGTCCAGTCTTTGGCTTTGACGTCCAGTCTTTGGCTTTTGACGTTTGACGTTATGAATACAGTAATATAAACTAAAAAGTTTAATATTCTGACCAACTGTCTATATTTTCAATGTTTATTCAGCCATGCAGCAGGCATGAATAATAAATGAATATCCAGCAAAATGCTTTACATATAGCACATGAACATACAGAAGTGAGAGTCCTAACTCAAAGTGTGTATCAATGCTGGTGCATGTCAGACTTTATAAAAACAGGCAGGGGAATTTTCCATAAGAAGCACAGCAGCCATTTGCAGTGGTGACTGTCAATGATTAAAGCTTTAACAGCTATAGGGATGCAGCCTGTGAGAAAAGACAAAACAGGCTTTATCCTCGCTATCACAATATTTTCAGTTCTTTGCTGCCCTTCACCAGGTGCCAAACACAAGCATTCTGTAATTGCACTGTCATGTTTGAGTAAAGCCATGAGGAACATTAACATAAAATTCACCTGTGTCTGAATGACAAAAGCCATCACTTTAACGATAGATGAAGCCGACAAACAGCTTTAGTGTTGATGTATGTCTAATATTCTCTCTCTTTTAGCTCTGTTTTTTGTCTCTACCAACTCCTGGAGGAATTATCTGTCTCTTTAGCTGCTAAATGCTGCACTCATGGATATATCAGGAGAGCTGTTTTGGCTGTCCTATTATTTCCCCTTACCTACTTAGTCATTATATCCACATTACTGATGCTTATTCATCAAAATCTCACTGTGTCTTCTGAAAGCACTAGTCACCCTTTCAATGTTGTCACAATACCGCGGTATTTGGTCAAAAGTATTGCAGCAAAAACATCCCCTGCAGCCAAAGCATTTCCCAATGGACCACCATTATAAAAGAGGCATGAAGAAAACAGTTAACAAGACACCTTGAACTGCAGTCAAGGTTGATTATTACCATTTATATGATGTATTTTTACATTATAATGTATTTTCCATGGCCATTTAATATTAGTAAAACTTCCCCAGAGCAACAAAAAGTTGCATGACATAATCTAAATGTAAAGTCTATGGGCCAAGGCTTGTACTGTGTTCATGTGGAATCAGGCAGACGGTAGATGGAAGACAACGCCCTCTGGATGGCATGGATAATAACAAACAAAGTTTATTTGTGTAATTTATATTAAAATAAAATTGTTTCATGTTCATTTGTCATGTAATTATTTTAGTTATGTCCAGTAATTGTCCAGATGTTTTCTCCTTATGTGAGGGAGCTACGTAACATCAAGTTGTAAATGAATAAAGCTGTAAAGGGCAGCACGGTGGTGCAGTGGTTAGCATTGTGGCCTCACAGCAAGAGGGTTCCTGGGTCAAATCCAGGGGGGGGTGTCCGTGGCTTAGTGGATAGAGCAGGCACCCCACGTACAAGGCTGTTGCCGCAGCGGCCCGGGTTCGAGTCCAGACTGTAACCCCCCCCCCAGCAGAGGGCCACAGCCCAGCCTGTGTGGAGCTTGCATGGTTGTCTGTCTCTATGTATCAGCCCTGTGATAGTCCGGCGACCTATCTAGGACGTACCCTGTCAGCTGGGAGAGGCTCAAGCCCTCCCACAACCCTCAACAGGATAAACGGTTAAAGAAAAAGAAATGACTGTAAATTCTGTTGCACAGGATGGCAAAAAGTTAAACATTTTAACTTTGGATTCTTTGACGGCCTTGCCTAATTTTACTGTCCTGCTCTTGTCCAGGTTGCTGTCTCCCGTCTACCTGACTCCATGTGAATCCAGCATGTCAACATGAAGATTGCATGCTAATTACTTATCTACTGGATGTCACATAGTGCTTGAGTGTTCATCTTGATATGTCTGCCCTCCTGATAAAAAACTCCTTATTGCATGTTCACACGTCTGCACACGCAGACTGTTTATCAACTTACCCATCACCACTATCTATTGTCAGGAGATTTATATGTTTTCATGTGTCTAAACAATGTCGGCCTTCTAATGAATGATACATTATAAAAACAATATGCTGTTAAATCAATAAGATAAATATCTCCAGACAGACTGTCTGTCCGCACTATTGACAAACAGATAAATCACACTTGTAACAGATTATATTGAATTAACCTTGGTTATGTTTCATCACCAAGGTCCTCTGTGTGTCTCTGACCACAGCTAATAGAAAAAATAATAAGGTTGATTTATGTCTCAGAGTGTCTCTTGTTGGGATGTGTGAAAGGACGGAGCTCTAAGAGGGAGGAGAGGTCAGATATAGTCTGAGCTAGAGTCGGACTACAATGACTGTGTTTATATAGGGACGTCCAAATATCCACAACACCTCTGCTGTGTTTTTCAGAGGCTGTGAGGATGGTGCAAGTGTTCATATTGCAAAAAAAAAAAAAAGTCTTTCGACTCCTTTTCATATTAAAAGGTCCCTCAATTTCAGACAGTGCATTATAAATCTCACAAGCCACTGACACTTTACTCCCCCATACGACTTGCTCTCCGAGGCAAACAGCGTATTTCTCCTTTCTACAGGTTGAAAAATGTCATGTACCAGTTCGCTGGAAAGCAATTTAGAGCTGTAGAGGCAAACCTGACCTGAAACCTTCCACATCCTCGCAAATAAAAGCATGTGAGGCTTACTGTGGCTTCTGTTTGGACTGTACAGCCAGTGTTCCTGTTTTATTGCTGCAATTATAATCTGCTATCAACTGATTTTGGAGTGATATATATCTACGAGGAGAGCCTATAAAAATCTTTAATACTGTTTTCTGACCACTGTTTCAATCACGGAACGATACTGGCATACACACGCACACACTGACACACACATAGAGCTCAGCCCAGAGAAGATTACTTTTCCTTTACTGTGGAAATCAATGAGCGCACTCCATCGCTCAATTTAATGCCCACACCTTCCCGACAAATTCAGATGCACACATACAAGTACACACACACACACACACACACACCTGTAGATGATAGTGCAGGGCAGATAGGGTTTCTTGTGATTGTGTGTCGGGAAGTGGATTGGAAATATTCTATTGCCCCCCTCTGGTGACAACAAACACTGAGAGAATTAATTCATTCAAAGACACACACACACACACACACACACACGCACAGAATATCTTTCTCTTTTTCTCTATTTAAAACAGATTTCCTCCAGTACTTCCCCCGACTCTCCATCTCAACTTTTTTTATTCCACTCCACCACTTCTTTCATTCCCTGCCCTTTCCCACGAAGTGTAAAGCAGGTCATGTGGTATTCTGAAGTCACTGTGGGTCACTGTTGAGTCTTCAGTGTGTGTGTGTGTGTGTGTGTGTGTGTGTGTGTGTCAGAAGCACTGAGCCAGAGTAATGGGTTTGTTCAGCCGTCCGTTGCAGTTGTTTTGCCGTTGAATGATCCAGCAAACTGGTCAGAATCACCAATTACACACACCCACTCTCTCCCGTTCACACACACTGTCAATTTCCCCGCTTTACATACTAACACATATACATTTATATGTACAGGCACAAGACAAATACCCAGTTTACACTTAATGTGGTGTACGCTGTGCCGCTCAGACGCCTACTTGATATTACAAAAGGACAGGAGGAGTATTAAAGACAGGCTGCCGCTGATTCACATTCTCTCCAGATGTTGAAAAAGTTTAAATGCCTCGGTCTTCAAGCTGCATACAGAGTCCTCCCGCCACTGATGTGTAACTACTTTAGGAAGTGGTGTGTGGAAGCAGCCACTTAGGGTCCAATCCCTGTGATAATGACAGACGGAAATAAGACTGGGAGAGAGAGAGCGGCTGCAGCCATTTCAAAGGTGCGTGCAGCTGTTGTAGCATTTACTTTAACCAGTGATTACTGAGATAGTACATGACGGTATGATGAGAAAAATCCACATGAATCATCCATGTGTTTGCATCAGTAATTGCGTTCAGAGTTTAGCGTGTTATCACCATCAGCTTTTGAAACCACTTCAGCCCCATATCATCCATCCATTAGTAATGCCTGATATATCCCACCATACATTGAGCGAAGGGCATGGTTGACCCAGTCTCCTAAAAATGACATCTATGAGTATGTTTAGAAGGAAATCTATTGATATATTAGCCCCTTTTCCACCAACATTTCCAGGAACTTTTATTACCAGGCATTTATTTACCTGGGTAAAAGAATTCCTGATAATCTGTGTGGTTTGCGTTTCCACCACACCTCAAAGTTCCGGAAAATTTATTCAAATTAGCGTGATGATGTAGATGATTCAGCGTGTGCCCTGTATTTGGCTCCACCAGCTTGGCTGGTTATATGCTGGTGTAGGGAGTTGGGGCTGTTTGTCTCAGCCAGCAGCTCAGTTTAAAAGTGTTTTAAGGTAAGTGTCAAACTAAGTTAGTCTACATACAGACAGCTGTCATTTGAGCTTATTAGGAACAAGTCACTATCAGCTGAACTAGTGTGCTGTCCTTGTGTAAGACATAACATTAGTGACGATGGATGAGAGACTGTGGACGGAGCATATTGAATGTCACTGTCTACATGTTTACATGTTCATGTGTGGTGAGCACATGTATCGATAAAGCATTGGCTTCTTACCTGCTAAGGTTTAATGTCACTTACATTAATGAGTCTAGCTACGGTCAACTCAAGTCATTTTTGAGTTATCTTCACTTTCTTTCCACCGGGGCCGCTTGACTGTTCACCGGTTACCATGTCGCGTCGGTGTATGTGTGGATGTGTGTGTATGAGGAGGAATTCAGCGCTGGCACAAAAGAACCGATACCGTTAGCGCTTATCAATACTGCAGTCTTTGATAATTTAGCCCCGGGGCTAATTTAGTACTGGGTGTCAGTACCCTTCCTTAATCAAAACACAAAGGAAGTGAAACTTGTAGAAATACAGTTTGCAGCGGCTGCCTGTGCCAGGAAGTGCGGAGCGCTGCGTGTGTTTTCCACCAATCAGCGTTCTTCAGCACACAGCCCTGCCCCTAAAGAATTCCACGTAATCTGAAAAGTCCTACTCCCCTACTAGGTACTTTTTTCAGGGAAAGTTTGGGGGTGAGGGAAAGTTTTTTACCGAGGTAATTCCGGTGGAAACGTGCAGAGGTTTTTCAAAATCCTGGGTAAATGAGAAAAGTTCCTGCGGTGGAAAAGGGGCTATTGAGGACATGTTGTTAAATACTGTTGATACTGATCAGTATTGGATCAGTGAACTGTTCTCTGACAACGTATTTCATTTGTTTTCCTGCCAAAATATCAGCTCTTGTAATTCAGTATCTGCTCATAGTACTGTAACTGCAGCATTATCAAACTTTTTTATTGCCTATGTTCAGAAACTCAGAGCACTTGGTGAAGGTTAGGAAAAGATCAGGATCTTGGTTTAATACAGGAAAAGTGACTTGAAGCATGAGACACAATGTGTTTATTAGCACTTATCCAAAACAGCAGAGATCCCTTGATAGGGCTGCCGCAAAGACCCTTCATCACACTGGCTTTGCTTTTTTATGCAGAACCAAGCAACGCAGGCATAATGTCGCCCCAGTGTGTGATTTCAGATAGCATGCCAACGTTCCAGAAGCAAAAGAGGCATGAAGGGCGTGACGTGAAACACAACAGCATTGGTGTCTCGTGTGAATTTAACATACACATGCACAATAACAATCATTTACTGTCCACGTTATAGGGCAGTTGATCTTGTCTTCTGCTTGGAAGGTAAGGAGCTCCTGGACCTCATTGTCTTTCCAAGTTGCTGTTCTTCTTCTTTGAGTTAGCTGCTAACTACTGCTCGCTAGGTCGCATACATAAGACATCATCAAACATCACACCCGTCCCTTTCTGCCGGCTGTCCTTTTAACAAAGATGTCCATTCGGCACTGCTACTACCTCCAATGCTGGCTTAAAGATGAGACAACTCTGTCCTCCCATTCTATGACTGTACCATTTATACAGAACAGTGAGGCAGAATAACAACGTGACATTCCCACCTTGAACAGGCAGTGTAAAAAGGGCCACAGTCATTGAGAGTCAGATCATTAAACAATTTAAGTAACAAATATCTGGGTAACTTCATTGATAAACAACTGACATTCAGTAAGTCTGTGTATTGGCAAGAATCTGGTAAATATACACTATGCTGCGATACTGTAACTGAGGTGATATATTGAGATATTTTAGAAAAACTGTCAATGCTAGCAGTGCTCCCTTTGTGACGCCACCTGTTTCATACGTCTGTGTTCTTTGTGTTGCCACTAGCAGTGTGTTGTTACGCTGGAGTGGAAGAGTCAGCTAAAAATAAATTACAGCACTGAAGGATCTGATGGTTGAGGCTTTAAATGCAACAGAAAATGAATCACTGCCATGAATCTTTGCATGTCAACAATTAATTAAAAATCAACACAATATCACAAAACATAGTATTGTGATACTCAAGTGCATCGATATTTTCTTGCACCCTCAACATTCAATGACAATACCACAATAATCTTTAAAAATGCCAAGCCAAAACTACACGTCCTTATGTGGCTAAATTGAGTTGGGGTGTGCTGAAAACTCACAACTCTCCTCTGTAATTCCATGATAGAGTCAGTTATTACCTTTTCTGTTATTACTTGGTTTGGCAATGCGTCGGCAGGGGACAAGAACAGGCCTCACCACACAGTTAGTGTCCAATAACCTTGCTGACATCACACGGCCTGATCTGCCTCACAACTTCTGAGAGAGAGTTATTTCAAAGGTCTCCTCTTCATCATCTGTATGGAGAGTTTGAGATTCTCCCTTTTGGACAGAGATTCAGAGCACCTAAGGCCATGTCTAACAGGGTGAAAAATTATTTCATCCCATGCTATAATACAGGATGATGAATGCGCAGGATGACTCAGCTGATGTTTCCAGATAATACTGTTAAGCGATAATGACCATGGAAACTGCTAGATGTACTCCAGGTTTTGTATTTCAATGTCACTGCTGTACATTGTTAAACATATACAATATTTGTATTTGATGTTATGTATTAATTGTTCTTGATATATTTAAGTCTGTGTTCTGTCTACAAGACAAACTAACACAGCAGCAGCAACAAACATCCCACATGAAGCTGTTAAACAGCCCCAACACGCTCAACGAAACAGCTTGATTCTGTCATTAAATCCATTAGTAACTGTTTGGTAATGTTAACTGTATAATGCTAACAGTTAGCCCTGTCGCTGAGTCTGTAGGGGACGGACTCACTACTATCCCGGGTGCAGAGCTCACACTCCTGCAGCAGCAGCTACAGCCCATAGTCTGTGGTGTGGTGAAGTTGAGCGCAGTTTACTTGACAGAATAGGCAGTTCAGCATGCTGAGATGCCACCAGCATGTTTCAAAGTATGACCCAACTACACACCACTCCACACTGGTATCAGTATCACTTTAAGGGTACTGGTATCATATTTTTTAAAATTATATCCAGCCCTGAATACTTCAGTACAAACTTTTACTTTTTTTTTCTTTTTCTTTTGGTGGATTGGTCAAACAATCACAGACTTTCACCTAGGAGGCAGGTATTCCCTTCCTGTATGAATGTAAAGACAAACTCTGTTAGTTTTTCTAAACCTGACCACGTGCTTTAGTTGCCTAAACCTAACCACGTGCGTATGTTGCTGAAGGAAAAAAATTGAGGTGTTGTACCAAGGTAGTGTGTTTAATTTAAGACAGACTGTATGCAAACTGTACACTTCATGTGAAAATGAAGTGTATTTTGAAAAGACACAATGCATATAAGCAGCTTGACACGACGTCCCTGAATGTCAACAACAGACACACCCAGGGTACCTTGCACGTCATATGTAGACGTGTAAAGTCCACAACTAAGCGACGATATGTGACGAGGCAGGAGTGTCGACCAGTGTTAAAGGGATAGTGCACCCAAAAATGAAAATTCACCCATTATCTACTCACCCATATGCCGATGGAGGCTCAGGTGAAGTTTTAGAGTCCTCACATCCCTTGCGGAGATCCAAGTGGAGAGGGGGAAGCGACACAACTCCACCTAATGCAGGCTTACGGCGCCCCAGATTCAAACGTCCAAAAGCACATAATTGAAGCCACAAAATATCTCCATACTGCTCGTCCGTAGTGATCCAAGTGTCCTGAAGCCCCGACATAAAAAGTTGTTTGGAAAAACGTCATTTGAACTCTGTTTTTAGCCTCAATGTAGCCTGTAGCTCTGACTGCCTCTCTGTACACCGCGCTCATGTGTGTGCGCTTGCGCGAGACCGTGAGACATGGGCACCGCGTTCATGTGTGTTCACGTGCTTTCGCTGGTCTCGCGCACAAGATCTCCGGAAATGTTGTGAGGACTCTAAAACTTCACCTGAGCCTCCATCGGCATATGGGTGAGTAGATAATGGCTGAATTTTCATTTTTGGGTGCACTATCCCTTTAAGCAGTGAGGAAACGAAGGGTGGGCGCAACACTTGAATGACACCGATCCGATATCAGTGGTAACCGCAGTATGCGCACAGCGCAAAGCGGCTGACATGAGCTAGGCAGAGATGAGCTACACACAGGCACTAACACACACGTGTGGTTGGACCGGCTTACCACAATAATTAACAGAGACGCCTGGATTACAACACACACAGAGGTAGTGTGGCCTCTTCCCTGCTCAGGATGCCATTACTCCACTTTATCTATACAAAGCAAACAGTGGCTTGCTGCTGTATTGATGCTCTGAATGTCACATACAGGACCTTTACGTGAGTGCTTCTTCAAGTAACTACTGACCACTTCCTAAACTCTGACAAACTTTTAGCCCCACTGCATCTCAGTGGTCAATAGTTTGACTTTTTTTTGCCGTCCTATCAGTTTCAGACACATGAACCAGCTCAGTGTAGTTAAGTATTCACAGGCACATAGCAAGCTCAGGTGAAAAGAGAAAGAGAGTTGAGTAGAGGAAAAGAAGGGGTGCCTAGCAACCTGTTCTTATCACGGACACTGTCTCTATAGCCTGTGCCATCTCATTGACTCTCCACTGATAGCAGCGCCTCCATTCACTCTGCACAACAGCTCATTTGATGCAGAGTGGCACTCTGCAGTCACAACACTGCTTCAGTAATGAGTAACCTAACAAAACACGAGCAAGCAAAATGCCCCCGCCCCCCAAAAATTTAATAAGATCTTCCGATTGTCAAAGATTGAAAACGACATTTGAGAAAACATTTTCATACTTTGGTGTTTATGGCAGTAAGTGTACAGGGACAATAAAAAGCTATTAAAGTTTTAATTAGTTTTTAATTTCTCATGCGAAAGAGATGGGTAAAAATATTGTATTAGTATGTTCTGCAGAGTTTAGCAGTCCATTAGATTTATATCATCTTTTGCTCATAGTATTCTACTAATTCTCAATGCAGACAAGGCCACATAACATTTCAATCAAAGCAGTTATGTGTCTGAATTGCCTCCATGTCTCTATCTCAGTGAATATTTGGTCCCAGCGTATGAGAACATGGCTGAATACGGAGTGAATTCCTTTGGCAGTGCAGCCTTTTCTTTCTTTCTGTGTGTTTGTGTGCGTGTGTGTGTGTGTGTGTGTGTGTGTGTGCGTGTGCGTGTGTGTGTGCGCTTGTGTTTGTGTGAGGCGGTGTGAGTCAGTGTGTAAGCCTGTCTGAAGAGGTGTTGTCTTCAACTTGTTTGTTTCTGATGTAGATGAGTAGGTGTTACATTAAAGACATTCCCTGCTTCACTCACTCTGTCTCTGAGCTCCACTCAAACATGTCACTACATATTAAGTCTCTGCACCTCCTGCGTCTGAGTGTGTGTGCGTGCGTGTGTGATGAAAAACGGAGCAAGTGAAACCCTTTTTGCAGCCAAGCTGTTATCTAGCAAAAAAATACGAGAGAGCAAGACACATGCGCACAAAAAGAAAAGACATCCACGTTTGACAAATGTCTGTCTGATAATATTTACATTAATCTCAGCATGAAAAGAAAAGTTGCACAAAGTACAGTACATAAAATCCACAATGAGAAAGCAGCAAAAGTTAAACATATTTTATGTTTAGTGCCTTTGTGAGTAACTGTTAGCATCCTCCTCTCACTGGAAGACACCAGTAGCTTTGTTCAGAGTGTTTTTAAAGGCAGGATCATTTTATTTGCACTCTCGAGGAGCCAATCTAGTGGATGCAAACAAAGATATAGGTCGTGAGAACACACTGAAAGACTCATCACACATTCATTAGACTGTCTGTTGCACATTTCTATCATAGACAAGTAGGCTGCATTCAGATTTCAGGTGTTAAATGTTTCAAGCTACAGAGTTAAATGCAAGTTTTCACAGATCTCATTGCTAAATCATCCTGACTGCTCTGAAAGATAGTTCGAGGCTCAGTAGGAAGGCTGAGATTTGAATCCAAAAGCCTGACCCAGTCTGAAGATAATGTGTGCTGACTGTCCAAGGTGACCAGTCCTATTTTCTGCGGACCACTGCAGACTTCTCACAGCGCTGAAAACCCATCGTCACGGTCAAAACAGGGTTATAATTGGGCTCTAAATCGTGTGATGTGTTCCAAGCTTCAAACAGAAAATGTATGCTTGAACAAATCTTAGTGACACATTTTCGTTTCTCCTGAGGTACTCGCAGGGAACAGTTAAGCAGCAGTGACAGACAAACATTGACAGCACCACAATCTTGCAGAAATAAACAGAAATACAAAAGTGATGCATATATTTGGTTTGCCAATAATGGACTGTCAGGGAAATGTTTACCTTTTGTGTGTTTGTTAGTTAGCAGGATATTAAAAAAAAACTGACAACAGATTTCAGTGACATTTGGTGGAAAGTTAGGCCAAGGAACAACTGATTAGTTTTTGGTGCATCTCCAGATCCAATACTGCCACAAAGTCCCTCTACAAAGCACTTTAAGTTTTGGCACGTAACTCCTGAACTCTGAGGTGTTGAAGCAAAGTTGGATTTTTTTTTCCTGGATCGCCTGTTTTTAGACAAATGTTCAGTGTCAGCCCTGGCTAAACAGATTTTTGCTGTTTATCTTTTTTATTTCTGGAAGGCAGTTTTCTCACCAATTCTTCTATAAGTTTTGTCCAGTTTTCACAACATTTGGTACACAGACATTTGAATGAGTCCCCACAAAGTTATTTCATTGGTTATCCTCAAAATGCCACATAAAGTTGTATTTTTCTTGTTGACACAAACTGCCATAACTCTTTAAAACTTTATGCAAATACCAGCTAATTTACATGTACAAATTAATCTATGCGCGTATCACCTCAGAGCATAACTTGTACAATTCTTTCTTATAAAAAGTCCTAATATTCCTGAACATCTCCAAAAATCATAGCCTTGATCAAATCAACATAACTGTCTGTGATTGCGTTTACACAGACATGAATTATCCATTATGATAGTGTTTTTGGATTATCTCCTTTATGTGTCTGAATATCTTAAAACCATATTCTGTTTTCAGAAACTCAGATAAGACCTTATCCTATTCATGGCACTTTCTCTGAAAAAAACAAAAACAAAAAGCAATTATTGAGTGCTGCCAACTATCTGCACAGATGTGGCTTCAGTCAAGTGACGTAACAGACATATATACAATCAGGGTGCCCAGTGGCTTTGTGGATAGAGCAGGCATCCCATATATAGAAGCAATGTCCTTGCTGCAGCGGCTGCAGGTTCACTTTCATCCTGCTGCCCTTTGCTGCATGTCATCACCTCTCTCCCCACTTCACGCTTAAACTATGCTATCAAATAAAGGCAAAAAGCCCAAAAAATGAATTTTAAAAAAGAAATATAAACAATGGCATCAGCAACAGCAGTCTAACCTCTGGAGCGATGAAGAAACACAGCTTTTGGTAACGAAAAAGGCTGTGCATCTTCATCCACTACGTCCTATATACTGTGGCAGTGACAGGCTGACACCCTTCAAAGTGGAAAATGTTGTTGTAAGACAAGCATAGCTCCTTTCAGGAATAACACTGGGCAAGTAGCTACATAGTAAGTGTATGTGTGTGTGTGTCTGCATGACAGACAGAGAGAGAAAGAGAGAGGCGTAGATGCACTCCAAGCAGACAGCTGTCAGCGATGAAAGCAGAGAAAAAATTAGCTGTTGTCAAGTGGAAGTAAAAGTACAGTTTAGTTTAGAGTTCTTCAACATTTTTCAGGCTGAGGACCCCTTTGCTGAAAGAGAGATGGAGCAGGGCCCCCCTACTATATATAATCTGTATAACTGAGTTACACTTCAGATGCTTCATGGCTTCTCTCAGCTGCACTGGCCTGTAGCTGTTCAGTCAGCAGCCATGGTAGCATGGCTAGGTGTGTTAGCCTCACCCTCTGCACCTTCACCACTGCTTTCTAAGGGGGAGGGTGTGTCAGAGTCTCTTAAGTGAAAAAGTTGCAAAACGATCCATTGTGCCTCACAGGAATGTCCATACACATGACATACTGCTAACAATGCAGCTTATTTACCCTTTGCTAAGTCCCACCCCCGGGCACAGACTGGCCAATCATAACGTAGCATTGGGCCAGCTCAGACCAGGGTCTGACAACAACACAGCTGTGCTCCATTGACTCTAATGCAATTGTTTAAGATTGCCTTCATTTTCAGGCTGGTTTTGTGGATTTGGAACTAAATGTTGTGCCTGGGGCACGTCGTGTATTAATGATACTCGTTACCTGGAGAGGTTGGAAAAAGATATACGTTTCTTCCCTGTTCCAAAACCA